>NW_008355477.1:1864675-1878092 GCF_000622305.1 Nannospalax galili
TAGCGATAAAGTATAAGTAGTATAGAATTTTAAATAAAACATTTTATAATGCAAATTAAGAAATAACTGTACAAAGGGTTGGCAATCTTCAGAGGGAAAAATCTAATAAAGATATTATACATTTAAACACATGATTTTCTTGTTTAGGTCTTTTTAGCATATTGTTATACACATAGAAATATTTATCAATCAAAATTTAGGGTAGATTTTCCATCTTTGACCACTTTCTATACAACTAAACTTGTGGAAAAAAATATACATCACATAGAAAGAGAAAAGTTCAAGTATACGTGAAAGGCTCAGAGAAGATTTTCATTGATCTTCCAAACACAATTAGGCATTGTATAACAAAGAAAGTGTTATTTTCTGCTTATTTTTGAGGGGTGAGGTTGAGATACTATCTTTCTATGCAATGGGAGAAAAAACAGGGAAAAATTTGTGCTTGGTTACACTGTTAGAATAAAATAAATGGAGCATGCAAACACTAGGGGAAGCTGTTTGGCTCCAAAGGACAACTCAGTATACCTATCCCTATGGCAAATATTTACAGGACAAATCCAAGATCATCATGTCTCAAATATAAAGAACAGAAGGAAAAATCATGCAGGGGAAGCAGGCCAGAGTTGAATGGGACTTCTGGATCATTCATAAGAAAGAGCATGGCTTTGTTCTGAGTGAAATGAGGTGTCAATAGTTTAAGGCACTTTCTGGAATTTAAATCTCTCCTTCACTTTCATTAATTACACAGCATCTATTCAACCAATAGTAGATATTTTCACTGATTTCTTGAGAAGTATTATAGGCAAGGAAGGTCCCCATCAAACACTCATTCTCAGTTTCACAGACCGTTCTGTTATTATATAAGGAAATGCATGTTATATTCTGTTATCACCTACCAAATTCATTTCCCTTCTTTCACAGTGAAAGAAACCCTATGCATTTCATTGTCAGCGGACAGAGCTTAAGGCTTTATTCCCTTCCTTGAATCTTATAGAGGTCATGTGATTAAGTTCTAGTTAATGACATTACAAGGTATTGCGTGGGACTTTTATAAAATTTGTTGCAAGTTGGGAGATCTGCCTTTCTTTACTCTTCTGTCTATTCTTTTCTACACGTTGGAATGTAGAGGTAAATGCTGGTATTCACAAATCATCTTGGAACGTGAAGTAAACTTGGTATGAAAAGCAATTCCTGACAGTAGGAGAACAGATGGTCTGCTGGTAACCGTGAAGTGTTCATATAACCTTGATTCTCTGTCCAACTTTAGCCTACTTTACCAGAAGAGATTGTTTTTCATCATTTTTCTGCTTTTATTGTTATTATTCTATTTTATTCCATGTAATCTGAGTAGAGAGAATTATGACATTGTATTCTTTTTCTGAGATAGAGTCCACTCACTATATAGATCAGGCTGGCCTCAAACTCAAGGAGATCTCTTTGCCTCTGCCTCTACCTCCAGAGAGTTTGGATGAAAGCTGTGCACATTCAGATCTGTGTTGGATATGTTATTCTTATATTATTTTTTTCCTTTAGTCTTTTTTTATGTCTTTAAAATCACTACTTCAGCTTTTAAATATCATTTTCTTAACTCCTCAAAGAGCAGCATGAATTAAGAAAGTCTCTTTATAAGAAAAAAATGGAAGACCAATTCAAATAAACAGCACTGCCTATAATGGAACATATCATGAGTACTGAATTCAAGATGAAGACCAGAGACTAATTGGCTGAACTGACCATGGCCCGAGAAGTTAGCAATTTTGACCTTGTATGTAGGATGCCTGTAAGCCAACTATAAAAATGGCTGGCTCTAAAAAAATTGTTATGCAGTACTAGACATTCCCACTAGAAGAAAACGCCATGTATTTTACCAAGTTGAAAGAGGATTACTTTGATGTAAAACATCTCTCATTCTCCCACCTCTTAACACATAAATGAATGGGTTCATATCACAGCGACCATTGGATCTATGTACTCTTTCTTTCAGATAGATGAAACAAATTCTCCTGTTCTTTTCACAGGGTTGTGGAGAATTGTTATCAAGTAACAGGTACAGAAACACCCTAAATAAAGGAAAATCATCATTATTATCAATGATATGATGTGTGTCAGCACTGTATTTTGTTGCATTATTTCATCGTTTTCAGAAAAAAAATATTTCTGGTTTATTTTCTAAGTCCAGATATGAAGTTTATCCAATATTAATAGCTAAAAATAACAACATTGTCTTCTATTGTGAAGGAGTTTATACAAATTCCAAAGCAATTTGGTATGCACTGTTGTCTCAAATACAATATGAGATTACAGGGTCATTATAATGGTTCCTCTTAACACTTGACGCCAATGAAGACCAAAGTGTTTCAGCACTTGTCCACAGCTACCCATCTGGGACATTAGCAGGGAAGTTTCAGGTGATTTTTCTGATTACTAAATCTTGAATTGGTTTAGCCTAAGATTTTTCTCTCCAAAGACTATCAGAAAGCAGATGGTTAACCATAATCAGTTTGGCTGTGAGAGAGTTTATCAAAATATCTTAACTCAAAATTTCAAATAGCATGACCCCTTCATGGATTTCTGTCTGTATGAACTGATCAGCCAAGTATGAAATAGTCAGAGAATTACATCCTTTAAGTCGTATAATTGAGGTGCCTGTCTATCAGACAGTTTTCAGAGCAGAGAGGTATGCTCAAGCAGGCTCGTAAGCAACCAACAAGAGGAAATGTCAACCCTCACTCAACTCAACATGGAAAGGTTGGTAGAGTATATATTGGGATGTCACCATAGTCAAGGAAAAAGAGAGATGAGATCAGATTTTTCTTTCTGTATTCATCTTAGCAAGGCATGATTAACCTTCACTATATCTTTTAACTAGATATTAAAAATATACTTGTTGAATGTGCAAAACAAAAGCATATGCATTTTAACACCTGTGACCTTTGACCTCTCTACTTCCATGGAGATAGCAATAGTTCCTATTAGCCTTTCTTATACAAAAAGAAGCAAACCCATTTGCCTGGATAATTTAATATGTCCTAGGCATATGCCAGGAATGTTATTGTCTTTCCAGTTTAAGATCTCTTAACAAAATCAATGGCAGAAATAACAAAATTCATGAGGACCCAAAGTGGATTTATTGGTCTTGAATTTGCCTAGTTCTGCTATGCTTCTTAGCAATTTCTCTTTAAAGAAAAGGAACTTATTCTATTTGTTGAAGTGCTTCTGGTTCAAGAATTATGTAGTTGGTTTTGTTGGTTGCTCATTTTTTTATTTGAATTACATGATCTTACTAGGCAACAACATGTATTTTAAAGAATAAGTTTCTATTCTTCTCAGATCTGAGAGTAGATACCATTAAAACAGAGGACAAGTTTCTAACCTATCCATAAGTCATTTTGTTTACCAGGTACAGTAACTTAATGAATTTTAGGGGATGTTGATGTTCTTCAGAAATAATGAAATGCTCCACGTTGATTAACCAAGTTCACAAATGCTCAGTCATTCTCAAACTGTGCATACTCAGAAGATTCTAAAGAGATTGAAGCGGTACTTGCTGCGTGAAATTAATTACCATTCTACAAATAGTACCTTTGTTTACAAGAGCAATTACTATCCATGAGTCCTTTTTCCAAATCATTCCCCAGGAAATGTGAAGGCAGGAGTTATTTTGAGAGGACAGCTCCATATTGTGAAAGCAGACAGCAGAAGGTTATACTATATACAGTTCAATGAGACAGAATAGAAAAGAAGCAGAGGGAAAAAGAATCATACTCAGCTGAGGGGAGAAGCTGAGTTTCATATGGGATTTTACCAGCCATCTGAGAAGATGGCAATTTGTATATGCATGTCACATGAAAGTAAACAGAACAAAGCTCTTGATTGATGAGGAACTTAGAAGAATGATTATCTAACCTTTATGTTGTAACCTACAGCAACAGAAGTATGAAAAGTTGATAGGTTGCTTGCATAGCATGCAGAAAGCCCTGGGTTCCATCCCAACACCACATAAACTAGACTTGGTTATGCATGACTGTAATCCTAGCATTTGGGACATGGAGGCAGAAAAGTTCAAGATGATCCTCAGCTACAGGGTAGGTTCAAGGTCAACACAGATTACATGAAACTCTTTAACAACTAAATGAATAAATAAATGAAATAAGGAAGAAGCAAAAAGGAAAGGAAGAACACGAACCCAGCATATTTTAAAAGAGCAGAGAACGCAGAAGAATGACATTGATTCCACCTGACTCAGAAAACTTACAGGACATAATTGCTTCAGGAAGACTGCTTGCGAAATTCATGCTATTACTTGGAATTCATTTAAAAAATTCAGACTGACAATATGGCTCACTACGTAAAATTGCTTTCCACATAGTTCCAATGACCTGAGTTCAATCCCTAGAACCCATGGTGGAAGGAACGAACTGAGTCCTAAATTTGCCCACATGCTCACCATGGCATTGCCATGCCTGTACACACACACACACACACACACACACACACACACACACACACATACACACACACACGCAAAGTACAAACTAAAAACAATGTCTAGCGTTGGATTATTTCATTACTTTAGACTGATTCTCAAACAAGGGGACTTTGCCTTTGGAGGACACTTGGCAAATTTGAAAATATTTTGGTGGTCATGATTTGGGGGTATTAGTGTTTACAAAAATCTCACTGTAAGCCCAGGGATGTTGCTGAGTATCCAACAATGCATAGGAATGCTCAGACTGCCACCACCAACCCCAACCACAAGTGATTTGGCTCAAAATGTCCATTGGGAAATCCTAGCTTGAGAAATCTTTCCTTGGTTAAGTACACTACTTCCCAGTTGGCTTTCTTTTCATTTTTTTTTCAGACACTCAGATTTCTTTACAATGTGTGCTACAGGCTACGTTGTTCAACATTTCAATATTTCAACATTGGAATTCGGTACTGAGTAGCAGGATGCAAAATCAATAGAGATGTTAGTGACTGTCACTGAAAATAAAATAGACTAAAACAAGTAATATTATTATGGAGCACACATACTATCTATATTATTACTATTTCTGCTATAACATTGCATACATGTGTTTCCTGCAATGTACTGTGAAGCATGTATCCAACTGTGAGTTTTAATCAAAAGAGATTAAAGTACTGGTCTGTATAATCATCTCCCTTCTCTGCAGAGTCTGTGAGAGTAATAGAACTTAAAATTTGCCTCTCCCCACTTCCAATTTTATCTCACCCTGAGCTCATTGACTCAAGCCGTGTTAGCAATAAGAAGTCCAACCATTGAACAATGCTTGGGATAAAGTGTCTCTCACTTCCATTTCGCAAACAAGAGATGCCATTATACACAAGACTACATCAGATCCCCCATAACTGTTGTGTTACAGTTTAAAAATCCTTTAAAAAAATCTGACACATACTGGTGAAGACTTGCTAATGGCCAGAGTTAGAATAACATTTAATAGAAAACAGGAAAGGTTATGCCAGTGATCAAACAGTTTTCATAATCAAAAAGCATGGAGAGTGTGGATAACAAGAGTACCAATCACCCCATTCACCAACAGCTCAATATTCATACCTCTGTACCGTTCTAGGCACTCTAGGTAATCACACTTGGATTCAGCTCCAATTCCAATGCTGCCTCTAATTAGACATTGACCTTGGCTGCATTACTTACTTTCTTTGAGTAACAATGCCAGGTTCTATAAAAGATGGGTGTATAAAGTCTGGAGAGATGGTCCAGCAGTTAAGAGCACTGGCTGCTCTTGGCAGAGGACCTAGGTTCAGTTTGCAGCACCCAAATAGTGGCTAACAATTGTCTGGAACTCCAGTTCCAGGGTATCCAACACTCTCTTCTGACCAGCTAGGCACTTCATGCAGGAAATACACTCATAAAATGAAAATGAAATAATAAATAAAATAATTTTTTAAAAGAGGGGTATAAATATCTATATACCTGTTACTTTCAGATTGGTAAGAACTAGAAGGTACTTAAGGAGTGCCATATACATCCTAGACATTCAAGAAAGGTTATTATCCAGATATAGTTTTTGGCATGATTTCTATGACTGGAATTTTTTCTTCTGGAGTTTTTCCATTATTTCCATTTATGTTTATTTTTCAAGCTCCTTGATGAGAGCAGGAGATATTGTCAGTGTATTAAGACATACTGTACATTAGCATTCTTAAAGTTTAGCCTTCATTGCGATTACCTAGAGAGCTTATTGAAACCCATTTTCTGATTCAGTAGATTCTGGGGAGGGGCCTACAATTTTTAGTTTTTACCAAGCTCCCAGGTGATGGTGCTTATGCTCATCTGGGGACCACTTTTTGAGAAACACTGCTTTTCAAAGACTTTTATGATGACAAATGTAGTGTCCATTTTAAGAGGAACTACGCCAACCACCTCTCGTTCACCATAAAAGCCCCAGAGCTTGATTCTAAGAGGTATAATCAGAGAGATCAGAAAGTTCACAAAGGATAGAGAACATGAATCTCATCATAACTTTTTAAAGTCATATTCACATTGCCATAATTCCTCCCAGAATGAGTCTAACGCATCCAAGAGGAAAAGAGGTATAAAATAAAGCCTTATAGTTCCCTGCCTAGTAGGGAATTGAAAAATACAAACCCCTTGTCTCCATTTTTGGGGTAAGCAGTAAAATGATCTCCCTTCTTATTCTCCTATGAAAATGTCTTCATGAGTTGTAGCTTATGATCATCTTTGCACAGACCTTACCAACCCCTTTATTCTCAGTTGTCAAAACAAACACAGATTCTCTAAAATTAATGAGGGACATAATCATGCTTTTTGGTTGGGCAAGAAATTTTCTTTCAGAACACTCTTATTTTCTCTGTTTTTTAGATAAAAGCTGGGCTTTAAGAAAGAAGCATCCTTCTTTCTTCACAGGTTATTTATGTCACCTTCCTAGCTCTACAAGTTCACCTAAGTATGATGAAAATGGCATTTCTCCCCTAAAAGCAGAATATGGAGAAAAGATGTCCAGAAAACCATCGATAGGGTTAAGGTGTGTACTCTGCCATGTGGTAGATATAGGAGGCAATGAAAACCAACATAAAGTCAGGAAAAATAGAAACTTGAAGACTGAAAAAAGTAATCAAGGCGTATCAATTTACATTACAATTACCAAAATGAGGGGCTAGAGAGATGGCTCAGTTTGTAAATTGCTTTCCACACAAGCGTGAAGGTCTGAGTTCAGATCTCTAGCATCCATGCAAATCAGTTCAGATCAGCAATAGCTACGTAAAAAGCCAGGTATAGTGGCACACATCTGAAATCTTACCGCTGAGGAGATGGAGACTACAGAATCTTTGGGGCTTGCTAGACAGTGCCAATTGTGAGTGCCAGATTCATTTAAATAGAGACACTGTCTCACAACTAAGGTAGAGAGTGACTAAGAAATAGTACTGATGTCAACCTCTGACCTACACGTGTGCATGCACACACATATGTAGTATGCACCAGCTCACATACATGTGCACACACACAGAGATAAAAGAAGAGGTATGATGAACACAGTAGGTTAATTCTTGGAAAATGGACAAATGATGCAATTTATAGGTACAATAAGGTTTTCAAAGATGAATAAGTCACCATGTGACCAGTATACACACATATGCGAGGTCAAAACATGAATAGATTGAGTTATTCTATTTTGCTTTTGTCCTCACAAATCCCCAAACATCTGCATCCCACATTTACTCTGACAGCACAATCAATAGAGCTAGAAGGTATAAACAAGCTGGCTCTAAGAATAATCAAAATCTAATTAAACCATGCTTTCATTTGTCTCCATTTCAACTAAGCTCATGCCGAAGTTTAGTCTAATTTAGCCTTCAAACCTAACCTTATTATATACACAGAACCCAGAAGTTCATAGCTATTCATAACTATTATTTAAACCCACAAAGCCCACCGCAGTAGCTGCTGGTCTCACATGGCATTTAAGCCTCTGAATTGTGGCCAGTCTGAATTGAGATGATGGGCTGAGAGGGTGAAATATATACTGAATTTTCAAGAGATAATAGAATAAAAAGAATGTAAAATATTTCACTAATTTAAAATCATTGATGATATTTTATAATTAGAATTTGAATATATCTGGTTAAATAAAATGCATTATCAGCGTTATGTAAGTCTAATTCTTTCTAATTTCTAATTGTTTCTAAGTAGGGAAATTACAATTACATATTCTCCTTGCCTTACATGCTACATATTTATTAAAATGCAATTTATATTCCATAGAGTTTACATCTTTAAAGTGGACATCTCAGTGAGTTTGTAGTATATTTACAGAGTCATGTAGCCATCACCACATTGTATTCCTAGCATACTTTCATCAAATCAAACTTAACAACCTATTAGTAGACATTCCCATTATTCTCTTTCTGTAGCCTTTTGGAAACCAAGAACCTATTTTGGATTTGCTGATTCCAGACATTCCTGACAAACAAAATCATATAGCATGTGATCTTTCGTGATAGCTTCATTTCACATCTCAAAATGCTTTCTAGGTTCATTATGCTACCCCATGTGCCAGCATTTCATTCTCTACATCTCTGAATATTTAGTATGGATATATCGTTATTTATTTACCCTTTTAGCAATCGGTGGGTATTATGTGTTGTTTCTATCCCTTGCCTATTGTGAACAATGCTGTTGTCAGTATACATGTGTGAGTTTCTTTGTGGGCGTACGAATGTGCCTTTATCTCATTTGGACATAAACCTGAGAGTGAGGAATGCTGCATTATCTAATGATTCTATGTGGAATTCTAGCTAATGCTTCACCGAACTGTCCTCTAAAATGGATGCTCCACTTCACTTTTCCCCCATTGAAGGTTCCAAGTTTTCCACATTCTTACCAACAATTAATTTCTGACTTTCCATGCTATGACCCCTAAGGGATGTGAAGTGGTACCTTATTGTAGTTTGGGTTTCACTATGTTTTTTTTTTTTTTTTTTTTTTTTTTTTTTTTTTTTTTTTTTTTTTAAAAAAAAGAGGACGATAAATCTTTCACTGTTTTTTTGGTTTGTTTTTTGTTTCTTTTTTGTCAGGCAGTTCAGAATTAGAGCTTAGAGGAATTTTGATTTGTCAAATACACAGGGAAAATCTTGCTGCATTACTTGTATCCTTGATGTTAATTTCTCTCAGCTCATTTCCTCTCCCAGCAAAAGACTCACTTGTCGCCATAGCAGTGTTCATAGTCATGCTGTGCCCAGCAAGCAGAGGTCCCTTAACAGGACAGAGCATATCACGTGCCACATAGAACAAGTGATAATATCTATAATATCTAAATAGTAGACTGGAGAAAATGAACGAGACTGCTCCCAGCGTGAAACAAATGGTCCTGCGATTCTAGTCACCCTGAAGTCTGGGGAGATAAAAATCTAGGCACACACATAGCTATATATTTTATCATTCACATTTATCATCCAAACTGGGACAATGGTTCTAGTGAAAGGAGATGCTATTAATAATTTCACTGAGACTACAGACATAAACCAATTCAGTCCCAGCAAACTGTAACATATGGTTACCCTGCCTATATTCTTTTGTGATGCACTGGTTGGAAAGTTCTGCTCTAGAAATTTGTGAATCTCTGGACAAAGCTCATTACATTACACTTAGAAACATCCCAACTGCCCAAATTCTTGTAGCTAAAGGCACAATGCAGCTTTGTTTCTAAACTATTTTGATGAGAAATGCTTCTGGTTGGACATCTTAAAAATTTGTGACATAATAGTTGTCATAAGTGGAAATTTTTCTACGTATGTGTATGTGTATATTCATGTACGTATGTGTGCATATGTGTGTACAGGTATGTAGTCTGAGTATAAGTGGAGGTCAAATGACAACTTTCAGTGTTGTTCCTCAGGTGCCAATCGCTTTAGTTTTTTTGAAGCAGTCTCTCACCTAACTGAAGGCCACCTAGTAGGTGAGTTTATCACTAAACCCCAGGGGTGCACTTGTGTCTACCTCTTGAGCTCTGGGATTATGAGCACATAACAACACACCTGGCTTCTTAACATGAGTTCTGAGTGGTTAAACTCAGGTCCTCACGTTTGCAAGGCAAACACGTTATTGTCTGAGGTATCGCCATAACCTCCAAAGCAGAACTCCTTAGAAAAAGTGGCACAACAATTAAAAATCAGACTATCTTCAGCCTTTAAGTGAGACAGGCTTAGTACTGGTAGCTGACAGAAGTAGTTCTCTACTGAGTTCAGCGACCTTATTCAATAATTTGTTCCTACAGAGCTCATTTTCTCCCAGTGCTCAGTCCTTAAAAATAAATCCTCCCATGCATCTTGCCAAACACTTTTTTCCTCTTCCCCCAGCTTCTCAGTTTGCTCCTTTTCCCTTCTAAATAATGCACAAGGCAGTGGCAAAATGCCCTGCCCCATCTGCCTATCATTTTGCATGCCTGGCACCTCATGCACAAATGAAAAGGATCGAGGGTGATACTAGAGAATCCTTTTGCCATGGTTGCATTAGTTGAAAGAGACAGAAGGATAAAATAAAACAAAATAAATGAGATAAATGATTTCATTAGAAGTATTCTTTTTCCAGTTGTGTATTTAACATTTTTTTAGATTTAATATTTAGAGTTTTATAGCCCAAGCAGCATGTACAGCCTCCTAGGGAGACTTCCTCTAAATTACAGAGTTTTTTAAATGCGCAATTTGGACATCAGTAGGGCCATTCCACTTCTCACCATTATTTTTTAGACAAAGCCACATAGCACTTCATGGAGTTTGAAATTATGCCCTGCAGTTTCCCCACACGATGCCCTTCAGGGCTGGGGACTGTATGTTTATAGTTACTTCCAGCTGAGTTTTCAACAGCATGGTCGAGAGTGGCTGCTCTCCATCCTGTCTGGATGAAAGCAAAGCTCATTGATTTTACATATACATGGAAATAAAATGGAGTGGAGATAACATCCTACGTACTCAATGAGAGCTAGTATCTGGCAAATGGCTATCAGGAGAATTATGACATCCATCATTTGAGGGAGTGGAGGCCACTATCCTTTTGATTTCTTCAGTGAGAATCCTGTCTCCCAGAGTCTCTCCATTTATCCTTATGAACCAGGCATGGTGCTGTATAGTTTTTAGAGCATCATAAAAAACACTATTGGCACTCTGCCCAGCTTTCCTCAGATCTCCTTCTTATCATTTCTTCTTCCGTCTCTCTTCCCAATCTCCAATATACTTTCATTTTCAATCATCTATATGTGCAGAACTCCTTTTGGTGTACTCTCTTAGGACTCTGTGACTGCCATTGCCCATTACTGAGGAAGGCTGGAGCTTTCTTAAGCAATAAAAAAATGGTGGAAAGAGTTAGTATTATCATGGATGTGATAAAATACCGGGAAGAAACACTCTTAGGGAGGAAGGAACTATTTGGCTCTTAGTTTTAGAGGTTTGAAACTAGAGGCCCATTTTCTGGACCCATGGTGAAGCACACCACCATGGTGGCAAGGGGATGTGGAGGAGGAAGAAGAGGAGGATCCTCATGGTGAACAGATAGAAGAAAGAGAGTTAGAGCATCATAAAAAACACTATTGGCACTCTGCCCAGCTTTCCTCAGATCTCCTTCTTATCATTTCTTCTTCCGTCTCTCTTCCCAATCTCCAATATACTTTCATTTTCAATCATCTATATGTGCAGAACTCCTTTTGGTGTACTCTCTTAGGACTCTGTGACTGCCATTGCCCATTACTGAGGAAGGCTGGAGCTTTCTTAAGCAATAAAAAAATGGTGGAAAGAGTTAGTATTATCATGGATGTGATAAAATACCGGGAAGAAACACTCTTAGGGAGGAAGGAACTATTTGGCTCTTAGTTTTAGAGGTTTGAAACTAGAGGCCCATTTTCTGGACCCATGGTGAAGCACACCACCATGGTGGCAAGGGGATGTGGAGGAGGAAGAAGAGGAGGATCCTCATGGTGAACAGATAGAAGAAAGAGAGGTACAGAGAGGACTGGAAACCAGGTATAACCTTCAAAGGCATTTCCCCAGTGACCTATTTCTTTGAACTAGGCCTCCAAAAGTTTGCATAGCCTTTCAAAATAGCGCCAAACAGCTGAGGGCCAAGGACTTCACACATCAGCCTGTGAAGGACATTTCATATTGAAACCATAAATTGGAAGGAACAGAAAAGCCTCACTTTGTGTGTTCTGGTTGAGATACATCTGTATTGTACATCTGAAATGTAAATATGTGAACATCCTGCAATTGTGTTTTAAAGATCTTGCGACTCTATCCCTGAGCTCTATCTTCTTAGTAATTTTTTTGAGGCACTTATTTCTATTTTATTGATTCAAAAAGTTAAAACATAGAGAAATCTGTTGACTTTTCAAAGGTTAGACAAAGCCAGAAGTTTTATGATTCAGGTTTAAGATCCTCTGTAACTGTTTTTGGTTAGTTTGTTTGCTTGATTTCTTTAATCTAATCTTCTTAGAATTCTGAAGTTGTCAACTCTTCTTGGGAAAGATTTCAATGTCCAGTGGCTACTTTGCATCTTAAACTAACTCAAGACATGTAATTTAACAAAAGATACCTGAAGAGGAAAGTGAATTGTTTCCAGTTGAACTATGCCATCTTCTGACAGGTGATGTTCCTGCCTTTCATCTAGGACAAGGAACCCACTTCCTTTCTCTTTGAATGCCTAGCAAGCATTTCAAAGGTTAGAAACAGAAGACAATGGTATGAGCCAAATGTAATCAGATGCCAGTTCTAGTCATGCCCACGACTGTGGGTGGGGAATGCTGCCAAGTGGCAGTTGCCAGTGCAGGTTTTGAGCTCCATCACACATGGTTCAAATGCCAGTGTGTACTAACTACATGATCTTAATTCTGAAATTCTTTATGTACAAACAAGATAATACATTTAACCTCATGGAGTAGCTCTACAATTTCTGTTTTGAAAAATCCCCTATTTTAACTCATCTAAGATAGTTGTATAATTCCACAAGACTGATAGCAGCTATGGAAAGAGACAGTGCCTAGGGTATGGTATCAGGAGCCTGGGTTTTGTCATCCTTTCATTAAGAAAATACACATGGAGCATCTGGACCCATCAGGTTCTATGTGATATACTGTATTAAGTCCAGGCTGTCAAGTTTAATCTACCACCCCTTCCTTGAGTGACATCCTGAATTCCTCAGAGCCTCAAAGCCTTCCTTTTTTTAAAAGCAAGAAGAACAAAAATTTATCCATATCATTATTAGGAATGATGAAGTAATGAATGGGAAGCCACTTTTTTTTGTTGTTTAATGAAATATTTGTTTATTCTGAGTATTCTGAGCAGAGGATATATACCTGAGGTTCATATTTTGTTTTTTTGACACTGACATAAGCAGGGCAATAAGTATATACATAGGCATTTATAATCAGAG
>NW_008355477.1:1879519-1887741 GCF_000622305.1 Nannospalax galili
ACTTACCCCAAGAGGCCTGAGGATAGTAGTGCAGGCTAGGAGAGTTAGCCGGTGGTGCAGGCCCAGGGAAGCAGAGCGAGGTGAGGGCAGGGCCAGGACCAGAAGTGGTGCTCCTGGAGCCCAAGAAAGGGACTGGGTTGCTCTGGGTGAGAAGGGTCAGGAAGCAGTATTGGTTCCCCAGGTGTCTGGGGCCCCAAGACTAGGAGTGGTGCAGGGCTCAAACTAGGAGTATAGAACGGCGAGGGGGGGGATGGAAAGGTGAATGTGGCTTAGGGAGTCCCAGCGTGGAGAGCTGCGCTGTAGACTTACCCCAAGAGGCCTGAGGATAGTAGTGCAGGCTAGGAGAGCGGGAAACCACTTTTGAAATTATAAAGTGATATAGTCATTCAATTTGTTCGCAATGTTCTTTTGTCCACAAGACGTGGCATATAACCTTGAGAATCTACTGTCACCTGAATTTTATTACTGGACTAGAACATTTAATGAACAAGGAGGTAGAACAATCTTCTCTCCAATCCCAAACTACAAAAAGGATGACAGAAAAATTAAGGTCGCTTCATTAATATTCGGTTCTTGGGTATCTAATTTCACAAAGCCTTTGTGTGCTGTGTCTGCTTAAACTGACTTTTTATAACTTTACTAAAACAGCAGGAATTGTTTCACTCATAAGGTCATTTGATAACCTTTTGTGGATTGGTTTGCTGATACACTTAGTTGTTAACTAATGTACCTGGATATAGTCCAAATAGCTTTTATTTCTCTTCAGAGCTAGAGCATCACAAAATAATAAATCTCTAAAGGCCAAAGTCAGTGTTGACTTAACTATTTCTCTCTTTTATTTTCTAGGTTTAGGTTAAAAAGAAGACATAGAGTTATTCACATAGCATTTTCATCAGAAAATTTTAAGCCATGGTCTTAAATTGAACTGAGAACAAAATTTCATTCTATTTTGAAGTTACAATTAGGCATAATACAACTGGCTTCTTCATCAATCCTTGGAGATGATTCACACTACTAACTTCACAGGAAAGATTCACTTGAGTCTCAGGCACTTCTTAGTAAAATGTGAGAAAGCTAAGTACAATGGGAAGCCCATGAGGGGAAAAGGGGCAAAGACAGGTAAGCTAGGAGACAGTTGGGGAGGAATCAGTATCAGATTTCTCTTCACAATGCTAAATCCCAGAAGAGAATGAACTACTATCTTTAAAGGGTTTAGAAAACCTGATAAAGTTCTCAGGCAGAACCCTCTGGAACACTAAATAATCAGTTAAGAGCAAGAATGAAATATGGACATTTTCATGTACATTGGCATGCAGAATGTTTCAGTAGTGATACAACATAACCCAGGACGGCGGGTATACGAAGGACACAACCCAGCCCAACTCAAGGGATGAAAAGAAACAAAGAAATGGGTCAGGAAGACAGAATAGAAAAGAAAAACTACTATCCCTAAATAAGTATTACCTGGGAAAATGTGTATGTGCATGCATGTAAATAGCAGATCTTGAGAGCTGCGTACAGGCTTCGTGCTGCAACTGCACCGGGAAATTAAGTGTCACTTTAGGAGAGCAAATGCTAATTTTGTATCTTCCTTAAAAAAAATCAGAGTGTGCACATGCCTGTAATTCAAGAACTGGGGAGGCAGACACAGGTGAATTGCAGTGAACTTGAGAATAGCCTGGGTTACACAGTGAATTCTAGGTTCAATATTTACTGTGTGCATGTGTGTTCAAAATATCGCTGATGAAATAAAGGAGTGCTGAATACCTGCATCAGGACAATATTTGAGGATGAAGCAAATCAATTATGTCAAGGCGTCAATTTGCATTAAGGTTGATTTTCACTAAAATTCCACTCAAGATCTGAAAAACACTTTGGCTGGTCATTGGTTAGAATATCTAAATATCAACATAGGTTGAGCAATACACTAATAGCAATGGCAGTTTTAAAACCAACATTTGTGTGCAAAATTACATATTTATACCCAAACTAAACCATGAAACCATGAGTTTTGCATGAGCCTCACCCTCCCCAACATTCATTGTTTCCCTCTTACACTGCATAACTAGCATGTATTTTGATGATTCATGTCAGCACCAGACATTGGCCGTGATTGGTCTAAACCAGTGAAGTCTAACCCATCACTCCCTTTGGCAGCTGGCATTTACACCAAGCAAATTTGTATGTTGTATATTTCAACATACAAAAGCTGGTTCAAGAAATGGTATAAGGTATAATTCAGGACAAATAAATTGGAGAAGCAATTTCCTGGGAGAATAACTGTACTATTTCTAAACTTTCAGGCAGAGATAGATAACTTTTCTTCTTTCGGTGTTTTCAGACATCCGTGTATTTATTGTCTTAATCTTTTGTTTGTTTTTATCATTTTCTAGTTAGTTTTTGAGCAAAGACCAGGCCTGTTATGTAGTTCTGACTAGATTGGACATCATTATGTAGACCAGGCTGTCCCTGAACATTTAACAATCTCCTGCCTGAGCTTCCCAAGTGCTGAGATTAAAGACATGCACCACTGCATCTGGCTCTATGCCTCCATATTAGGATGAGAGGAGAGCAAAGCCAAGGCCAACACAGAGGATCCCATTTGGCCATTCAGCCACTGAGCAAAGCCAACCAAAGGCCCTCTATATGAATTTTTGAAATTTGTAATTTAACAAAATTAAACTCACCATACAATGAGATCTAAATATTCTCAAGTTTTCCTTAAATAGCAATTTCTCATGATACCTTTTGAACATGATTTAGTGTCTACAAACTGAAGCCGCCAGGGCTGATAAGATACCACGTGGAAAAGAAAAATTACTGGAAAGAAGGGGTGAAAGGCAGAGGCTGACTATAAACTTCTGAACTTCAATATTTACCACACCCTTCTGTATCTCTCTCTGTGTGAACACAGCCCTTGTACACACCTTTTCTCATTTTTCTCAGCACCATCCTTTTTTTTTTTTCTTTTTACTTAGAATTCTTTAGTTTTTGAGACACGTGGTGGCAGATGCCTCTTTCTCTACCTGCCACCAGCTTATTCTTGATTAATTATGTCTTTTCTTCAAGATATTTTTACTGAATTTTTGTGCATTTCATACAAAACATCTAATCATCTTTATACACTCTCCCCCGATCCACAGCCTCCCTATCCACCTCTTCACTGGATTTCATGCATTCTTTCATTTCTGTTAAGGCCTATGGAGTCAAGTTAGTGTCCTCAGACATCCCTCAGTGCAAGCTCATCCACTGCAGTCTAGTCAGTCTATCTAGAGACTCTCCCTTAAAGAATATCAGCTCTCCAGCTCTCCCTTACCCCACAGTAATCAGCTGCCAATAGCACATCAGCCAAGATAGGGGCTGAAAAAATGTAAGAGCCAGGGAAGGAGATATATAACCATATGGAAACAGTCTTTCAGGTTGCCTTGGTCCTTATTCCTATGAACCCACAGCAATGGTGTCAGCATGCACAAGACCCATGTAAACTCAAGCAGACAAAAACTCAGCATAGAACTGGGGAAATGGGCAGCAGACCCCAGTCTCGGCGCCGATTTTTAATACACTTGCGCTGTTGTGTTTCCTGGGAAGGTCCACACCCATTCTTCCATTCAACCATAAAGTTATCCTTATCTTTAGAACTCACTTGAGATTTTGCTTTGTTTAAATATATTTCCCTGGCTTTTTCCAGGCTACCAATTTCCTTTCTCAAAATTCCCAAGTAAGTATGACATCACGTCGAAACAACTGAAGATACATTGCCAGGTTATCATACTTCTGTTATTACTGATATCCTTGATTGCTTCTTAACTTTTCAAATATTTGTCGTTTATCCAATTAGGCTTTAAGTGATTTGAAGACCTTTATAGTTCTTCATGCTTTGAGCATAGCAAGACTTAAGAAAATATTTTTATTAAATTGGACCTCTGCATAATGCTTCTTTTGCATCTGTATGAATATGTGTGTGTTCGTACATGTGTGGATGAAAGTATGTGACTAGCTGTGAAGGCCGGAGGACAACCTCAGTGGTCAATTGTTAGGCACCAACTTGGTGTTTGAGACAGGATCTATCACCGGCCTGGAGCTCATCAAGTAGGCTAGAATGGTGAGGCAGTGATCTCAAGGGTTCACTGTCTCCACCTCCCTAGCACAGGAATTACAAGTGCACAGTACAACACCATGGCCAGCTTTCTTAACGTGGGCTCTGGGAAAAGGACTTGGGTCCTTATAAGCTCTTTACTAACTGAACTATCTGTTCAATCATGGGTCATGCTTCCGATTTTTTTTTTGTACTTAATATCTCCAGCTCTGATTCACCCTCCTCACTATCTTTCACTTGTTTCTAAATTGCACAGCCTGTTCACCCTGCTTTCATCCGTTAACCCAGAAGATGGAGTTGCGAATTTTGGTGATCCTCTGAAGAGTAATATCTTTCCAGCAGCAAGAGGTCTATTCAGTCTCCACATTTTCAAATCTTTGGAAATCATTTGTAACCTGGGGCACTGTTGTGTCCATGGAAGAGGAGATGACAATCTCTAGGCTGTATTTATAGCTTAATCTTATCCATCCCTTTTCCATGTCAGCAGAAATAGACTACTTCAAGAAGCTCTGCTCTCTTCTCTTCTGTCTGTGACTTTGTTTACAAGAAAAGAAAATCCAAGAGAATAAATCTTTTCAGTGGTCTTGAAAGTTTATCAAGCTCTTGCAAACTTGTTTAAATAGTGAACAGCTATCAATACAAAAGTTAAGCACTAAGACTTCAAAAGACAATATAGGGTACAAAAATATATTCACAACTTAGCTGCATAAATTAACATTAGCTGCATACCTTAATAGCCTCCTTTCAGAAGCATTGACAAACTCAGTACTGTGACTACGTGTCACATTCCATAACACAACAATCCATTTTGTTTTCTGTAAATAAAACTGTAGTTAAGAGTTAGGGAGTTAGGAGTTAACTAAAACCAGAATTACAAAAAGCCTGGAAACCAGACTTTAAAATCGTTACTTGTTCAAATCGCTCATTAGCAAACTAAACATTTCAAGGTGAGATTAAATGATTTAAAAGATTATTTCCCAGTCTCATTTACAAAAATCTCTATATCCCATCTAAAATGTTGCTTTATTAATGAAGTATGGATTTAGTTATATTTTTGCCAAAATTCATAAACTTTTTAATGTGGGGAGTAAAAGGAATAAACATAAGGTTGTTTTACTAAGGATAAAAGTCCTCTTAATTACAACATTTTCATTAAATCTGACTAAATATTTCTATCTCCTTTCAATTAAAATAAACAGTATTCATTTTATTCCTTCACCTCACCTTTCCCCTCACTGTCCAATGTTCATGCAGCTTATTGCCTTAGCACAGTCATTCTTAGTCAAGGACTATTTTGCAGTGTTAGGAGACCTTTTTGACCACCATGGCTGGAAGAAGTACCTGCTAACTGATATTTATTGGGTAGATATTGATGGTCCTGTTAAATACTCTACAATGCACAGATGAGCTGCAACTGTCTCCTTCCCAGGCTCAAGACAGAATTATCCTGCCTATGTATCAGTTGTACCAAGGTTGAAAACCATACTTGATACCTAATAATAAAGAAAAAAATCCCATCTGATCTAAAATACTGGAATATGTGTTCAGTGTTAAAAGCTAACTATGTATGCAGGAGAGACAATAAAAGGAAAACATGGAGCAAGGCATGCTAGTGCACGCCTTTAATCTAAGCACTCAAGAGGCAGAAGCAGGCAGATCTTTATGAGATCAAGGCTAACCTGGGCTGCATGGTGAGTTCCAGGTCAGCTAGGGATACAGGGAGATCCTGTCTCAAAAAGACCAAAAAAAGGAAACACGGACATATTTGTATGAAAACTGAAGTGCTCTAACATGGTTAGCATCCTTGTCAATTAGACACACCTGGAAAGATGGAGCCTCAACTGAGGAATTTCCTCCATCTGATAAGTCTGTGCCAATGGCTGTGGGGTATTTTCTTAATTGCTAATTGATGTTCGAGGACCAGCTCAATGTGGAAAGTGCCATACCAGGGCAGTTGGACCTCAACTGTATAAGAAAAGTAGCTGAGCAAGGCAAGTCCAGGAAGCTAGTAAGCAGCATTCCTCCATGGTTTCTGTTTCACTTTCTGCCTCCAAATTCCTGCCTGAGGTACAACCCTGGACCCTCAAGTTGCTTTTGGTCATGGTGGTTACCACACCAACAGAAAGTAAACTAGGACCTGATCTTTATGGCAAAACATGTTATAAAGTGTATTTAAGATGTGACAGCCAGACTTGGTGGCACAAGTTTATAATACCTGAACTAGGGAGGCAAGCCAGTCTACATAATGAGAACATCTCTAAAAAAGTTAAATATAGGGATGGAGAGATGGATCAGCAGTTAAGAGCACTGACTGCTCTTGCAGAGGACCCCAGTTTGATTCCCAGCACCCACATGGTGGCTATGAACCATTCTTAAATCCAGATCCAGAGAAATCTGAAGCCCTCTTCTGACCTCAGCATTGCACAACACAGGTGCACACACATACATCCAGGCAATACACTCACACACATAAAATAAAAAAAAATAAAATAAAATAAAGACCACCACAGAGTGCCAAGTTCTGGCCTCCCTCTGGCAGAGGGCCTCAGAGCGCAGGAGACTGCCTGAGAGCCCTCGGATCAGATCCTGCCTCCATGTGGTGGTGAGCATCTCCTAATTACATCATACCCATACCCCTACCTGGTAATTTATGAAGTCTCTTCCAAGGCCCCAGGGCAGATCTGGCTTTGGGAGGCTAAGGCTGAGATCCTAGCAGACAGCCTGAGAGAGTGGGTTCTGACCTCCATTGGTACAGTGGTCTGATCTCAGCAGACTGCCACAGAGTGCAAAGTTCTAGCCTCCCTCAGGCAGAGGGCCTGAGAATGCAGGGGACTGTGGGAGAGCACCCGGATCCTGCCTTCACATGGTGAAGGAAGCTTGAGTGTATCTGACTGGAGCATGAATTGGACTTCTGTGGGTACTCCTGAATAGCTGATCTGCAGCCATCAGTTCCCTCCCAAGAGAACCTGAACCTTGTACCAACCAGCTTTACATAACCAAGAAAGAAAGGATCTAGGCACCCTAATAATATAAACAGAATTTCAACTTAAGTCTCATATCAGAATCATAAACAACAAAAGAAATTCAAATGCCAAAATCATAACAAAAGAATAATAAAGTGGAAAGCCAAAACACTATGTCCCCACCAAACTCCACCAATCCTGTAGAAGAGTTCTACAAGGAGAACCCACTAGAGATAATCTAGGAAGCCAAATTTAAAAGAACAATCATAAACATGATCAAGGAATTCAACAAATTTAAAGAACACATGAACAACCAAATCAAAGAGCTAGAAGAAGATAGGGATAAACTTCTGAATGAATTAACAAAGGAGATAGAAACATTGATGAAAACTCAGGCAGAAATGAAGATGGAAATACACAACTCAGTAAGTCAACTTGAAACAACAGGGGAAAACCTCACCACTAGAAAGAATGAAATGGTAAACAGAATATCAACACTGGAGGATAAAGTTGGAGAATTGGACTACTCAAACAAAGAGTACGGAAAATTAAAACAAACAAACAAACAAACAAAAAACACAGGAATGGAATACACAAGAGATGTGGGACACCATGAAAAGACCAAATCTACAGATCATAGGAATAGAGGAAGGAGAAGAATTTCAGGTTAATGGTGTTGACCAGATCTTAAACAGGATTGTAGAAGAGAATTTCCCAAAATTAAGGAATGACATCACCATACAAATACAGGAAGCACATAGAACACCAAATAGACAGCATCTGAAAAGAATCTCCCCATGACATATCATAGTACAAACACTAAATGTACAGTACATATAATACTGAAAGGAGCAAAAGAAAAACAACAAATCACATATAAAGGAAAGCCAATCAGAATTACAGCTGACTTATCATTGCAAACTATGAAAGCTGGAAGAGCCTGGTCCAAAGTATTTCCACTTCTACATGACAATAGATGCCAGCTCAGAATACTTTACCCAGCAAAAATGTCTATTATAGTTGAGGGGTAAAGAAAAATCTTCCATGACACGAATAACCTGAAAGAATACATGTCCACAAACCAGCCCTTCAAAGAATTCTTGAAGCAATATGGAGAGCAGAGAGAGAAACAACTATACCCCAGGGGCAACAAAAGAAAATAA
>NW_008355477.1:1887831-1888697 GCF_000622305.1 Nannospalax galili
CCTTAAATATCAATGGACTAAACTCTCCAATCAAAAGACACAGGCTAAGTGAACGGATTAAGAAACAAAATCCATCTCTTTGCTGTCTGCAAGAAACCCATCTCACCTTCAAGGACAGGCACTACCTTAAAGTAAAAGGATGGAAAAGAATAGTCCAAGCAAATGGCACTAAGAAAGAAGCAGGGGTTGCAATTCTAATATCTCACAAAATAGACTACAAAAGAAAACTACTCAGAAGAGATAAGGAGGATCACTTCATTCTGATCAAAGAAACAGTTAACCAAGAAGATATTACAATCCTTAACATATATGTACCAAACTCTGGTTCACCCAAAATCATAAAAAAAAAAAACACTACAGGACTTTAAGACACAGATTAACCCCAACTCAGTAATAGTAGGGGACTTCAATACCCCACTGTCTCCATTAGACAGGTCAACTGGACAAAGAATAAACAGAGAGATGTCTGAATTAAATGATACCACAAATCAAATGGACCTAACAGACAGCTTTCAATTATTGCAGACAAACACCAAATAATATACTTTCTACTCACAACCCCATGGAACTTTTTCAAAAATTGAGCACATCCTAGGCCACAAAACAAACCCCCAAAAATACAAAAAAAATTTGAAAGATTTCCATGCATTCTGTTGGACCACAATGCAATGAAGCTCAAAATCAACACTGGACAAAGCCCTAGTCACTACAGGAACTTGTGGTGATTGAACAACACACTCCTAAACAATGAGTGGATCAAAGGAGAAATTAAGAAAGAAGTAAAAGAATTCCTGGAATTCAATGAAAAGAACAACGCAACACAACACAACCTCTGGGACACATTAAAAGCAGTCCTAAGAGGGAAG
>NW_008355477.1:1888766-1901542 GCF_000622305.1 Nannospalax galili
CATTGAAAAGCTAAACAAGATAGACAGACACCTAGCCCAGTAAACCAAAAGAAAGAAAGAGCAAATCCAAGTCAACAAAATCAGAGATGAAAGGGGAAACATCACAAAAGACAGCCAAAATACCCAGACCATTATAAGGGAATATTTTAAAAACCTATATGCTACTAAATCTAAAAATCTAAAAGAAACGGATGGATATCTAAAATCACAGGAACCACCAAATTAAACCACCTAGCCCAGTAAACCAAAAGAAAGAAAGAGCAAATCCAAGTCAACAAAATCAGAGATGAAAGGGGAAACATCACAAAAGACAGCCAAAATACCCAGACCATTATAAGGGAATATTTTAAAAACCTATATGCTACTAAATCTAAAAATCTAAAAGAAACGGATGGATATCTAAAATCACAGGAACCACCAAATTAAACCAAGAAGGTATCAACAGTTTAAACAAACACATAACATATAAGAAATTGAAACAGTAATACAAAGCCTGTCAACTAAAAAAAAGCCTTGGACCAGATGTTTATAGCAGAATTCTACCAGATATTTAAAGAAGACGTCCAACCAATACTACTTAAATTATTCAAAACGATAGAAACAGAAGGAGAACTCCCACATTCCTTCTATGAAATCAGCATCACTCTAATACTCAAACTGAGTAAAGACATAACCAAAAAAGAAAACTATAGACCCATATCCTTAATGAACATCAGTGCAAAAATTCTCAACAAAATACTTGCAAACCACATACAGACACACATCGAAAAGATCACTCACCATGACCAAGTAGGCTTTATCCCAACGATGTGGTGCTGGTTCAATATATGCAAGTCAATAAACGTCATTAATCATGTAAATGGACTCAAAGACAAAAACAACATTGTCATTTTTATAGATGCAGAAAAAGCTTTTGACAAAATTCAGCATGCATTTATGTTCAAAGTCCTAGAAAGAATTGAACTGGAGGGACCATACCTCAACATAATTAAAGCTATATACAACAAACCCACAGCCAAAATCATTCTAAATGGAGAAAAACTGGAAGCATTCTCATTAAAATCAGGAATCAAACAAGGATGTCCACTATCTCCACTCCTTTGCAACATAGTGCTTGAAACTCTTGCTAAAGAAATAAGACAGGAGAAGGAAATTAAAGGAGTAATAAGTGGAAAAGAAGAGGTCAAACTATCACTTTTCTTAGATGGTATGATACTATACCGAAGAACTCCCAAAAATTCCACCACAAACCTAGAACTGATCAACACTTTCAGTATAGTGGCAGATTATAAAATCAATCTACAAAAATCAGTAGCCTTTCTATATATCAATAACAAGCAACTGGAGAAAGAATACCAGAAAATACTCCCATTCACAATTGCTGTAAAATATTGGAATAAATCTGACCAAAGACACCCAAGATCTCTACAGTGAAAATTGTAAATTGTTAAAGAGATTGAGGAAGACACCAGGAGATGTAAGGACCTCCCATGCTCATGGATTAGAAGAATTAATATTGTGAAAATGACCATCCTACCAAAAGCAAAATATAGATTCAGTGCAATCCCAATAGAAATCCCCATGACATACCTCACAGAATTAGAGAAAAAAATCCTTACATTCATTTGGATGTGCAAAAGACCCTGGATAGCCAAGCAACCCTGAACACAAAGAGCAACACTGGGGGAATTCCTATACCAGCTCTCAAAGTATGCTACAGAGCTATACTCACAAAAATAACATGGTACTGGAACAAAAATAGACACATAGATCAATGGAACATCATTGAAGATCCAAACCTGAGTACATGCAGTTTCAGCCACCTGATATTTGACAAAGGTGCCAAGAACACACAATGGAGGAAAGACAGTCTATGCAACAAATGGTGTTGGCAAAACTGGATCTCCACCTGTAGAAGAATGAAACTAGATCCTTATCTTTCACTTTGCACAAAAGTCATCTCCAAATGGATCAAAGACCTCAATGTGAAATTGGAAAGCCTGAAACTATTAGAAGAAAATATTGGCAGTACCTTACAAGATATGGTGAAGGAAAGGGTTTTCTAAATCAGACAGAAGTTGCTTGGGAATTAAGGTCAGCAATCAACAAGTGGGACCTCATTAAACTAAAAAGCTTCTTTACAGCAAAAGAAACAATCAAAAAAGTGAAGAGAAAACGTACAGAATGGGAAAAAATCTTCACGAGTGACACATTTCACAGAGGTTTAACATACAGAATACATAAAGAAAACAAAAAACAAAGAATCAAGAAACCAAATGACCCAATGAAAAGACGGGCTAAAGATCTAAACAGAGTTCTCAAAGGAAGAAATAAAGATGACTAAGAAACATCTCAAAAAGTGTTCAACATCATTAGTAATTAGGGAAGTGCAAATTAAAACCACCCTAAAGTATCACCTTACCCCAATCAGACTGGCTAGGATCAAGAAAACAAATGATACCAAATGCTGTCTTAGATGTGGAGAAAGGGAACACTCATTCAAACATTGGCTTGACACTCAAAACTTAAAAGGGAATAAATATTGCCTAGCATCCCCAAGAAAAAAAGTCTCATAACAGATGCAAAATTTATTTGTTAATGCTATTATGTCTCATAATTATTTAAATAAAAAAAAAAGAAAATGAGAATGTAAAAGATGTCAAAACGATATGGGAATGGAGAAGTTTTCCAAAATAGAAAGAATGAGAAAGCCTAAGCAACTGATGAAGGTCTGTTTAGGTTTGTTATGACATATAAAGGATGAGACAAAAATAACATACACATAATCTTAAAATTTTTATGGTCATAGTTTAATCAACTTGTTTAAGGAACAAAATATATATCTAGTCAAGGTTTATCTGAGAATATTTTGTTTTTTTACCCAACTCCTATCTACATAGCACATGATAATTAAAAGTACCAGACTCATGGAACTAACCTTACTGTATTTTTAACAGCCATAGTTTGAGGCCTATAATAATGTGGTCAGAGGACTTAAAGAACGGTTTTTACCTCTTGCTCTCCAAGGTCGACCAAGTTCCAGGGGACTAAGGAACATCTCTCAAAATGTCCTGTAACTGTGGTGAGTCACCTGTCCTCTTGTTCAGGGAGGACATGGAGACCCTGTGAGATGGACTTGAACCAGTGTCCAGTCTACAAAGAGGAGGGTCAACTCAGAGTAAACTCAGCATCTCATTTATGCTTCCAAGTGAAGCCAGACATAGTCAAGCAGGACCTTTGAGTTATCTTCACATAGATGGAACTGGTAAAAGAAAGGAGCCAGGAGGGCCTCCCAGGTCCATGTGACCCCTAAGGAACAGATCCCCAAATGACCCTAAGTGCAAAAATAAATTGAATTATTTGGGCAAACTGTATGGTCTTAAACACCCAAAAGGAAAGAATAACCAAAAAGTAAAGTCATCAGTATATTTAAGTGTTCAAGGGATTACACTTCCCAGACATTAAGCTTAAGTCTATATAAAAAGTTATTTAGACAATTATTTCTCATTGATGATTTTGTTCCTAACCAGAAAGTGCTGCTCAGATGTAAGACTTCAAATGTTTGTGTCCAATACTGTAGGGCCCAACTGCAGCTAAGGGAGACAACCAGCTATTGTTCTAAAATGATGGATTAATTTGTTTTCTCCCCCTATCTAGAAGCCATTGAGAGAGAACTGACACTGATTCTAACCACTCCAGCAGCTTTCAAAATATCTGCGAGCAAACCCGTAATCCATCACTCTAGAGTCCAGCCTTGGAAGAGAAAAGAAAAATGAGGAACCCAATATAGGGATGCTTTTGCAAGCTCTTGTGAAGAAATCCCAATGGACTCTCATATGAACATTTTAAAATTGCCCTGTTCTGACTTTTTTCTAGTTCCCTGTCTAGAACCTGTAATGTTAATTACTCTTGTCTTTACTTCTCCTTCACATCTCCTCCAGGATTCAAGAACTTTATTTTCCCCCTAAAGACAAGAGTTATGCAATTCGGGAGTCTTTTAGAGAGACCCACTGAAGGGGTACTCCAATTGCCTCACCCTGGTTCCCTGTTTAGCATGGAAGAAGCCAGAGCATTCAGTGTCCCTATTCCCTATTGGCAATTTGGGTAACCCCTTCAGAGGATGGTGTGATAAGAACAGGAGTTAGGAATTGGCTAGGCAGTTAGGGTAAGAGGACCCCAAAGAAAAGTAGCCAGTTTCTTGGTTCAAAGTCAAAATGTCCTTTGGCTTCTTAGCAACATACTCTGCTCCAAAGGCCAAAAATGTTGAAAGTATTTGGGAGCTTGTATCTAATCTTTAAAAGATTTTAACATTACTTCTTCAGAGGGGGGAATGTTAGAGTAGCCAAAAGCCCCAGAAAAATAAATAAATAAATCTAAGAAGAAGAAAGAGTACATGAAGTTATCAGAAAAAAGTGATGGGGAGATATGGAAGGAGTTCGAAGGGAGGGAATGGGTATGGATTTGATCAAAACACCTTATATGCATGCATGAAATTCTCAATAAGTTATTTATTTAAAAATAATTAACAGTTAATTCACAAAGCTCAGAAACACAAAACATCGGTAAGCATTTTTGAAACAATTCTTATCTCATTAAGAGGGAAGTAACAAGTATGATATTATTTTCACTTATCCAACTTTAAAATCCTGTAAAGATGGTACTGCAATAGCTCTTGCTTATGTACAAAGGAATGTTCTAATACCAGCATTAAATGCCTGAAATTTTAGCCAGTAAACCATAATGGAGGCATTTTATGGTTTCTCTTTGGCATGTATGAACTGACAGCATCACCAATCTTGGTCTTGTGGTCATTATTAAGTACAATAAAGGTTACTTGACTATAAGCTTGGTGCAACTGGGACATTAAGTCTGAAAACTGAGACAGCTTTTAAATGAATAACAGGTAGGTAGTGTATACAGCATGGATCCACAGAAAAAGGAGTGATTAGTAACCTGAGAGGGATGGAAATGGTGTAGATTTTATTGCATTCTTCAGGATTGTGTTCAACTGAAAGCTTATGAATTGTGTATTTCTGGATCTTTACATTGAATATTTTTGAACTGTGGTAATTGAATCCTCAGAAAGTAAGAACACTGAAACAAGGTAGCTACTGCACATAACATTGGCTAAGGAATTATACTTGACATAATTATAAGTAACATAGCAAGCAATAAAGTTCTCAGGAACTTTGAAAATATATAAAACATGTACTCTGAAGCATTATTTCAAAGACATTATTATAATACTGTAATCAAAGTCATGGGAAAACTACTAGTTACTTTTTGATAGGTAGCCATCAAAAATTATCAATAAGTCCAATAATATTGGCTAAGGAAATTATAAAACTATTCATTTCAAACAATATACAATACCTGAGGAAAATATGTTGCTAAAATATAAAAATATGGAAAAACATGTATTAATTCTATTTTGTTTCCATTATCTCTCACACACACAAGTAAATACATGCACACACTGCATACACACACATTAACTTGAAAGAACAATGATGTAAAACACAGAGCATCTGCTGATCCACATTTTTTTCAGACAGGGGCTCATATATTTATCCTACGCTGTCCCTAAACTTGATACAGAGTCCGTAATGACCATGAACTCCTGATCCTCCTAACTCAACCTCCTACGTACTAGAATTACAGGTGTGTGTCACTATACATGACTTTAATCCACGTTTGAGGAAACAAACACCCAATGAATCTCCTTTCAGAAATGACATGTAGAAAACAGTATATTCAGGAAAATGAAGTAAACTTAAAATAACTATTACTAAGGGGAAAAAAGCAATACTAGACTGCCACAAAATGGAACAATCAGAAACAAAAACGTATTAGGAAAATATGTTTATAACAAAAATACATTAGGTAACAAACTATTCTTCAAAAAGTTGAGAACAACATGACCACTTGATTCTTTTATTTTCTGAAACTCTCATTAGATTCCATGACTCAGGCTTCATGGTTCATATATATTCATATGGACATGCTTTCCTTTCTGTTTTAGCCCTCTTAAATTCCTTGAGTGTAGAGAACATAGCATCTATATCTAGACAGATAGATAGATGATAGATGATGATAGATAAATAGATGATAGATGATGATAGATAGATAGAGATAGATAGATAATAGATAGATAGATAGATGGATAGATAGATGATTGACAGATAGATGATAGACAGATAGATAGATAGATAGATAGATAGATAGATAGATAGATAGATAGACTGAAATTGCTTGTTGTTTAGTAAGTTTTCACTAAGTGGTTGCATAAGTGAGCAAGTACATGGATTCAAGATACATTCCCAAAAGCCAAAATAGAAAACTATGTCTCTTAATATAATCATTGGAAGCAATCTCATTTGAAACTAAGAAGACTGAATTTCTCTGTGCAATTTTAATATAAATACTACTCTGAACTCTGAGTGTTAGTGAAATTTTAGTCTGGAAAACAAATAGCAACAAATGATTCAGAGAATATTTGTCACCTTAAAAAAGATGCTCTGGGCATGGTGGCACGTGCCTTTAATCCCAGCACTCGGGAGGCAGAGGCAGGCAGATCTCTGTGAGTTGAAGGCCAGCCTGGTCTACATAATGAGTTCCAGGACAGCTGGGGCTACAGGGAGACCCTGTCTCAAAAAGAACAACAACAACAAAAAAGATGCTTCAATACTGTCATTTCCCCAAAAGACAAAGTTATATCCACATAAGATATGTTGGAAAATATTTAACTAATTTAACAGAGAATCAGAAAGGCTGAGTCTGCATGCATTGTTCATAAAATTAAAATATGAAATTCAAAGGGGTAATTCACTAATGAAACAGAGGGTTCCGCAGCAACTTATCCTGTAGCTTGCCATTAGCACTCACCAACTTCCACCTGCTGTTGAAAATGGCCTTGTTAGCAGAGGAAAAGGCAAAGGCAGCCACTTAGATCAAGACTTCTTTTGTCTTTTAGAAAGTTAATATCCAAAAGAAATGTCAAGTATCCGCTTGTTGAGCATATATTAATTTAGCACATATTAGCAAGGAATTTTACTATCAAGGACTGGCAGACAAATGAGGTAGTATCTTTCTCTCAAGCTCTTCTCATTTGCCCTGTGAGAGTGAGGTGTAAACAAATGAGCAATGTTGTAACACACAAAGCAGGGTTGACTGCCAAGATTTAATGAACATGAAATTTAAAACTCAAAGTTACACAAAACAAGTAACATAGTAGTTGCAAATAATTAATGATGTTTAGGAATACTGCTTTCCATGAAATGTTTTTACTGACATATAGCAGTATTATGGAGGGATGAAAAATGATGCCCTAAAGTGTCATACACTGAAAACTTGCTTCCTAGTGCAGTAGTTTTTGAAGGAGGGGCCCTTGGGTAGAGGGTGGATCATAAAGACTATGACCTCATCAGTGATTAATCCCATTGTTGCACTCATAATGTGATCACATTATTGGCAAACTGAGGAGATGGGTCCTAGTTGGAGGAACTATAGTTCACTGGGGTATAGCCTAGACGGGTAGAACTTGCTCCTGGTTGCCTCATGGTTTTCTCATTGCTCCCTGACTTCTGTGAAGAGTGGCTCCATTGCGCCCTTCTGTGACGTTTTACTGCCTCACCACATGCTCACAAACAACATAGGCAAGTGACCATTGTCTGAACTATTGAATCTATGAGCAAAAAGAAATCTTAGTTCATTTGAAACTGTTCTCTTTGGGTATTTTATTATATTCATGAAGAGTTAGCCAACACAAATATTTGTATATATTTATGAAGTATATTGTACAATTACATAAATGTATGCAATGTATAATGATCAAGTTTGGGCAATATGAAATTCTATATCCTTATATATTTATCATTTCTTTGTTCTAAGAACATTTGAGCTGTTCCAAGAATACTTTATAAAGGACTTACTGTCAGAGAAAAGAGTTATCAAAAGATTTATTTCATTTGTGGCTCTCCGGTTTTATAGTCACATAAAGTCATGTATATATTAAATGAAAGTACAAGTGACATTGTCTAAGGAAATATAGGATACTAAGGAAAGGGAAAAGGACAAGAAAAGGGAAGCTAGGGAGGAACAAGGCAGGAAAGAATATATTCATCATATAATATGTACCTATAAGAAAATTCTAAAGAAACAAAATAAAAGAAAATCAGAAGAGAGACTTCACATACTTAACCTATAAAAAAGATTCCTTGGCTGTGGGACATAATCTGGGTTGCTTGAGTTTGAAGATGCAAAAGTATTATATAAATAGAGTACTGTGTTTAACCCAGTTTAAGGGGGATCATAAATTAATACCTTTACTTGTAATTAATACTTTTACTTGTATCCTTTGTAATAAGAGATGCTCATAGCACTTTCAGATCATTAAAAAAAATGTTAGGAACCTTCATGTTTTCTTGATGTGACAAAGATGTTGTTGACTTCTCAGATGGGGAGACTGGGCCTCAGCTAGATACAAAAGCAGTGCTTTTCAAGGGAAAAAGTGTGATTTAAGAAATAGGCATTCCACTTTACCTCACTGTGCAGAGTGGGATCTTTGGACTGGAAGTATCTGTGTGGGCCAAGAGCCTAGTAACAGTGCAGAAAGCCAGGCCCAACTCAAACCTACAGAATCAGAATTATTAAATCAGAATTTAGTAATCTCATTCTATAATAGTTATACTCATTGAAGGTTGAGAAGCAGAGCTCTAGACAATCAAAGCTTAGGATTCAAGGCTGTATTTTATAGATGCTTTTGTGGTAATCAACGTAAATGGATTTGAAAATGTTCTTTTTAAAAGCTTCTTAGAAAATACAGAAAAAATATTTTAAAGTGAAACTCTTGATATTCCAGGAATATTACACATAAAAAATGATACTATGAAACCAAATAGAAGTACAACAATGGCTTCACTGGAGCTCTCACTGTGGACACTTGCTCTGAGAAAGAATTTGTCTATCTAGATACGGAAAATGTTGTAGTGGACATATATATGAAAAGAAATGACAAGGACCGTATTGCAAACTCAGAATGGACATGCTCTGGGACTCACACCAAAGGCACACAGGGTCTACATTTTCCCCCCTTGTGATGTCTCTGTTCCTCTATATAAATACAATGTTTCCTATTATACTGGTATTTACAAATAATTGACAAGTATTTGAAATCTGAAGATGGTCCCTTAAACCAAGAGGGTATGATACAATTTATTTTGAAAATCTCTCTCTCTTCCTCTTTCCTCCTCCTCTCCTTTTGCTTCTCCTCTTCCTCCTCCTCATTTTCTTTTCCCCTGTATATTCTGTCTTTAACAGACCCAGTATTTGTGAGTTAAGACTACTTGGCACAGCAAGCTTTGCCAGGCCTTGTCAGCTGTCCCCTGCTGCAATGACATTGGTTGACATTTCTCTTATATTAAAATGATGAGTCGAAGTCCAATGCACTGGAGTAAAGATTCAGAATAGGTAGCAGGCAATAAGTTCTATAAATGAAAACAGCACTGTGCGTTATGTAATTAAAAGACAATTATATAAATCTTTAAAAATATATAACGAAATAAAGCCAGTCACTGACTTACAGAGAAAGACATTCCAGTTACACTGATGGGGTTATTTTTGCCCTAGCAACCTGTTTACTTTTTTTCATCAAACTTGGGTAGCAATAATATTCTAACAGGAAATATATAAAAGGGTGGAAGATTACAAGCTTAATGCCTGTAATCTGTGATGGGGCAGCCAAAAACATAATTAAAGAAAAACATTCATTTAAGTTTCTTTTCCCTTTAAAACCCAATCTCATTTTCTTTCCAAAACCTTGGGAGGAGCTACAATGTTGGGTCAAATTTTGAACAATGGTAGATTATGGCTAACCAGATCCTATGACCTTATTCACAGCGAAGTCATGTGCCAGATTTCAGAAGTAGGAAATTTTTAAAAGGTGTTTTGCTCTCCCAGAGCCTGTAAATAATCCTTTCCCACAAGGACATCAGGAACACTAGGTTATTGCTTTGCTTTTGGAAGCCTATTGAGTTTCCACAGGCAGGATATGAAATAGCCAGCTGTCAAGAAAACCCTTGCCCTCAAAAGCTCAACTCAGTGTGAACAAACATGACATATATAGATCTATTGCCCTTCCCTCCCTCCTGTAAACAAGAACACCAAAAAAATCCACACACACAAAAAATCTGGCAAACTTGTATCTTTCCTGTTTTTTTTTTTAACTTACTTTGCCTGCCTTTTACAAAGCACAAATGTGAATCAAGAAACAGACAAAACTACTCCCACAGGACTAGCACTAGCATTTTCATACTGAACCATATTTATTAACAATAGATCAAACCCCAGTGGCTGAGTGCTACTTTTACAGTGAAATTGGCATAATGATTTTCGACTTTCATAAACACGCATTTCCACATTTGTTTCTAAGTGATCTATTTCCCTTCTAACAAAAATCCCAGACTTCTTCAAAGCTCACGTTGCAATATTGAGGCTTTTCCCTCACCTTTTAATTTTATTTGATATACATATAAATCTATGTGTAGATATACAAGCATAAATGTATGCATATATACATATGTATTTATAGATTTGAGATGAAGTCCAATGTACCCCACCCAAAATGGTCGTGAACTTGGTATATAGTCCAGAATGATACTGGACTCTCATCCTCCTGCCTCTACCCTGAGTGCTGGATTACAGGCATGCATCACTAAGCCCAGTTTATGCAGTGGAGGGGATGGAACCTAGGTCTTATGCATGTTTAGTAAACACTGTACGACATAAACAGCAGCCCCCACCCCTTCTCTTACTCTGAAAATTAGCTGGGTATGGTGGTGCAACAGTCAGGAAACTGAGAAAGAGTATTCCCTTGCGTTTGAAGCCAGCCTGGGCTACACTGTAATTTTTAGGCCAGGCTGGGCTACAGAATAAAACCTTGTTTTACAAAAAAAAGACACAAAATTAATAATTGACTAAGTACTTACTGTGTGTCATGTATTAACCGTGGCATATTATTCATATGCCATGTCATTATTAATGTGACCCTAAGAATAAGCATTATTTTCTCTGTTTTTCAGATATAAACTAAGATCAAAGCAAATGAGTAGAATAAGAGCAAAACATTGTCTATAGGGCAGGAACAATAGCTCAGCAGTTAAGAGCATGCATTGCATTTTTAAATTATTTATTTCATAGCCACTTCTCCCTTAGCTCATCTCTATCGCTTATAATAATGGACTAGTGTAGATGTAATGCTAAGATCTGATACTGTAGTCATTAAGGAATGGTGACAAGAAAAAAGAAGTATGCGTTCAGCACATGTGTACATTTCCCCCTGAATATTTCCATTTACTTTTATTTTTTAAATTATTTAGTTAAAAACCACATGATTAGAAGAAGCATTTCATTACAACATTAACATACTCAATAACAATTTCCAGAGCAAAGATGCATCTCTTTCAAAATTGGCTGTAAATTTTTAGGTTCACAGTTGAATTAATAAAGTTATACAATATTGAACTTGGTATAAAACCTATAAGACATAAAATTGAATGAGGTTTTAACCTTTGAAAAAGATCTCCATTTCATTTTAAAATATACTGTTTCATACAGAAAAACTCATTTTTAATGCTACTAACACTTAGATGTTTGTACATGAGTCTCTAATCTCTACGGATCTGATTATTATTAGTCACTGTCGGTTACTTTCTGAGATCCACCTGAGCATGGACATAAAATCATCGGGTAGATTTCAGTAGTAATGTGTTTCACCTCTACTGATTCACATGGAGCAAATTTTTATGTTTCTTCCTCAAATATAACTCATTTTCTTGTTTGTTGATTTTTTGTGTGTATTTCATACAGAACACCCCAAAAGACTCCCAGACTCCCAGCATAGAACTTGGAAAATGAACAGCAGACCCCAATATTATCTAAAGGAATGTTGGCAACTGATTGCTGCTAGATGAGGAAGAACTGATCTTCCAAAAACAAGGATCTCTAGATAGGCTGACGAGATTAAGCGGATGGACAAGCACTGGAGAAGAGCTGGGGTGCCGACAACACAGTGGACAGTAAGAGGGATTACAAAGTATATGGGCTCCAGTGTGTGTGTGTGGGGGGAGGACTATGGAAGGGTGCCATTTGGGATGTTGGTATATTGAAGAATTGAGCCTTTTAATGGAAAATATTTTTAAAATGACTTTACTTACATTACAAATATTCAACTTCTCAGGAAAGTTCACATGGGAGTCTTTTCTCTCATACTGTGTCACTAACCAGATGTTGTTTAAGTAGACCATATGTCATTGGATACATTCTATACTTTTTGTTTGCTCAGTGATATAACAAAACAATTTAACAAAAGGACTATTTCTATACTAAGGGGTTTTTATAAGTGAAGGTCACTTTGGGAAGGAAGCAAACAGTAAATCTTTTTTAGAGATACATTCATCTTAGGACAGAAAGTTTGTTTGTTTGTTCATTCCTTTGTTTGTTTTAATCAGATATGCATCTTCTATTCACATCCCTCCTTGTGTTGATATGGAAGCTGTAACCTGGTCAACCTATTGCAGACTCCCACTGACAGTCAAGAGATAGATGTTCTTTCTTATGACTTTCTTGCAGCCACTTAATAAAATTACACCAAGTCATAGAGTATGTGCTGGATAGCTTTAGTGTCAACTTGACACACCTGGGTTGAGGGAGCCTCAGTTGGGGAATTTCCTCTATTGGACTGGCCTGTGGCCATGTCTGAAGGGCATCTTCTTGATGAG
>NW_008355477.1:1903222-1928296 GCF_000622305.1 Nannospalax galili
GGACTGTGACCTAGGAGATGTAAGACAAATAAACCCTTTCCTCCCTAAGTTGGTACTGGTCAGAGTGTTTTTTCACAACAATGAAGAACAAACTAAGACAGAGTATAAACGTTATTGCTTCTGGTACTACAATAAGTACTTAAGGTATTGAATTAAATAAGGGCAAACGGTTATTTTGGCTAAGTTTTCAAAAGTTTTAGTCCATGCTAAATTGGTATCAATGCTTGCAGGACAGAGATGCAACTTCTCAGGGCAGAAATATATGATGGAGAAAAGTTGCTCACCTCATGGGAGACAGGAAGTAAAAGAGAGAGCGACATTTCCATGATTCCCTTTGAGGGCACCCACCCAAGGCTTAAAACCAGGAACATTTCCTAAAGCTTCCATCAGTCCAGAACACATCAAACTGGAGACCTTAGTTTTCATTATGTAGGTCTTTGAGGAACATTCCAGACCCAAACAGCAGGAGCTATGTATTTACAATCACAGAGATTACTGCTTTTGTGTGTTCAAGTTACTCAGTTACTGCTTGTCAAAATAAAATCAGGAAAATCTGTTCACCTTTAGCATAAAAGATAAATTTAAAGACACAGCAGCTTCCTCATTCGATAAATAGGTACTGAGAGATGCTTGTGTTGCAGAGTTAGAAATTGCTGTGAAGAATCCGCAACAAATAAGAGAAAAGACTGCCACATAACTGAAGGTCACACCAAGTACGCGATTACATGTGTGGACTCACAAATGCAGTCAAAGAGCATATAGAGAGTGTTCCAGAAAAATCAGATATGGGACTGAAGGTGAGTGAAATGAAGTTGGGTGGTTAGGAGTGACTTCCTTAAGGAGAAAAATCTCATGTGCAATAGAAACTGCTGGTCTGAGCTAGCCAGCACAGCATGTGTTTGAGGTGAGTAGATATGGGTTGATAAGGGTCACCTTTGGTGATCAAGGATGAAAGGTCTGCATGTGTCAAGGGAATAATGGTGATGGAAGTTCTGTGGGTGGTACAGTGTGCAGAAGGCCACGAGGTGTAAGTGATGAGGCAGATAAGGGGAGCTCATCTTCGGGAGGGTAGACTTCATGTCTCAGAGCCTTGATGAAATAATAAAATGACATTTGCTCCTTGGAAAGTTGACTCAGATGATATTGTGGAAAACAGATTTTCAAAAAAGCCAGAGGTGCTACAATTCTCCAGGGGAGAGACAATGTGGTCTATGTGGGGCAATGGTACTGGCCAGAGAAGAGAAGATTACTTGGAGGATTGGAGAGTGATGACCTGGGGTTTTGAGATTGCTTTGATAATAAGTGAGAGGTATGATAAGGGCTCAAAGAAATGGAAAAATCTCAAGAAAGGCTTCCAAGCTTTGGTCTTGGGCCCTTAGGCAGAAGAACAACCAAAGCAAACAGGTGAAGGAGCAGAAGGAAATATTATCTCAGTCCAAGTTATGTCAAATTGTATGTGTTGGTGTCCCAGCAGGCCCCTTAACATTTAGGCACAGAGTGTATGGGAAAGATCAGGTCTGAACACTGATGTTCATAACCTAGAGATGCTATCAGAGAACAGAGAAGCAAAGAAATTACCTGCTTAGTGTGGAAGGAAATGACGTTCCCAAGGGCTACTCACCTTGAAGGGTGCATAGAAGAAAAATCCATGAAGGAGATGGACTGAGTGTGGGTATAACTAAATGAAAGGGTTTGAAGACAGGAGTCTGAGGAAATTTTCAGCCAATATAATTTACTTTCCATGATGTAGGAGTAGGGATGGATGAGGAACATCAAAAGCACAAGAACTAGTTAAGGATACACAATTAAGCCACTTTTTCCTATGAAGAAAAACCACAGATGGGGGCTGTAGAGATAGTTTAGTGGTTAAGAATACTGGCTGCTCTTAAAGAGGACCTAGGTTCTGTTCCCAGAACCAACATGACAGCTAACAGCCATTCGTATCTCTAGTTCCAGGGGATCCAACACCCTCTTTTCACCTCTTTGGGCATTGCACACATGTGGTTCATCTACATACATACAAGCAAAACACTCATGTAGATAAAATAAAGCTCATTCCCTGCTGGTGAAATTGCAAACTCCTGAAACCCCTATGGAAAACAGTGTGGAGAATTCTTTAAAAATCTAAAAAGCAACCTACCATTTGACCTGGTTATACCACTAATTGGCAAATACCCAAAGGACTCATCCTATTGCAGAGATACTCGTACATCCATGTTTGCTGCTGCTCAATTCACAATAGTTAAAAGATGGAAGCAACCTACATGTCTCTCAGCTGATGAGTGGATAGTGAAAATGTGGTACATTCATACAAAGGAGTTCTACTAAGCAGTAAAGAAAGATGAAATCATGACATTTGCAGGTAAATGGATGGAACTAGAAACTGTTATACTAAGTGAAGTAACACAGACTCAAACAAACAAACAAATAAACAAATGAACAAATGAATGATGCATGTTCTCCCTCATGTGTGGATCCTAGCACCAGATCCTTAAATGTGTGTATCCTGATGTAACTGCAAGAACCAGGATAATGAAAAGGAACCAGGGAGGGAAAGGGAAAGAAAGAACCTGCGAGAGAAGAACAGTAGGAAACAGGTGTTACTAAGGGAGAACTGGAGAAAATGCAGGTATTTAAATGGGAGGAGGAAGGAAGGGTAATACATGGAACTTTGGGAATAAAGTGAAAGAAGGAGCTCAAGAGAGGTGGGACCATTGGAGACTGGTATTATCGAGGGACAAATGGGGAGAACGGGGCACCTTAAATGGGGAAGTCATGGTGCAACGGTTAGATAGAGATAGAGAGAGGGAGAGGGAGTAAAGGTAAACAATGCCTAACTACTATAAAAAATAGAGGAAATCATATTATTCCAACAAACGAATGACAAATTACACATACAATATATCTAAATGAGTCCATGTGTATAGCTACAGGCTACATAACAAGAAACAGTGCCAGACAGGAGACACCTTCCTTTGAGTTGTTGGCCAGGGTGGTCCAAAAGACTCCCAAAATTACACAGGCTATTGCTACTGCCCTCGATGGCTTCCCAGAACTTGAATGTAAGATCCTACTCCTGAAGACATAGCATACTTTGGACACAGGATTTGGAACAATGGAGCTGGAACTTACCTGGAAGCCACTTCCTCTGAAGGCTAGCTATCAGAGTTTTGGAAATCACTATGCAAAGTCCTAAGGGAGAACATCAATCTATGGTCCAACACTAGCTTCAAGATCAAATAACCACATCAATGACCTGCATAGCATACAATATTAGTGTGATAATGGCACTTATATCTTGGGGGGCAATCAACAGCTACCTAATTGGGCTAAAAGCCCACTCAATGGGAGGAAACTCGGTTGCGGTACTGTAAACATGGGCAAATACACATGGCTGGAGAGGTCATAGATCTTAGAGAAAAGCCTAAAACTGTCACATCCCTTGACTAATGTGATTTCTTACTATGGGCAAAATATGTATATATTTACAGAAAAATCTCCCAGTCACCACTCATCAAAGAGGGCTCTTTTGCACCAGACGGAGTCTATTACAGAGTATCACAACTGGTCACACACAGACATAGTCTATGAATTGCCCAGGCCTAAGTGGCACATCTACAATGCAACCTCTACACCTAATGTTCACAGAACATAGAACAAGGGGTAAAGAAGGCAACAATGAATGTTCAGTTCTCATTAATGAAACTCCCTCATGGAATAGAGGGCCAGGAGCATAAAAGGTCATGAACGGCCAAAGTGCAGAGATTACAAGTCTGCAGAATGCTGGTCCTTGGACAGGACTCCTTTATTAAACTACACCCACCCTGGGCTCAGGGACCATTGTGAAAGAGGGAGCAGAAAGGTTGTAAACTCCAGGGAGGTGGCATAATCATATGGAAATAGAGTCCTACAAGCTCCTGTGACCCTCCTTATATGAACCTACAACAATGGTGTCAACATGCACCAGGACCCATTCAAACACAAGCAGATAATAACCCAGCACAGAACTGGGGAAATGGACAGCAGACCGCAATCTTAGCTGAAGAAGTATTGGCAATTGATTACTACTGGGTGAGGAAGAGCTGCTCTTTCTAAAGGGAGAGACTCTAGATAGGCTGACTAGACCTCAGTAGATGAACTTGCACTGAGAAATGTCTGGGGACACTAACTTGACACAATAGGCCTTAAGACAAATAACAGAATGTATGAATTCCAATGGGGAGGTACAGGAGGGTGCCGGTGGGGAAGGGGGTACAAAGATGATTAAGATCTACTGAGATGTTCTGTATGAAATAAAAAAAAATGAAAATAAATAAATAAGCTGGGCATGGTGGCACACACCTTTAATCCCAGCACTCAGGAGGCAGAGGCAGGCAGATCTCTGTGAGTTCAAGGCCAGCCTGATCTACATAGTGAGTTCCAGGACAGCTGGGGCTACAGGGAGACCCTGTCTCAAAAAGAACCCCCGAAAATAAAAATAAAAATAAATAAAATAATCAAGCAAATAAATAAACACACAATTTTTTAAAGAAAAAAAATGGGAGCTGGAGAGATGGCTCAGCAGTTAAGAGCACTGACTGCTCTTAAAGAAGACCCAGTTTTTTTTGTTTTTTTTTTGAGCACCCACAGGACAGCTATGAATTGTCTGTAACTCCAGTTTCAGGGAGTCAAAGCTCTTTTCTGGTTTTCAGAGGCATTGCACAACACAGGTGCACTTACATACATGCAGGCAAAACTCTCATACACATAAAATAAAAATAAATTTAAGAAATTTAAAAAAAGAAAAAAAAAAAGAAAAATTAAAACCATGGAATACAATCTCCTTGGAAAACATATACCATGCAACAAAATATCAAGAACACTTTTGTGGTGTTACAAAAAGTGTAAGGCCATTGGCAAGCAGAAATTCATGCAGAGATATTTTGAAATGAATCACAAAATAAATGCATCATTTTTCCCTTTCTAAGAAAAGACTTTAGAACTGGTGGCTATTTTCAGCTTTGTGTAAGCTAGCAATAATAGTATTATCACAGGATGCAACAAAAGCATTACATGATTATATCTAGGCTTAACAGCAGTTTTCTTCTCTGCATATCTCAGCCTTGTTACATGGAAACAAATATTGTTTACAAGTAGGAACACTGATGCATGTTCCAATCTGTGAGTCATCAGAGCTACCTATAATGAGCCCTAGTCACCTAACTTCGGCTTTTTCTCTAGCAACCAGAGTCCATAAGCCTTCCTCATGGTGATTACCAGGGACTCATAGTGAATGAATAAGAGTACAGCCATAGTGGGGTGGGGGTGGGCAGCAAAAGCACTTCTGAATCATCTTTGGAGTATATCTGAATTTCATTTGTGTTATCCTGGTCAGAACTTCTTTGGAAATCTGGTGAATCTTAGGGACCTCGTGATACTTTGGATGTAAAACATCTCCAACTGCTTATGAATGTTTTATTAGTCACTGGCTGTTACTGCTCTTGAGAGGTTATTGAAAGATAAGGGCTCCAGGATAACCAATGGATTAATCTATTGATTTCGTGGTTGAATAAGGTATTAGGAAGGAAGGCCAGTAGAAGGAAGTAAGTCACTAGGTCAAGTCCCTCTCTGTACTTCCCCCCTACGTTCTGGTGGCATGATGTGAGCACTGTTGGTTCAGCATGTCTTCTCTACCATGATATTTTGCCTCAACACAAAGATACATTGATGGGCCAAGTAACCTAGGACTGAGATCTCTGAAACAGTGAGCCAAAATTAATCTTTGCTCCTTTAACCTGTTTGTTTCCAGGTGTTATATCACAGAGACAAAATGCTTGCTAACATAGACCTTTTTCAGAGCAATTTTTTTAAACAAGCATAATAGACGGGTTACAAAAGAAAAGCGTCACGTTGCAAAATAATTATCAACATATTTTTATTTTTTTAATATTTTATTTACTATTTTTATTTTTTGTGTGTATGAGTGTATTGCCTTCATGTATGTAAGTATGCCTACTGCATGCGATGCTCATGGAGGTCTGAAGAGGGTGTCAAATCTCCTGGAACTTGAATTATGGACAGTTGTTAGCAGCCATATGGGTGCTGAGATTCAAACCCAGGTCCTCTTCAAGACCAGTCAGTGCTCTTAACTGCTGAGCCATCTCCCCAGCCCCAGTTATCGACATATTTTGAAAATCAAATTTATAATGTAGAAACATTTGCTTCTTGCGTTACATAGAAAGAGGTAGCAATAGTTGAGGTGGCACTAGTTTCAAATGTGTGAAGTCTAGTTGTGTCTTCTGGTGATATAAGCAGAAGCTTGCAGGCTAATGGGAAGTCAGAGCTACAAGGAGGTAAGTGGGACACACTGAAGAGATATTAAAGTAGAGTAGGCACTCCTGCTGTGGAACAGAAAGAAGTGGCTATTAACTAGAGATGGCCTCCCGGAGGAGATTCTATTTGTGCTTAGCCTTTAAATCCTATCAATGAATTAAACTAAAATGTTTCAGCTAAATAGGGATAGTGTCTGAATGACAATGAAATTGGGCAAAAGTGAGAGAGAAAAATGATTTCTGCTATTCCCAAATGAAGTTATTACAAAAAAGAAGTAAAAATTTTAATCTGCCTACAACTTCTGTCAGAGGTAGAAATTCAATTCAGGTATCCTGACACTAGGCATCTTTTTACAAACAGATAAACAAAAGCTGGGGTGATGGCTCAGTGGATAAGAGCACTTGCCGGCAAGCATGAGGATTTGAATTCAAATTCCCAGAACCTATGAAAATAACTGGACATGGTCACCCTTGTGAGCCTGCAATTCCAGCCCTGGGTGTTGGGGGGCAGAAACAGGAAGACTGCTGTGGCTTGCTGGCCACCAGCACAGTTCCAGATTCACTGAGAGACCCTGTTTAAAGGAAGTAAGAAGGAAAGTGATAAAAGAGGACATATTATATCCTCCTTTGGCCTAATAAAGAAAAAAAGTATATTACATGACTTTCTTTTTAAAGCGATTAAATTTTAAAGGACAATCCAGTATAACAAAACAGTGCACAAATCTACTTTTCAGAGGTCTTAACACAAATGTTAGAACACATGAAATCTAGTGAGATCTATGAGAGGGTACCAATGGCAAAGGGGGGGTGCATAAAGATGATTATGATATTCTGTATGAAATACACAAAAAAATCGATAAAAATTTATAAAAAGAAGCCAGGTAACATTTTTTTGCCTTGCCCACAAGGCAGGACAAAGTAACATTTTCCTGTGTCTATCTGCAAAGAGGTAAAAATATAAAAAATGATAAATTCATAACATACCAATTAAAATAGCCTCAGACCAAAATCTTATTTCTGACAATCAGGACTGAGAACTCAGAGTCTAATGAAAGTTTTCCTTGGAGAGTATGCCAAAAGCATTAAGGTAAAAATATTTTATGTCAGTCTAAACTGTGTTGATTATGCAAGCTGTAAATTACAGAATAAGTTGTAGGTAGGAAGTGGTTCTCTATCTTTAAAGGCTTCAAGGGCTACAGTTGGCAGGTTGTTAAATACCATGTAGGCAACACCTTTCCAGTCCTGGACTGAAAGGAGAATTTGACCTCCAGAAGGACCAGGCGAGGTGACAGAGGCTATGCTGGCTGTTTGTTGTAGGAAACCCACCATCACTGTCACTGAGGGGAAAACAGAGCCCCTTTACAGAATTTAAGAAGGAAAGGGAGTTGCTTTACTGTCCTCAGTCACTCACTATTTGTTATATATGCAGAAAGGGAAAAAAAGAAAATAGAGAGGGGGGAAGAAGTAGGGAAGAGGAGGAAAGGGAGGAGGAGAATAAAGAGAGAATAAAAAGTAAAGAATGAGAGAGTAGGGGGAGGAAGAAGAGAGGAGCAAGGGAGAGAAGAGAGGACAGCACAAAACTGATCGGGTAGGAGTGCAATGGAGGACAGGGAACAACATAGAAAATGGAAAGGAAGGAAGGAAGGAAGGAAGGAAGGAAGGAAGGAAGGAAGGAAGGAAGGAAGGAAGGAAGGAAGGAGACAAATAAGGAAAAAAGGAAAGGAGGGCAGGTATTAAGAACAGAATAGATGCTACATAAATGGCAATTTTCCTTAACATTCTGATCTTGACAGTTCAGCATTCTGCACAGGTAGACTAGTTTTGTCCCTTTAAAATTATATATGTTGCCCCAAAATCTCCTATTTATATGCCATAATCTTGAAATGAACAGTATTATCACTTAACAGCAGTCTGAGGATAGCATGACCAGGATTCTTCCAAATCCAATGAATGGAAATAGAAAGTTATGCTGCATAAATAAATCAGGAAGACTCTGGCAACCTCTGTATACAGTGCTAGGAATTATAATAAAATATAACATAGGGAAGACTTATCCGTAATATCTCAGAATTTTTATAATTATAATATGTAAATGGAAACTGGGGGCTATTCATCATATTTCAGTATTGGGGAGAGCCTTGATAATCAATTCTTTCTTATATTATTGTAGTCTAAACTGAAATGGTAAGGCAGCTAGAAAAGCTGAAAAAGAAGCCAGGAGTGGTGGCACATGCTTTTAATACAAGCACTCCTGGAAGCAGAGGGAGGCATATTTTTGTGAGATGGAGGCCAGCCTGGTCTACATAGTGAGGTTCAGACCATCTGGGGCTACAGGGTGACTTTGTCTAAAAAAGACAAAAATGGGGAGGGTATTAGAATATGAATTCTAGTAAAAATCCTTTAAAATCAGATTCTTTCAATATATTAATTTAGTCACATTGCTGTCCTACTAAGAACTAAAGAAATGGGCTGTTCAGCAGTTGGGAAACAGGGACTAGGTGTAGATCCTGGGGGCTGTAGGAATCACTGCTATCTCAATGAAACCTACACTACCTAGAAATACTAATCTTCTTGTGCAAATTGGATCACCCCCAGAGTTGGTCAGTGACGATGTACTTGTACTGAAGGCCCCTTACACTCAGAATTCATATACATTCACAATAATTCCAATGGGAGACACTCTACTAGCATATTTGTACGGTGTTAAAATAACCCTTAGATAAACCAAAGTTCCATTATATAATCTTAAACAGATTTTCTGGGCCCTTCGGCCTAAAGCTTTCAAAAGGCTTTGCACCAGGCCCACCACATCCCCCTCATTTTTGTGGTACCCATCACCTAAATAACACAGCTACCAGCAGCAGCTTGAAATATATGCAGTATCATTTCTGGTGTCATAGAATAGAGCATCAGAAAGAACATCCAGTCTCATCCTTCCAAAAAAGAAAAATCCCACCTACCAGTTTTCACTGAGGTTTATAATACTAGCTGGTTCTCAGCTGTAGCGACAGAATTATGGAGTCAGACAGATACCTGTTTGAAGAATTCAAAAGCTTCTTGCAACCAAGTAGAGAAAATGAACTAATCTGTTTGGTTTGAAGAAATATTTCAGTGATATGGGAAATACTTCCATAAATGTTCAGAATATATGTTTTGGCTTGCAGTTTAATTTCTTCACTATTTTTTTGGACCCTTCTCTAAAGTCCCAAGCTATAATTAAGGCTTTCTAGAATGGAATGACCTCTCATCCCTCCAAGGCCTTATAGAAAGAGGTCTTGGCTTCCACAATTCCCTATGCTTTCTACAAAAGGAAAATATGAATCTATAGTCTAAGAATCTCCATTATGGAATAAAGCAATTTAAGATGACATCATTGTTATATTGAAGACTTAATTATTTTTACGTTGATCCAGGGATGAAGTGGCATGAGAAAATGAATCAATTGAGACTTGAAAACAATACCCTTTTCACTTCATCATGGCTTTCTAAGTAATTCAAATACCTCTTTGACTCACAATCAAATTTCATGCAGAATCAATGACAGACTTTTTAACTTTAATCTTCAGAAAATTGAAAATAGGCAGATAAAAGTTCCATCAATAGGAATCTGTTGCAGAATCCTAGTGTGTGGTGTGGGGAGGATTAGCAAGGACCTGTCTGACTTATTTCTTTTGGCACACTAACCTGGAAGGCAGAAGTGCAGCACAGAAAATGATCTCAACGTGTGTTTGAAAGGATTCTTTGTGACAAAAGCATTTCATTCTGTTCACTTAGACAATGTAAATTCATATGAAACCATCAAAACCCTCATTTACGCTCACATAGACCGATGTTGGTTTAATAGGAAAGCCATCATTTCACAAACAGTAAAACCATTGCCTTTGGGCTTTAATTAAGAGACATTTATCACCAAGACACTAACTGCATTTGAAGGAAACAGAAGGCCAAAATGTCACTTCTTTAACTGTTGAGAGTTTAGAGAGCTGATGGCTAGGAGAGCCAAGCAACTCCCAAATAGCACCAGAATTCAAAAGCGGCTTAATTGGTCGGCACACCAGGTCCTCCAAAATAAGGGTTTGCACATTTAAGGGCTGCCACACAGTGTTCCAAGGAACAAACCATTAATGTAATAGTGTATATAACACATTTCTGTGTTGGAATATCAACTACAGTAACACACTTTCTCTCCTAGGTCCAAATCTCCCTTTGAAAAGAAAATTCTTTATACTCCTTTGCCTAACCCCCAGAGCATTTGCTTAATATAAAGTGTGGGCTCTGTAATCAGATTTACTTGAGATGTATTTGAACGTTACTTCTACTGCTTCTCTGTGCTTCAGTTTCCTTCCCTGTAAGATAAACGTAGCGATAGTATATAATTCACTTTGCTGATGTTAGGGTTTGTGCTGGTTGGTTTCCCTGGGGGCAAACCTCAAGACAAAGATTCTAGCGTTAAGGATGACAAACTCTACTAGAAAGAGAAAGCAGATGGACTCAAGGAATGGCTTAGTGAGTAAAGTGCCTGTCAAGCAATCAGGAAGACTCAACTTTGGATCTCTAGCACCCACATAAAAGCATTGTGACAGAGTGCATCTATAAATATGGCACTGGAGGCAGGGTGGAAACAGGAGTACCCCTGGAGCTCATTGCCAAGTTAGCTTAGCAGAACTGAAGAATTTAAGGTTTATTGACAGATCCTATTTCAAAACAAACAAAAAAGAAGGTGAAGAGTTGGCAAAGAACAGACATAACCACTGGCTTCCACTTGCATGAGCACACGTGTGTACAAACACCAACCTGTATATATGTTCATACCTACAGAAAAACATATAATATACCACAAACACAGAGATAAAATATTCAGAAAGCAGATAGTAACAATGAACTGCACAAACAGATACCAAGGATGGAGGTGGGTGACTCAAACTTAATCTGGTTATGCAAATCTGGCAATGGAAAGAATCTCAGTTCTCTGAAAAGGTGAGTAGAAAAGGAGCTGAAGCATTTATCTAGAAAATCTTGTTAGTCGCTTTTTATGTGTTCCCAGAAAAAAGCACAGCATCCTTAAATTGCAGAAAAACATTTCTGGGATGCAGATACTGGCTGCTGTAAGTCATCTCATGCGCAATGATGTAGAATGGCCCAAATGACATGGGAAGGGCTGAACCAGTCAATGTGTATAAAGTGCATCAAGCAGTGCATGGCATATAGCCCAATAAATGGTATTTCCTGTGACTACCAGCATTACATCCTGTTACCAGGACCCTTGCTGATGTTCACAACAGAACTGCTATTTCAGTCACTTAATGATCATAATTACGATAAAGCAGATTCACCTAGAAAGGCTCCAAATGAGGTTCCAGTGGATATTTGTCTTTGAACATCATGTGCCTAGGAGACAAAGTGTGAACAAATGCCAGTCCCGAACACAAATTTCTCTTAGCTTCACTAAGGCTTTCCTCTTCAAAAAAAAAAAAAAATCCATGCCTTTAACTCCAGTGCTGGTATTGAATCTAGCTCAGAGAATGTCACAGCAGGTAAATTTATTTCATCTGAATGGTACAAGGTGTTAATCTTAGGGAGTCATCTAAGCAATGTTAGGCATCTCCCCTAGAAGTATCCAAATATTTTCCAGGCATGGCCTAAGAATATCTGAAAGTAAATAAAGTAACTCTAAAAATGTTCTCTCTCAAGCTATGCTATTTATGAAGTTCCCATTGAACTTCAAGAAAGAATTTCAGATACCAGACCAGCCGGAGGCAGTCGTCAATTAATCATGAAGGCCACTGAAGCAGGATGACATCAAATCCATGTATATGGCATACATTGTGAGTAAGAGAGTTTAGATAACAGCAGTGGTGCAGGCAGTGGAGTGCGAGAAGTGACTCAGATGTAGAAGAAAGATCTGCCTCAAGGAACCTGTAGCCTCATTACAGAAAAGTCACTTAACCTCTTTCAACACCAATTTCACATACTTGTGTTTACTTTTGAATCACATATGATAAGAACAGAAAAATTGTGGCTTTGTCATAAAATCTTACAAATCTGTCACTGAATGATTGAAATTAGGTGGAAGTGGCTTGTGAATCATGGTCCACATGAATTGAATCTTTCAAAAGGACTTGGTGAAGTGATAAATTCTTAGTTGATTTGTCAGTGTACCTTGTCCCCTTCATCAGTAATAGTGCATTTGTTATAATTTTCATTTCTGTGATAAAACACACGACAAAGTCAACTTAGGGAAGGAAGAGTTTATTCTGGCTCATAATTTAAGGATTCAGGACGTCTTGATGGGAAGCAATGGGAGTAGGAGTATGAGGCAGTTGGTGACATGGCACCCACAGACCAGAAGCTGAGAGAGATGAATACTGTAATCAGCGTTCTCCTTTTTATCCAGTTCAGGACTGATCCCAGCTTATAGATGTCTTCCCACCTCAATTAACCCAGGTTAAAAATTCCCTCATAGATATGCCCAGAGGTTTGTCTCTGAGTTAACTCCAGATCCTGTGAAGTTGACAGTTGATATTAACTATTACATGCACTGTCTGTAGCTTACTAGGTCATTTTGGACCATAAAGTGGTGTTAACAATGTCATGTGCTAAGAATGTAGTAGCACAGGAGTAAAGAAGCTCTGAACTCTGACAGTCTATTCAGCCACGTGTTGAAACTTCAGTGCCACCATCTGCAGTTGTATTATATAAGGCACACATTTCCCACACTTGAACATTTTTTAAATTAAGAAGAGTATTATAGTCAGTGGTGTTATAAATTGCTTTCCAGTTTGCCTTGCAAAAATATAAACAATGGAGTCATTGTTATTTATATGGTCTGCATGCTGACAGTATATATGTTAAGTTGAAATCCCATTTAAAATGCTCTCCAAAAGGTCCCATGATGATTTAATATTGAATTGGAAAGTTGCTGGTACATAGAAAGACATGGAAATGGAAGCACAGCACTGAGGTGTGAAATTCATATTACAAAAGCAAATATTTAGTTAAAGAAGTGAACACTTTTATATTTGCTAGCAAAGGGGTAAATGCTTTCAGATCCTAAGAAAGAATAATAACCACAAAAGGTGATGAAATTTTGCTACCAAGATAACTTCTAAAAAGCATCACCTATAAACAGACCAAGAAAGAAAATCTCAGGGTTGGAATTTGCAGGAAAGGTTTGTGTCCTAAGAAGTGCTACATCATCAGGGCAGCTGATGGCCCAGGTGTACAAGCAGCTGTATGATTAACTGCTTTATGGACAAGCATAGGATCCAGTGATTGCAAGTTAAAAAGGCATTCAGAAATGATTATTAATGTTACCAAGTTTGGGGAATACCTTAACCAATTTAGTTCTCCTGGAAATTCATTCTGCAATACTGTCAGGAGTGATACATGTTTTTACAATTCTAAGTAAGTCTAAACGAACTCTGAGTAAGTATAATAGTGACAAGGAAGGAAAGAAGACTCCTTGAACTGTAATATTTTAGTGGCAGTTGGGGGAAGGAAGTGGTTCAGTGAAATTATAAACTAAATAGCCTTTAGCTAGTGTTGGGGTTTTAAAAAGTAATTTTTCTTTCAGCGGGGTTGAAAGTTAAGACCATTTTAGGGGATTGTGGGCAGAATCAATTTGGAAGGACCTGAAATTGGCATTTTAGCTGTTCTTCACAGTGAGTTGCTTTTTTCTTCCATTTCACTTTTACGACTCCATCATAAAAAGAGCAAAGGCAGTTTGGCATGTTGCTGGTGTAAAGTGGTTCTACCTCAGAAGCCAAACTGCCTGCACACTATGGAGTGGGCTGGGCAGAGAAAATCAGTATATAGGGTGACACAGATGAAACTTAAATCCCAGTGGTTGGAGGGAAGAACACACAATGAAACAATTACAAAATATGAAACATTCAAATTAAAACTAATGTCTATAAAATGACCAATATTCACTTGCAACAAGAACATACAGAAATATCCATGTGGAACACAAAATTATTTCCTGGGTAGGCAAATGGGGGTGGCATCAGGGTTAAAAGAAAATTAACGAGTTATTTATTCAATATCATAAGGAAGTCATTGACATCAGTGTTAGAAACTGATTAAATGACTAACTCAGTCCAATTCCCTCCCCACATGAAAGTGTTCCTTTACACCAATGTTCAAATTGATACTGTCATAAGCTGTCACTAAGATATTTTAAAACCTTGGCTGTCTAAAATTCAGCAGAGGAAAATAAGAGGTGAATTCATATATTATTGAACTATTGTGCATTTACAATAGAGAGGTGGGAAATGTTTATTGGACACCAATGAACCTAATAGTACCTTTCAAAATTTAAAAATTGTATATACCAATCAAACCCCCAAATGCCATTAAACTGAATGATTTTTACAAAGCGTGCTTTTCATTTCATGTACTGATTCCTCCAGTAAAACTGGAAAACAAAAACAGACAAAGCTGATTAGTTTTAAATGAATTTACATGTAGTATGTTTTATTTGCTACTAGAGAGAGAGAGAGAGAGAGAGAGAGAGAGAGAGTCAGAGACAGAGATAGAGAAAGGCAGAGAGACAAAGAGAGCATGACGTGTGTGTGAGAGAGAGAAAGCATATCATGGAGCATGTGTGGAGGTCAGAGAAGAGCTTATGGAATAGGTTCTCTCCATCCACCTTTACCTGGGTTCTGAGGATTGAACTCTCAGGTCATCAGGATTAAGCAGCATTTACCCTCAGAGCTGTCTCGTCGATCCTATTTTTAAATCTTTTGTATTTGATCACTCGAATAGTCTCCTGTTTTTCAATAAACTGGGTGTATTCAAAATGTCATTTCTTCATTAATTTATTGTGAGCATGTCAGATTTGGGGATAATCTCATGGGAAGAAAATTTTCAAACGTGTCCTTTGTTTTTAGCTTTCCTGCATCACTTGCATTTAAACTTTGGAATCTCTCCCAAGTTCAGTTGTCTTCAGTAAATGGGCAGACTCACATGGCCCTCGTTTCCATCAAACTTGCCCTTCAGGTATGACTGTGAGAGTGGGCATGCAGCAAGGAATGTATTTGCAACTGGAAAAGCACATTCCTTTTAGTTGGAAAAGAATGAAAACTATATCAACAGAAAAAAAATCTTCATCAAACTACTGTATATTACAGTTTCTTAATATGATACTACTGACATTTTGTGATGAAACATTTCAGTGTGGGGAACAGGCCTACACATTGTCAGATGAAATATTTTGAATCTTTTTATGAGATGCTGATAGCCATCTGATCCAAGGAAATCTTTAGGAACACTAAGAGGTCACTGGGTTCAGAAAAACTGCTATTTATGCAGAAAAGTCACAGTGAAACTCACTAGTGAGCAAGGCTTACGATTTTTATCAGCTTTCAAAAAGTTTTCCTTGGTAACACATGGCCTGAGCACTCACTAAATGCCTTGTTTTGTGGAAAGTACTTTTATACACATTTTCAATGTTTTAAAAATTTTGTATTGAATTTTTGGATCTCAAAGAATGAAATACTATTTCCTGAGTTCAAGCATGGAGAGACCAAATTATGTATCTCAGGTTTCCTTACTCAGTATTTATTTATTACCTAGTAAGTGGCATGTCCTCCTCTTTTGTTTGATTTTGCTTTGATTTTCTCAAAAATATTTTATTATATTTTATTTATTTATGTGTGTGAGTGTATTGCCCACATGTACGTAAGTGAACCCATGTCATGCAATGCCCGTGGAAGTCAGAAGAGGGCATTGGATCCCCTGAAGCTGGAATTACAGATGGTTGTTAGCCATCATGTGGGTTCTGGGAATCTAACCCAGGTCCTCTGAAAGAGCAGCCAGTGCTTTTAACCACTAAGCCTACTCTCCAGCCCATTGCTTTGCTTTTTTAAACACAGCATCTGTAACCTAAGCTAGCCTGGAACTCACAGTGATCCTCCAAATTAGTGGCAATCCTCCTGTGTTGGCCTGCTAAGTACAGGGAATACAGATGCACCACCCCATACCTTGTCTTTTCTTAAATATTTTATTTATTATTTTTATTTTATGTGTCTGAGTGTATTGCCCACGTGTATATGTGTCATGCAATGACTGCAGAGATCAGACGAAGGCATTAGATTCCCCTGGAATTAGAGTTAGGAATGGTTGTGAGCCACCATGTAGATGCTAGGAATTGAACCCATGTGCTCTACAAGAGCAGTCAGTGTTCTTAACTGTTGAGCCATGTCTAACTGCTGAACCATCTCTCCAACCCCAGACCTTGTCTTTACACAAATTTTGCAGTGTTATGCATTGAATACAGGAGTTGGAATATACTAGGCAAGCACTCTGCCACTGGCTCTCTTGCCCCGCTCTTGTTCTGGAAAGCAGAGGAGGGTTGTGAAGCACCTAACTCATTCATGTTGTGTTACACATCCGTTCATCTACATGTCGTGCAAAATGACTTTTGTGTTATCACAACAACAAAGCTGACTGGCTGTGGCAGAAAATGTATGGTCAACGAAGTAGAAAAAATTATGTGGCCTTTTATAAAAAGTCTGCTGTCTCCTGAATTATCTTGTTTAATCTTCATAACAGTTTCATGTTTACAGTTGCAATAGCTAATATATGTTGAGGAATTGTTTATGTTTCTAATGCTATATTTACTGCTTCAGGCACTTTACTTCATCAACAGAACTCAATGATCACCCTTCAAGGTAAGTATTACTGAAATATCCAATTAAGGCAAGGTGAAGTCATGTTCTAATGTCCACTCAACTCATAGCCCATGATTGGCAAGGGTCAGTATTGGAATTCGAATCTTTTGCCTCTAAGGTGTAGGAGGGGGCCCGTGAGTATCTTCCAGAATACCGGATCTGGTAACCTCTGCACAGGTGTGCTATCATTATGCAGCCAACTTCCCGAAACTGCTAACCTGATATCTCCCGCTCGGGCTAGAGACAGATGACGCCACGGTCACACCAATGGACAATACACAGCTCAGACTTAGGGCCAATAGGGGAGGTTCAGGGGGTATAAAGGGAATCCCCTTTTATGCAATAAACGAGCTTGCTGGCAACCTGCTACTGACTAGCATCTCCAAAGTCTGAGTCGTTGATTTTGCACCTACTCATCCCCTGCCCCCCAAGACAGAGGTCCAACCACCAAGAAACACAGCAACATCTGGCGTCCAATGTGGATTCCAGACCCGATCACTTCTCACGTTGGCCATGAGTGGCCCCCTTCAGCTGTTCTTTCCATGAGTAGGCTCCTTCATCTTACATTCCACGGGCAGTAAGCCACGAGATGCATCTTTTCTTCCCTTTTGTTTTCTCCCCGACCCTACCCTGACATTGCCCATTTTCACCCTCCCTCAGGTACTTATCCCCTGTACTCAGTTTGCCCAGTGCCTCCACATAAGGGTTGACCACCCAGGAGACGGGACCATGGCTTAACAAACCATGGAAGTTCCCCACTAAGCACAGGACATCTTGGTGCAAAACACTCCCTGACGTCTGCTTGCCTCCAGTTTGAGTGGCTAACCGTTTTACTTTGCCTTGTCCTCGCAATCATTGTTGTCCTCGTAGCCTCTTACTTTTGTGGTGAGATCCCCTCACCACCTATTGTCATGGCCCTGGCAGTCATCTCCCGCCTTCCCCATCCTCTATACCACAAATGATGTGCTCTGTCTCCCCCTTATGTACCTCGTAACCACGCAGGCTCCTGCCAACAGCACCTGGTTATTACAGGGGTTGCTCTGCTTTAATCCAAAAGAGCCAATATCACATCAAGTCAGTGTCACCTCCTGTCTTGGTTTATTTAATCTAACTGTCCAGGATTACATCGGCAATAAGACTTCAGGCAGGTTGGTTGGCTTTAAGGTACTCTCCCCCTCCATGAATATCAGTAGTGAAAACTCTGTCATTGCAGCTCTTAGTGCAGTTTCTGCTCCTAGTGGTGGGACCTCAGGGACACTCACCCCCCCCCCGTCAGGACTGGGCTGTGACAAGATCCACCACCCTCCATTAGTCAGATGCCCATGCACACCTAGCATACCCACCACTTTATGCATGCCCCTGCGATGGCAACTTTGTGAACCATGTAACCCTACAGCTTCCTCCCCCTTTTGTGACTTTGGGGGTGCCCCAAATGGGACCAAGCTCAGTGCCTGGAGACCCCTCACCTAATATCACCCATGTGGGAGCAAGGAGAGTGACATGGCATGGGACACCATAATCGGTAATTGGGATCTCTGCAGCCCCTATGCCTGCTTGGATCTCTGACCTATGCTCTTTGCTCGAGGAGCTACTTGCTATAATGGCTCCTACCATGACCAGTCTCAAACAATTGACCTAAATCCCACTCCTGTTTGTGTCAGGCCCCCGTTTTTCATGCTACTGGCCAATGTCTCTTCTGATCCAGGGACGCAGCTTAATTGCACTTCCCCCAAAATGTCACCTGCATATTGTCGGCATGCTGGATTTATTCTGCTTATATTATCCTTCTTATGCGCGAACCAGCCGCACTGTGGGTACCAGTTAAAAATGTCACCCATTTCCACTCTGTCATCCTTATAGAAAAAAAAAAAAAAAAACTTACTTCCCTGGCTCGTGCAAAACATGACTTTGGTATCACCACTGCAATCATTGCTGCGGTCGTTGCCTCCTCAGGTGCTACTGCTGCTGCCGCCATGGCCCTCACCCAAAGCACCACAACAGTAGAAACAGTCAATCAAATAGTAGAAAGATCAGCCATGGCAAGGTATACCTAGTCTCAAATCAATATGCACCTATACCAAGCCACACATGTCCTTCAACAACAAGTAAACCTACTTGCAGAAGAACTGACCTTGGTACAAAAAATGACTTTACTGGCCTGTGATCCTAGATTCTCTGCAATATGCTTGACCCTGTACTGGGTAAAAAAATTAACAAGCACCAGACAAAGAGCTGGCTAATTTCCTCAAGGGGCCATGGTCCCAAGAGTTTCTTAATTATTCCAACATCTTAACAAATCAGATAACGCTGTTGAATTTGACTAGAGACTCAGTCGTACCATTGCAGGCAGGCCTAATAACAAAAATCTGGGAAAACCTCAAAAGACTTTTTGATCCATCATGGTTACTAACCTATTTAATAGTAGGAGGTGTACTCCGCCTTGTGTTGTTTCTCCTCAGGTGCCTACTGTCACACATTTGTCACCAAAGAACTATCAGTAAGACGATTCTCCAGGTCCTCTTGACCCTACAATGTCCAGGTCGGGGCCCTCCTCAAGAGGTCATAGAGACTTGGCTAACTGAGATACAAAAGGCCTCCTCCAAAACTAACCCCCACCCTGGCAGACCCCCCCAAAACCAAACCTCCCTCAGGGTTGGCAGACAAAGACGGGTAAGATTCCACCAGGATAAGTCAACCTAAGATAGGACATGCATAGGCTAGATGCATGCTCCCATGATGGGTAAGACTTATGCCTCAAGTGAAAACAACCTAAGAGAGTCGCAACCCATATCTCAGAGGCCATTTTGAGGTGGGCACAATAATCTCAGGCAGCACCCTGACTCCCACTGGGCTGCCTTTAAAAACAAAAGGGTGGAAATGCAGGAGGGGGCCCATGAGTATTTGCCAGAATACCGGATCTGGAAACCTTTGCGCAGGCACGCTCTCATTACGCAACCAACTTCCCCAAACTGCTAACCTGATATCTGCCACTCGGGCTAGAGACAGATGACATGACGGCCACACCAATGGACAATACACAGCTCAGCCTTAGGGCCAATAGGGGAGGTTTGGAGGGTATAAAGGGAAGCCCTTTGTACACAATAAATGGGCTTGCTGGCAACCTGCTACTGACTAGCATCTCCCGAAGTCTGAGTCATTGATTTTGCACCTACTCATCCCCTGCCCCCAGAGACGGAGGTCCAACCACCACGAAACACAACAACACTAAGGCATGGAGCTTAAGCTATCCTTGTAATAAACTAGACAACTGATTCCAGTGCATATGAAAACTAATGCCATATTTGGTCACTTGAGAGCTGTGATGTGGAGAATAGTCCCAAAAGATGCCCATGCCTTGATCTCTGAAGCAACTCACAGGGCAAAAGGGCCTTTGCAGATGTGATGAAATTTAGGATGATGGAATGGAGACAGTATCCAGGACTGTATAGGTAGGCCTAATGTCGTCCAAAGATCATGGCAGGGGGACTGGGAATATGGCTCAGTAGTACTTTTGCCTATCTTGTGTGAGGGCCTGGATGCCATCCTTGACATGGTAAAAAATCAAGGAAAGTGAAAAAGGAAGAGAATAACACGCATATCTGTGGAGGAAATATGATGATGGAAAATGTGAACAAAAGTAGTCTCCCATACAGCCTCCAGGTGAAAACTATCCAGCTCACATTCTGATGTTAATGCAATGAAATATACAGCATTTGAAGAAAATTCTTTTATGTGTGCTTAAAGTAATCAGGCTGAAGTATTTTGTCACAGCAGCCATCAGAAACTAATACCAGGCTGCATGTTACTTCCATGAGTCAATCTTTACTGTACATGAAACTGCAGCCACAGGGATACCAGTTAATAACTGGATCCTCTGAGAGTACTGCATGCACAATTAGTTGTGATATCAGTGGAGAAATAAGTCTGAGTACAGTACCTGGAACCAGACAAGAGGAATTCAGCTATGAATTGCCTTTGTCTACTATACTGGGGTCTTTCTTTGAGCAAGAGACAGTGGTAAGGACTCTTTCTCTTTAGATAAGGGATGGCCTTCTAGTTTCATTTTTTTTTGTCTCTCTACCATCCACTAGTCAATTTTTTGATTTGCAGATATATCAATGCCACCACCCTCTATTTTGTTAAAATAGTTTGGGGATTTAGAGTTCTTATAAAAATTCTACATAAGAGGATCAGTATGTCAATATTCCTGACAAACTGTCTGAATAGATTAATATAACTTCAAGTTTCCCAATTCTATCACCATAGACATTGGTGATTGGATCATTCAATTCTTCTGGGGCTGAAGTATGTATTTTAAGATGTTGACCAGTATCCATAATATCTCCCCATTAGATAGCAGGAAAAGGCATTTCCTCTAGACTAATGACCAAAAATGTGTGTAGACATTGACAAATAATCTTTTTTTCTGTTGTGAGTCCCCAGATTTCCTTCCATCAGTCTGAAATAAATAAGGGAAACAACAAATAGAATTGGATAAATAATACTGGGAGAGTAAAACTGTAGGCAAGTGCATAAAATCGACCCCACTGCTAAGTTATTTTTTACTGTTCATTTATTTGCCTGTTTTGGTTTTGTTTGGACATTACTAGGGTTGGAGATCGAGGGCCTTGAACATGGTACGCAAACATTCTCCCACTTGAAGCTGTATAGTGCTCTTTAAATCTCAGAAATTCATTCCCCGTAAAATTGAAGTAAATAAAATTTGATTACCCATTTGCTTTTAGTCACTGATCTATTAATTTCAGTAGAGAAAGAGAAAGAAAAGGTGGGAATGAACAAAGAATTTTGTGTGCAAGTTGACATTGCTCATTATGCTCCAAGTTTCACATTACTAAAGGAGACAGAGCTTGGCAAAAACCCTATCAGGGAGGGTTATGTCTGCTGGTTCCATAAACTTTGACCCAATCAAAATCCTTTCAGAATTAAAGGAATGGATTCAATGTTGCTTTCTGACAATTTTTCTCTGACTGACTTACACATCCTTTCAGTGGATTCCCCCTTTTTCCTCCTGCAATAATTTTGCTTTGTTTTTATTAGATTTGGTTGTTCATCCACTCAAGGTAAGTGCTCTTCGATAACAAAAAGCAAAATTTTCTGACAAACAGTGGTTCTTAGCCATAGTTATGTAGCAAAGCACTTGGAGACCTTTAGCAAATATCATGCTAGAGGCTCATCTTTAGGGATTATGATTTAATGGATTTACAGTGCGGTCTAGGTTATCAGTAATTTTTAAAATTCCCTCAAAGATGCTAACAATCCAGGATGAACAACACTCTTTAAATCAGGTATAGCCACACTGATAAATCCAATATCCAGCTGTCTTCATGAATAAAGTTTAATTGGAGCATAGGCACATTATTTTTTACATATTTTCTTGGGATGGTTTCATGGTCCAAGAACAGAGTTACTACCATTTCCTTCCTTCCTTCCTTCCTTCCTTCCTTCCTTCCTTCCTTCCTTCCTCTTCCTTCCTTCCTTCCTTTCTCTCTCTCTCTCTCTCTCTCTCTCTCTCTCTCTCTCTCGTTATTTATTTGAGACAGGGTCTCATGTATCACAGTCTGGCCTTGAACTCATTATTTAGTCAAAGCTGGCTTTGAATGTCCGATGAAATAGTTGTACACTGCTACATCTGATGAGAGTTGTTATTTTCTAAGTGGTATTATGTAGAAATGCCTTACTGAGTCATAATTTTATTTTATTTTATATTGAATTTTTTGTCTATTTTATACAGAATCCCTCAAACAATCTTAATCATCTTTATTCCCCTGTCCCACAGTATCCCCACTGGAACGCGTATACTTGTCATAATTTGTTTCTCTAGTGCTGTGACAGTATACTCCGACCAATACCAACTTGGGGAGGAAAGGGTTTATTTTTCTTACATCTCCCAGGTCACAGTTCATTCGGGAGCCCAAGGTAGAAACTCAGAGCAGGAACCTGGAGGTAGGAGCTGAAACACAGGCCATTGAGGAACACTGCTCACTGGCTTGCTCCCTTGGCCCCTGCTCAGCCTGCTTTCTTATGCAACACAGGCCCACCTGCCAGGGGTGGCACCACCCACAGTGGGCTGGGCCCTCCCACATCACTCACAACCCTGATAGTCTCCGCTTCCCTTTGAAGCTTCACAAGCCAGGCCTCCATCATCCACAACTCTTTCAGCATAACTGTTCCAAGCTCCACAGGAACAAACTCTAATCACTCAATGGATTTTCCAGCCCAAGTTCCAAAATCTTCCACAATCCTCCAGTGTCAGGTCTGCCACAGCAATGCCCCACTCTGTGGTCACAATTTCTGTTCTAGTTTGTTTTTCCATTGCTCTGACAAAACACGCCGACCAATACCAACTTGGGGAGGAAAGGGTTTTTTATCTTACATCTCCCCAGTCACAGTTCATCAGGGAACCCAAGGTAGGAACTCAGGGCAGGAACTTGGAAGCAAGAGCTGGAGCAGAGGCCGTGGAGGAACACTGCTTACTGGCTTGCTCCCCTGGCCCCTGCTCAGCCTGCTTTCTTATGCAACACAGGCCCACCTGCCCAGGGGTGTCCAATCCCACAGTAGGCTGGGCCCTCCCACATCACACAAAAATCAAGAAGATGCCACACAGACATGGCCACAGGCCAGTTCAATGGAGGCAATTCCCCAACTGAGGCTCCCTCAACCTAGGTATGTCAAGTAGACACTAAAGCTATCTAGCACGACTATCATCTGTATTAAGTCCCAATGTGTCAAGTCAGTGTCCCCAGATGTTCCCAGTGCAAATGCATCTACAGAGGTCTAGTCAGCCTATCTAGAGTGTCTTGTTTTGGGAAGATCAGCTCTTCCTCACCTAACAGTAATCAGTTACCAATGTTTCTTCAACTAAGATTTGGGTCTGCTGTTCATTTCCCCAGTTCTATGCTGGGTTTCTGTCTACCTGAGTTTGCATGGGACTTTTTTGTATGTTGACACCATTGCCATAGAATCATATGAGCAGGGTCCCAGGAGATTGTAGGACTCTATTTCCATATGGTCATGCACCCCCTCCCTGGCTTTTACAATCTTTCTGCCCCTTCTGCAATGGTACATAATTTTAAACCATTAAGGCTAATGGGAATAACCTAAGGAAAAAAATAGTAGCCCGCACACTATCTGATAATATTATTTTCATAAGTTATTCCCATTAGCCTCGATGGTAAGAAGAAGCACATAGAGTAGAGCAAGACAATCAGGTTTCATCTCCTGAAACCACCAATGGAACAAAGATGAATTATATTTATCCTGTTGTGAAACAAGATGTAACACTAAACATCAAATTTGAGGGAAACTTTTCCTTAAAGTAGATTTTGAATCCTAAGTTTCAATGACAGATGGCTATATACATGGTGAAAAGGGATTTAAATAAGCCTATAATAAAGCCATTAGATAATTCCAGGAGTTGAGATAATTCCATAACACTCGAATTATTTTCATATGTGAGTGTGTGTGTATGTGTGTGGGGGGGATGTGGGCACTCATATGCCACAACACCCTGTGGAAGTCAGAGGACAACCTCAGGGGTTGATTCCTGCCCACCATTTGTTTGAAACAGGGCCTCTATTATTTCTCCACTGTGTATGCCAGGCAGCTGGCCCGTAAGCAGGAGCTCCTACAGGTTTTGCTATCTCCAGCTCCCAGCTCCCTGTAGGCACTCTCAGATTACAGATACTCATGATGTGCTGCCAGCTTTTAGTTGAGTTCAGAGGATTCAAACTCATATCCTTATGGTTTTCTGGAAGGAAATTTTTACAACTGAGTTATCTTACCAGCCCAAGACCTGTCTTATTTAATAAGTCATAGGCATTGAATAAAAAACAAACAGTAGTACTAGATCAAAAGAATCAATAAACCATCATAGCCAAGAGAAAGTGGGGCATTTGAGGATTATGATTTGGAAAGACTGTGGACAAATTGGGAAAGTTTAAATATGAACTTGGTATCACAGGATTTGAAAGCATTATTGGTTTATGTAGTTATGTATAAGAAAGTAGTCCTCTCTTTTGCAGTTGCAAGCTAAAGTATTATGGCACATGATCACTATTTTTGTAAATTAT
>NW_008355477.1:1928338-2074108 GCF_000622305.1 Nannospalax galili
TGTATCTAAGGATGACCTTGAACTCCTGAACCACCTGTCCTTACGTCCCATGTCCTGGGAAAAATTCATTTTCATTTGCTTTTTCATCCTTTTTTATTTACTTCTTTATTTCCTTTCTTTCTTCCTTTTATTCTTATTCCTCTTCCTCTCCTTCTCCTCCTTCTCCTGCCTCCCCTCTCTCAGTGGTAAAGGGGATGGACATAAGGACTTTACACATGTTAGGTAAGCAGTCTAATCGCTCACCTGTCTGCAGCCTTCAATGCACTATTATAAGTGGTTCTATGCATGCTTCAACATAGCCACAGTGAAAGCTCTAACAATGTTTATATACCAGTAGTTCAGGCTGGGTTGAGGTCATAGTCAGGAACACCAATCCTTAGTCACTAACATAGAACTCAGTGGAGAAAAAAGCAATCAATGATAGTCAGAGCCATGACCTAACTAAGAGAACACTTGTTGAAACAGGAGTTGAAAAGAGCTTGAATGTCCCTCCAAGAAAGTCAAAGAAGAATGGCCAAGGAAAGCATCCATTTAGTTGGAAGGCTCTGTGATAGCTGTGCTACTGCCTAATGGTAAGTTTTTCACACATCCAGCATGAATTTGATGAGCATCTCAGACCAGTTGGAGGTAGCAGAAGACAGCAATCAACAAGATATACATGGTTCCAAGAGAGATTGCATCCTTAGGAGACATGGAAAGAAAACCAGGACAGGTGATAAACAATCAAGCCAGGAAATGAGAATGCCTATGATGCTAAGAGACATCAGGAAACCAAAGCAGGGCGACAGAAGGGAATTAATGAAGTAGGAAGTGCTTTAGATAAAGTGGTCAGGACAGTGACATTTTCTGAGACCCATATAATGAGATCTGAGAGAAGAAATGTTCTAGGAATAAGGGCCAGAGACACAAAGGCTCTGAAGCAGAACTAAGCTGCATGTTTGTAAAATAAAGGAGATCGTGTGCTTGGAATAGAAGCAGAAGAATGATTCTAAATGAGGCAGGAATGTAGCCAGGGGCCAAATTTGTTTAGCCCCATAGGACAGGAGGAGGATTGGAGAGTATAGTGTGCTGGGGACACACTGGTATATTATAAGCAGGGGTTTGATGTGATCTGAACTGCACGGGGTTTGTCTATGTTTTGCAGTGCTGTGAATGGAACCCAAGACTTCATGTATACTTGACAAGTAATTTATATCTGTGTTATACCACACAGCCTGAAATTTGGTTTTAAAGGAATTTCTGACTTGCTCATAAAAGCATGGGGCATAAGGAGATGAATTCCAGGAGGAAGACTAGGAAAAAATGGCTGTTGCACCCTAGGTGAAATATGGTGCCCAGTCTGTTTTGTGCTTATCGAACAAAGTACTTGAGACTGGGTAATTTAGCTTGTGTGTGTGTGTGTGTGTGTGTGTGTGTGTGTGTATAAATACACGTAAATGTGTTTGTGTGTTGGGGACCCCTGTTAAGGTAGGCTCCTTTCTCAGCAGGGGCTTTCTGCCTGACTTACCTGGAAAGTGCCACCAAGCAGGGATGCCTGACCTTATTCGGAACATGACCTTTGGCATAGTTACCTGCAATAAAAACTACCCCCAGGTTTTTTCTATATGATAATCAGGCATTGCCTAGGATGCCCCTACCCCATGTAAATAAAGCATACTATGAGCACCTATCAGCTGAAGCTTTGGCTGCTGCCTCCACACTATATTTTCCCCAATCCCCACTGAATTAACAGAGCTGTATCACTGAATATGGAGCTGTATCACTGAATCTGCCTCCCCACAAGGGCTTTCTTCCATCAGTGCTCACTGGCTGTCCTGACCCCGTTTGTCGCTTCTGCTCCCTTTGTCCTCATGGACCAGTGGCCAATGGCCCATGAGGGGAGGGAGAGACCCCACATTTGTGGAAGCCAGATGTCTATGACAAGTATTTTCTTCAATCACTTTCCATAGTTTTTGAAACAGCAGTCTATTTTTGAACCTGGATCTCACTTATTTTTCTAGAATGACTGGGAAGCGAACTGAAGGGATATACCTTTCTTGAGATTACAGGGTTATTCTGCCAGAGTCAGCTTTTTACATGGCTCCTGTGGATTCAAATTCAGTGCTTTACTCACTGAGGCATCTTTGAGCCCCAGCCCAGGTATTTCTAATGGCAAAGTAAAATTATCTCTTATTGTTCTGGAGACTAGAAATCCAAACTCAAGGATCTGGCAAGTTCAGTCTCTGCTGAGGGCTTTTCTTTGCTTTTAAAATCATGTCTCATTGCTTAACCCTTCCAAGGAGACAAACACTGCTCTCATACGATGGAAGAAAAAAAAAGGGTAAAAAGGGAAAGCCTAAACTACTTTCATCTAGCCTCATTTTGATTTGAAATAGTGTTACTCCATAGCTCAGCTATTATAGAACTTGCTATATATCCCAGGATGGTATCAGATTCACAGGAATATCCTTGCCTTGGCCTCTAAATTGCTGGGATCACAGTTGTGTACTAGCACATAGTGTACTGCTTAGTACATTATTTTTTAACATTTTATTTCTTATTTTTATTTTATGTGTATTAGTGTATTGCCTGCATGTATGCGAGTGCACCCATGTAGTGCAATGCCGTGGAGGTCAGAAGAGGGTATCATATTCCCTGGAACCGGAGTTAAGGACAGTTCATAGATGCCATGTGGGTGCTGGGAATGGAACCTGGGTCCTCTGCAAGAGCAGTCAGTGCTCTTAACCAGTGAGCCATCTCTCCAGTCACAATATGTAATAATTTTAAAAATTAAAGCAGTAATTAAAAATTAATTAGGTTGGGAGTGGTGGCACATGCCTTTAATCCCAGCACTTGGAGACAGAGGTAAGGTGATCTCTGTAAGATTGAGGCCAGCCTTGTCTCATCTGAAATACTACTCACATAGACAGTTCAATCCTGTCTACCTATCTGCTTTGGGGGTGGGGTATATAGAATGAGACTATTGCTATCTTTGCTAGAGAAAGGTGAGTATGTTCCATGTAAGAGGTGGCTTATTGGCCCAAGGTGATGGTTATGTTTGACCTAGATATATTTTCCTACCTCCTCCTGACTCCCTCATCTCATTATCCTGCTCTGGCTCTCTTATCTGGTTTTCTTCTCCTTGCTAACCACTGTGAGACCTACCCTTACATCCCTAACAAATGAAGAGGAGTCATGGGCTGTAGCTTCAAGTGTACAGACTGGTACATGCAGAGTGGTCCAGTCATCATCTCCACTATCCTAGAATAGCCTCATCCTCCAGGTTGTGCCTAAACAGAGAACTTGACATTCTCATATAAACTGGACCTCCATGGTCAATGGAGTATCTAAAGTTCTTCGTAAAAATACACTAATAAATATGACTTTGGAAATGGACTATTTGGGTGAATGGAAGAATCTAATTATTGGAGCCATTAGATCCTAGATTTATTATGCTATCACATGGATAATCATTATGTCTAAGAAATATCCATATGATAAGACATCTAAAAGCCAACTGAGTTTCTTTATAAAACCAATATACTTTAATCCTCATCTGTCCCAATTTAACTAACATATCCAACTTATGGTAGATATTTATTCATCTTTTCTTGTTTCCACATTTATCTCTGGCACATTTGGTTCCACAGGGAGTGTTAGAAGATAAGAATAACAAGAAAATCTGGAACATGATGAAGACCAGAAATGGGGAGCAACACAAGCCAAAATCTATTAGAAGCAACTGTCCTCAGACTGTCCTCGCTCAACCTTCTATGAACTGCCAAAATAAACCAGCATCTGCGTGGAGAATTATACTCTCCATCCATGAGACAGGGGACGAGACAGGGCTGGAGGAAGGGAGAGAAAGACAAGAGATAGCAGAGAGGGGAGGGAGAAGGGGAGAGAAAAGGAAGGAAGGTGAGACGGAAAAATGATTCACTTAGCCCTCTGTTCAAATCTTATCAAGATCTAAGGGCAGTCTATCAGCTGATGAATTGATCTCAACTCTCTTTAAGTTGTCTATTTTGTCTAGAAAAAAATCATATGAAGATGTCTGTCTTGAATGTTAGGCTTGTTTCTAATAGCAGATTTTCTCTATGTCAGTTCCCACTAAAGGAGTGTTCAATTTCGCTCTTAGATTCTTATTAATTTCCTGTAACATAACATGATAATTAACCCTTTATATGAGTCTCCCTAAAAGTGGAATTATGAAATGTTTACTGTTAAGGTTTTATAGAGTTTAATTGTTGGTCATAGCATCAGATCCAACTGTTGTTTTCAAACCACTGTCATCACAAAATGTTTCATAAACTTAAATTATCAAAACAGAAGCAGCTCTAATGAAATAAAATTAAACTCATTTATGAACTTGATATTTGGCCTGTACTTGTTTGAAAGCCAAACTACACATTAAATTAAATGGGCATAAAGGTCATATAAATTAAAATGGCAGCTTGGCATCCATCCCAAGTCAGAAAGGACAGTAAAAACCTCCAGAGCAAGAGTTAAAATGTATGAAAGTAATGTTTTCAAAACTTACACTATTTATTTCAAATAACTGTTCACGTGATTTTCTGATAAACTAAATGAACTTACATATGATATGTTACCGCATTCCAACATGTACTGACATGCAGGGGGAGTCATTAAAATTAATACTCCTCCAATAATTTTAGGCTACACACTGCCAGTTGGCATTTTCTTTCCGCTTTAGGCAGATTTCCCAAGAGAATTCAGTGATTCATTGATTCAGTGACTGCCCGTTTTCTAATCAAAAAATCATCCCGGTAAATTAAATGTGACAAATATGAAGACTCATATGGTTTGACTTACTTTCTAAAAGTCTCATAGAAGGTTAATTTGCCTTATTATTTCACATGGACTTCTCTGCGGGAGCAGGACTTTCCTATGTCACCCCCAGAAGACTGTGTGTCTGAGTAACTTACTCCTGTCTGAGAAATGAGAAAAGATTTTGCATTGGGTTCATTTTTCTGGTGTGTGGATAGAGTGGCTGGATGTGTGTGTACCTGTTCATATATGTGTGGGCATATGTGTGTATGGGTATATACACGCATGTGTGCGAGTGTGCATTAAGGGGCCAGAAGAAGAACACTGAATGTCTTCCTCAATTTTTCTCCATTTTATTTGTTAATCGAACTTTTGCAATTTTCATACAATATAGTTTGATGGCATTTATATCTGCTCCCCTCTCCACACCTTCCTAACTGCACCCCAACCAATTTAATGACTACAACCCAGAGAGTATCATTTGTGTGTCCAATGTCCTTTAGTGTGGATCCATCCCCAGGATGCACCAAGAATCTCAAGCCTGTAAGACACTGTTTTCCCCCTCCTAGCAGCCATGAATTGCTCAAAGTTCTTAGATTGGTTTGGAATTTCTTACCCACTCCCTCGTGACTATGCTGAGATTCTTTCTGATTTGAGTTTGCATAGGACTTGTGCATGTTGTCGCCGTTGCTGTGAGTTCATATTAGTAGCTGATCAGCTGTTTGGAAGACTCTGTTTCCTGTGGTCATCCACCCCTTCTGGCTCTTAAAATCTTTCTGCCTCCTCTTCCACAATGATTCCTGGGGAGGTAGAAGTTTGCAGTAGCTGTCATCCTCAGCTAGCCTCCTCAGCTGGCCTCTTGTTCATTGGTTAATTGTGGGTCTCTGTGCTAATCATCATCTGTTTCATAAGGAATCCTTCCACCTTTTTTTTTTTTTTTGAGACAGGGTCTATCATGGAATCTGGTGTCACAGAGATCCACCTGTTTTCACCTGCTGTCCTGTGCTAGGACTGAGAGGAAGTAGAAAACATTTCTTGTATTTTTTTTCTGTTTTTTTTTTTATTGTCCTCATGCTTACTCTAATAAGCACTTTATTGATTGAGCCATTCCTCTGTCCCATGCACTGGGTTCCTTTTAAGATATTTCTATTACAGAATGTCTTTTAGGTATGAACCTGAGATCTGCTGTGGGACAATACTATTATATTTAAGAAAGTCTGAGAGAGATGTGTGGTCAAGTACAAATGACAAACAACTTCTGTCTGGACTATGATCATCTTTTTTAAAATATATTAATTTTTTTATTTTTTTGAAGAAGAAGCATTTTATTACAGCTTTAACATACTCTATAACAGTTTCCAGAGCAAAGACACATCTCTTTCAAAAGTGGCTATCAAATTTTTGGGTTTGCTGTTGAATTAATACAGTTATACAATATTGAACTGAGTATAAAGTGATGTGCTATAATATAAATATTTGGAATAAAGTTTCAGTATCTAGACCATTTTCATTCATTGTGGTGTTGAAGACCTTGCCATAAGCTTTCGTTTTTTAAAAAAATCTGCATACCTAAATTTAAGTATATTTGTATATCTCTCTTCCCATACACATTCACATATCTGCATCTACATCAATGCCTATATCTATATCTATAAGGAACCCAGTCTGCCAGGAATTTTCTATATAACTAGTCACAGCAGTGAATGAGCTAGATAAGCAACTCACAGCAGAGTTGCAAGCTCTGTGCTCCATTGTTTGCCCTCAATATGAAAGAGAAAGTATGGACTGTGCACTTACAGTTTTGAGGGAGGCCTGCTGATGCATTTGAACAGGGAGGACTGAGACTGAAGAAACTTCGTGAAATTCAAAGTAAAAGGAATATAAATAAAATGATTAAAGCCTAATATATACATGCAGATTTCCTTATGAAGCAGTGCTCATAGACAGGCAAAGCTAATTTGGAGAGATAGATTTTGTTTTTGGTTTCATTTAGAAATTGATAACCCACCCCTTGATAATTTCTTATAACAAAATAGGCTTTCTGAGCTTAGTCTGACAATAGCAAAAAAGGAAGAGTTTTTTTTTTAAGTGTGAACTAACATAAATAATATGACCCAATAATTTTGATGTGCACTACATCCTCCAAATAAACATTACCTACAGACATACTTCTTTAACTCCAGGATGCCCAAAAAATAACACTGGTAGTATAGCCCAGTGTCCAAAATGACAAAGTATATGGAAGCTTAGAATTATCTTTGCTGTGCTATTCTACATGTACATACATCCATTTCCTTTCTTCCCTAGAATTCAGACATAGGAGTAAACAAGGAACTGTCAGTATATTGAAAATGCAATTGTTCCCAGTTATACTCAGTTTTGCTTTCCATGGTTTTGGTTAGCCATAGTCAATTGCTGTCTAAAAGCAACAAATGGAGAACTCCAGATATAGAAAAAATTTTAAATTGGAATTGATTACCATTCTGAGTATTATAATGAAATTACACATTGTCTCACCTTATCTGTGGGACATGACCAGTGTATTCACCGTGTGTGTGCTACATCCCCTTTAATCACTTAGTAGCCATCTAGGATGACACGTTGATTAGCATAACATCACAGTTCTTGAATTCAGTGAACATTTACTTTGCATAATAATGGATTTATAAGGTTTTCTCAGTGTGTAAGTGTATGAGATAAATCACATTCACATAATTTTTATTTCAGTATATTGCTAAAATCAGCCTATTTTATTATGAGATATTGCTTTTAATCTCTTACTTTTCCTATTTTATGGATTAAACTTTACCATACATATGACTGTCCATAAATAAATATTGTATATGGAAGATCTGGTAGTATTTGTGGTTTTAGATATCCATGAAAGGTCATTGAATAGTTAGTTGTTCCATGGATAAGAAGGCTTACTCTATGCTGTACATTAATTTTGGTATGCAAAGTCATTAGAAAATGATTTCATATTCATTCTATCTTTTTGGTTACTAAATGAATATACAGGTAAATGTACAATCCAGCTTCCCTGACCATTTAACTTTTGAGAAAATTTAATTCAGGAATTGACTTTTATTTAGTCCATCCATTAAAAATGGATTAGTTTTCAAAAGTGGTCAGATCAAAAGTAAAATTCTAGTGGTTACCTAATTTATAGGGAGGAAGGACCCTCAGTAATTAGAGAATCATTAAGAAATGATGTCTGGCCTCTTGCTTCCTACTGCTGTCCTTCATCAAACTGTTTTGTTAGACCAATACCTCCATATCCATCTGTTAATTCATTTATAAGATATGTATTGACCTTGGAATTGCTCTAGTTGCTTGGGCTACAGAGAACAAAACAGTCACAATTTCATGTCCTCATGACATTTATATCTTATTGCATTATGTTGTTATTGTGATTAGCAACCTATCTGCCAGCTATTTAAGCAAGGGATTGGAACTTTTCTAGCAGGGTTCATATTACTCCTGTGTCCTGGGGTCATTGAGGGTCTTGAGGAAGAAGGAAAAGGGCTGGATAGATGGCTCAGCTGTTAAGAGCACTGTTTGCTCTTGCAGAGGCCCTGGGTTTGAATCCTAGCACGCACATGGAAGCTAACAACCATCCACAACTCTAGTTCGGGGGAATCTGATGTCCTCTTCTGACCTTCATAGGCACTGCACAACATGGGTGTGCTTATATACGTGCAGGCATAACACAGATATATACAAAATAAATAAACAAAAAATTATATATATATATGTATAATAAAGAAAGAGAAAAAAAAGAGGCTGAGACTTCCATTGTCCCTCCTTTTCCCCCATGGTTATCTAAATTATAAATTGTAGTATAGAAAGAGCTGTAGCACACATATGGGTATTTAACACCTTTGATCTTCTCCCTCCACACAAACACAAACTGAGTAAGATCTTTTATCATACAAAACAAAGTATTTTTCCATATTTTTTTTGTTTGTTTCACACAGGGTCTCCCTGTAGTCCCAGCTGGCCTGGAACTCACTATGTAGACCAGGCTGGCCTTGAACTTGCAGAGATCTGCCTGCCTCTGCCAAGTGCTGAGACTAAAGGCATGACACACTATGCCTGTCTTTTTTCCCATATTTCTGTAATGTGAAAAAAATGGCCAGTCTATTTGTTTTAAAAATTGTACAAAGAACTCAAATCTACTTTTATTGCAATATGAAATCAACGTCATATTTTCATCATTTGCTATCCCTGGCTTATTTTCTTCCTTTTCTTACATGGCTTTGCTCCCATTGAGGTGTAGTAGACTGCTCTTACACCAAGTGTATTTCTTAGAACATTGTCCACAGAACGCTAGATCTGAGTGATGGAAATTTATTTATTAACTTGTACATTTTTCATCTACAATTGGTGCCAGAACATCCTTCACTTTGGGGTTTATAGGTTTGGGGAGCCATTGTCCATGCTGATTGTCATAGAACACTCTTCTAGATATGGTATTCTAAATGAATGATAAGTTTGAGTATATCAGGATAAATGATGAGGGGTGATCCTTGAGGTATTTAATGCATAGAACCTTCAAGATCAGGTATCATGCTGGGTTTCTCAGTCTGATTGTTGGTAAATGTGTGAACATCATCCTAAATTCTGCATAGGATGATTTAAGAAGAAAATAATAAGTGTCCAGTTGTATAGACTATTTCATACCGAGAAGGATGCAATGAACATTTCTTTAAAATTGATTTTGGGAGTTAAAGTATGAAAATGAAGTAATTTGAAAACCTATGCACATGTTTATATGTATCTATGTTCACACACACACACACACACACACACACACACACACACACTGAAAGTGCTTAAAGATTTTTGTCCTAGTACAAGCTCAAATAATTTGTTTCTAACCCTCCAAAATATATAGTGATGCACACAGACATATTGTTTCCAATAATTTCTTATAAGAGCAAAAAAATCTGTGGAAGATACTTAAATGCCAGTTGTAGGTTAAAGATGAAGAGCAAAATACATAACACTCATTAATGGAATAAGCAGTAATCAATATAAAATTGGCATTAAAGAAAGAAAACAGTGACATGAAATGTTTATAATAAAATGTTTAAAAGCAGAACAATTGTATTGATTGTGTGAGGGTGATTAACTTTTAAAAAAACTCCCTGAACATAAATAAAAGTACACTCTAATATGTGTGACATAAAAGCAGAAGCAGAGATGTCTGGGAAAAGAAAGGAACAAACCAGAGAAGGGTAAGGGTACAGGAAAGAGCAGTGGAAAAGGGGATGAATTGGAAGAAAGTAAAACCTCACATATGTAAGAAAATGACACATTAAAAACCATCACTTTGTCTGTTAACTTAAAAAAAAAAAGATCAAGTGCTGGAGAGATGGCTCATTGGTTAACAGCACTGGTTGCTCTTCCTGATGACCATGGTTCATTTCCCAGAAGCCACATGGCAGCTAACAACTCCTGTAACTCCAGTTGCAGGGGATCCAATGCCCTCTTCTGTCCTCCATGGGCATTGCATGAATCAATGTGACACACATTGAAAATAAATAAACGAATAAACAGTTTTAAAAATCTAAAACCCTTTTGAAAAATAAGTATAGCAAAACACCAATAATGATTTTGCTTAGACAAAGGGAAGTTCAGATATAAATGTTTTCATCATTCATTTGCTTTTCTATGTTTCTGTCACTTCTCTAATGAGTACAAATTTACTTCATGGTTAATAATGAGCACGTATAATTGTTTAGTTTCAGAGCTAGAGAGGTGGTTTAGCAGTTAAGAGCACAGACTGCTCTTGCAGAGGACCCAGGTTCAGTTCTCAGTACCCTATGGCAGCTAACAACCATCTGTAACTCCAGTTCCAGGGGATTCGATGCCCTCTTCTGGCCTCCATAGGCATTGTACAATCAGGGTGCACTTACATATGTATAGGCAAAATATTCATACACATTAAAAATAAATACATCAAAAAATTTAAAAATAATTGTTCAGTTTCTTCTATCTAGCCATAATTATGGACACTGTCAACAGAAATCTTAGAGTGGACCTCTGAGAAGACTTGTGAATAGTATGGGCAGTTTAATGTGGAAAAAAATCATTCTTTCTCTTTCCTTTCTGTCAACTGCATATCAGTACCTAGGACAATTTTGAAAACCACATGTTTTTAAGATGATAGAGTCTCCATCACGTTTAATGCTTAAATAACTGAAGTGTATTATAATGTAATAACCTTTTCTTGATCCCACTCTTCCAGACTGAAAGCATTGCTTCACTTCAAGAAGCTCTAACATTGTTTACATCACTTTAATTTCTCACATTTTGTATTCTCATAAAGGCACCATCAAGACTCCTCCAGGTTCAAGACAGTATTGTGTATATGCAATTAATAAATCCTGTGGCTAGTCTTCCTCCAAAGGAAAAAGGGGTTCTGAAGCCAAAATTAACTCACAAGAGATATCATATCAAAGAATCATGAACAGAGGAAAAACTGATGAGTTTCAAGTACCAAGACTAAAAGTCCATTAATTATATTCATATAATGACAGAATTTATCAAATTCATCTTTTATTGGGTAAATAACTGGAAACAAATTTTTCAGTTAATTTTGTGAAACCTTTGCTTGTTGTGACAAGTTAATACCGTAATCCATATAATGGAAGGTTTAAGACAAAAACAGTTGTGTGTAAGGCCAACTTAATGCCTTTCATATGCTAAAAGGCACTTCTGAATTCCCAAAATCAAGTTAGCCCTGTGGAAAGGTTTTGTTAGAGGCCTACCTACTTTACCCTCCACAGTCTCTCAGTTTCCAGAAGAGCCTCCTGAGACTGATAAATCTGCTGGTATGCTTGTCAATAAAGCTTAACTAATTCTACACTATGCGTCACACAAGCAGTTGGAGGCTATAATTGTTATTGGTCAGTGCCCAACACCTACGCCAACAGATGTCTGTTAGTTAAATTTGTCAACACAGCCAGATAGGAAGAAATTTCATGCTTCAGATGTGGCAGGCTGGATCCGCGCTTTCCTGAGTCCTGGAAGCATCAACCAACAATACTCTAGAAACACAACAGCTGTCTGACTACCTGTCATTTTCTGACTCAAATGCAAATCATCTTATATATGTGGGATAGTCCTCCTCCACCTTACTCCTTGTAATGAGGAATCCTGCACTATGTTTTTGCCACAAAGCAGTATCTTGAGTCAGAACACAAATAAATCCAAGCAGGGGATGGAATTAATGAGTGTACTACAACTCTTCCAGTCTGTTGCGCATTAAACCAACTAGAAAGAACAAATGAGTTTTTCACTTGCCATGTCACAGGAAAAAGAAAGGGTGCGTTGAAGGGGTGGGGAAGAAGAAACTAGGAAGGAAGGAGAGAAAGGAAAAATGAAAGAATGAATAAATAATCAGATGAGAACAATTAACCCTAACAGATACTATTTGTCCTTAGTATAATTATTCAGTTGTCACAAAAGTTCAGAGAAGATCAATGAACAATGTGAACAAGAGGGGTGAAAAACATTGTTCAGAACTGCATCTTCTCCTCTCTTCCCTTTTTCTTATTGCTGTGCTGCAGATGGAACCCATGGCTCTTGAGCGTGCTTCACAAGCACTCTATCACTAAGCTATATTCCAAGCTCAAGAGGAACTATGCTTTCTGAAATATTAAATTAATATAAAGTGAAAAGGGGAAAGCTCTTAAGAAGGGAAAAGGGGGTTACAGGATGAAAGCCAAGACACATTTCTTTTAGCTTTGAAGAAAAGCCATTATTCTGATTCATTTTACTAAATACTTACTTAAGTTACTTCCCTTCATCATCTCTCACAGAGAGATATATGGTCCCTTCATACCCTGATAGTCTACAGATCCAGTGTGAGTCTCCCTACTTTTACATTTAATCATGACATACATCAGTCAATCATTTTAAAATGAATAGGTCATGACATTTCCATATTGATGCCAACATTACTGTCTATCCATATTACTACACATATATGGTGATTTTTTTTCATCAAGTTTTACAGAATGGTTACAAGTTTCTGTCATTCATAGGTGGTCAAATATCTAAGATTTCCTTTTAAAAGCTCTGATTTTTTTTAAAGGCACCTGTTAGATCTGTCGGAAAATATTTTATTACCTTATACACCCTCAGGAGTGAAAATATTGTCTTGACAAATGGATTACCAGAGAAAATTTGTGTGCAGATTGCCAGTCTTTCTGGAGACAGACATTAGTCAAAAGGCAATGTATTCTGTCATTTTCCTGAAAAGCCAGGTATATTTTGATCTATACATGACAACAGTACAAATGTTCCTGCTCTAAAAAGAAAAAGTGGATCAAATGAGGCTCCTGTACACACAGTCTACTCAAAATAGACATCATAGGAACACAAAGACTTCAGAAACTCACTCTAATTTATACTTCATCCCAGAAGCTACTTGATCATTTTCCAGCCCATAGGACAAGCCAGGCCAAGTATATCTTAATTTAGATTAATTTGACCTAATATTGGGTCTTCCTTTAAGAAATTTTCATTGAGGATCAAGAAGAATGATCTTCTTGAATGAAAGAATCTCATTCATTCATTCAATCTCATTCATTAAGAATGAATAAGAAAGAAAGATGATGAAAATAAGTTAAAGATCTTTTTCTTAGTTTTTAACTCATGCGTTCTTGTTGAAACAACAAAAATGAGATAGAATAGTGGTTTTCAATACATAGATGGATGATGCTGCCAGGTATTTTTTTCTACTGAGTTAAATCTGCCAATTCTTTGAGAAAGGTTTTCTCTTTCAGAACTGGAGAAATTAAGGCACTAAAGAGGTAAAAGATTAGGGAAGTTATTGCCGAGGCTTCTAAATATGCTTTGCTGTCCCTGATCTATAGACAGTGAAGCAAGCTGTGTATATCTTAGCCGTGAAGTTTTGTGTTTTTTCCTTCCATAAGTGATCTAAGACACATTTGGCTTATGTCTGAGAACTTAGCAGACTGAAGCCCAAGGACGGTTGCAAGTTCAAGACCAGTTTAAGCAATAGAGTAAAACACTGTATCAAAGAAAATCATGGGTTAGGGATTCCCTTAATTAGTAGAGAATGTGCCTAGTATATCCCTGGGTTTGTTCCTTAGCAATGCATAAACTGGACATGGTGGTTCATGCCTGTAATCCCAGTACTTAGGAGTTGGAAGCAGGAAGATCAGAAGTTCAAGGTCATTCTTGGCTACAGAGTGAGTTCCAGGCTAGCCTGGACTACAAGATACTCAAAAATAATGAGACAAAGGAAAGCAAAAAGAATGAAAATACCAAGAAACAAAAAAGCAAACACCAGAAAAGAAAAAATGAAATGAGATGGAATTTTTAAAATATTTAAAATATCACTAAATTTAGACAGAGTTTTGTTTATGCATATCTATGGATGGTGAGGCTCTGATTCCAGTTAGAACAAAGTAAAATCAGGGATAACAGATTCCTGGTTCCCAAATCAAGGAAGCTGGCTTTGCAGTTAGCTCTTTGCCAGCTACAGGGTCATCCTGCCTCTCTGCCCTTCAGTTTCCTCAATGCTACAGTAAAACATAGATGTTGAACAACTTAATAAGGCTCTTCTGCCTCTCAAATGCTATGATTGTTTCAATGAGCAGCAAGGAGAGATAAAAGACTAAATCCCCAGTGACCATGAGTAAACTGAGCTACAAACGAGCGTGACTCCCTCACTGCTTGCGGCCACGCTGAACCACTGACCTGTGAGAAGTAGTGAAGAGACCTGCATCACTCTGTGGATTCATTTCTCACACATATCTATAGTCAGCAATAGCTCCTGCCTGGAACACTGCCCTGGAGCAGCAATTCTTTCTTTTTTGACCAGTAGGGACCTCAATACCAGGAGTGTGATTTGTGTTATGATCATTCCCTCGCTTCAGGTACAATCATCTGAATAAAGTGGGGGCAAGGAAGCAATGACTTTTTATTAGGTTTGTTATTTTTATGGGTATTTTCCTATTAAAAGAATGAAACGTTTCTCCTAAATGGTTACTTAGAAGTTGCTCTTCAAGAGGGGTCTAGTGAGGTGGCTCAGTGGTTAAGAAGACTGACTATTTTTGCAGTAGACCCAGGTTCATTGGACCTGGGTTCAAATTCTAGCACCCATATGGCCACTAACAATCGTGCATAACTACAGTTCCAGGGGATCTGACACCCTCTTCTGTCCTCCATGTGCATTGTATGGCACGGGTGCACTTACATACATGCAATACACATACACATAATATAAAAATAATAAATAAAGCATTAAAAAAGAAGCTATTCTTTGAAGTTCAGAAGGGATTCAGATGTTGGGTAAGGTAAGAATTGATGGACTCTTCTTGCTTGAAGCTCTGACTCTACTAGGTACTAAGACTTGTGCCCACACTGATCTGGACTGTAGTAAAATAGGACTGAAATACAAAGAAGTAAAGATGTTGGTGAGATATGGGATAACAAATTTTAGAGTTGATTTCTATCAGCAATTTATTGTATATGTGTGTGTGTATGCCATTGACATTATATTGAAAAATAAAAATATACAGTGGCACTGAAGTTTGGAAACCTGTTCATTCATCCATTGCAAAGTCGAAGGTCAACATTACAGTTCAGGTATCTAAAGTTTCTGTATTACAAATATTCTTGGAAGACCACTGCTAGTAATTTATCATGTCAAATGAATGTGGCATGAGAATAGAAGGGAGATTATTTGGGAAGAGATAAGTGACCAGTCATGGGAGGAGAGAGAGGATGATGGGAAGGTAATATGATCAAATTATAAGATTCATATATGCAAATGTTGTAATGAAAATTGTCATTTTGAAAAATAAATATATGATAATTTAAATAAATTCATATACATGTAAATATATAAAGTACCTCTTAAGCTCAGATACTGAAATAAAAATGTATGTGCAGAAAGAAAATCTGATTACTACTGGGTGAGTGAGAGTAGATCTTACCAATGTGCTCTAGACAGGTTGATACGCCTCAAGTGGATGAACTCACACCTAAGGACTCTGGGTACAAATGTTCGACTTGATAGGACTTAACATGTATGGCAGAATACATGATGTCTGGTGCCGGGGTTGGGAAGCATAGATGGTGGAGGGGGTCTGAATTTGATTAAAAACTGTTATATGAAATGTACAAAAGCTCAATAAAAAATTTTAAAAAGAAATAGGAGAACGTTTCTAAAAGATATGGAAAATCTAATTATTGGCCTCTGAATGTTTATCATAGCATGCAAGTGACTTATCCTAGATCCAGAATTAAGGTCAGCTTTGTCAGACTCTTCTTCTTCGCTCTTGAACAATATACAAATGAACAAAAATTGGGTCCTGGGCTGGAGAGATGGCTCAGCAGTTAAGAACACTGGTTGTTCTTGCAGAAGACCCGGGTTCGAATCCCAGCACCCACATGGCAGCTAACAACTGTGTGTAGCTCCAGTCCCAGGGGATCCGACAGCCTCTTCTGTCCTCTGCCGGCATTGCACAACACAGATGCACTTATCTACATGCAGGCAATACACGCATACATGTAAAATAAAAATCATTAAAAAATTTAAAAAATTCAGTCCTTTAGGGGGCACTCAGCCAGTAGTCAATTTTCAACTTGATTTCTCAAACAATCATAGTTTCATTAACTCCCAATGGAATCAACTCAGAGTAATTTGGGGTTAAGTATTGGCTTTCAAGATAGCTTCCAAGAAAGAATGATTTTTAATGGAATTCTAGTAAATAAGAATGAGACTTCTTATCCTACAAACCTTATGATAAAATAAGTCATGACATGTTTGTGACAATGCCCAGCATGTTACATGTTTGTAAGGGTCTCTGCTACCATTTATTACATATATAAATAGTATGTTCACAAGTCAGAGATCCTTTCTTGTTTAAAAAGACAAGTCTCCAATACATTTAGTAAAAGTACCTTTTTTTGTGTTACTGTAAGGTGAAATTATAAGTATATAGAGAATATAAAGTCATGTTATAATTTTAACATAATATAGAATTATTAAACCAGAGTCCAATGATATTAAGAAATTATGACGATCTCATTCTTCTTAAAAGGATAATATTGTGTTGTGAATAACATTTTCTTAATCCACTCATTCTTCTGTTAATGATTTCTTAGGTTGATTCTGTACTTGCACCATTTTTCTTAAAGTTGTAATGAACATGGGAGTACAGATGTTTCTTTAACAAACTAATTTCGATACTTTGGGGTAAATAATCAGAGGTGGGATTGCTGGATCACATGATAATATTTTCCTTCTTTACTTTTCTATTGTGAGGGAACTGCAAGAAGACAGCATCCTGCGTTGTAGTATTGGCTGGTCTGAAATTTCCTATATAGACCAGGTTGCCCTTGAACTTGTGGCAATCTTGCCTCTGCATTCCAAGTGTGGGAATTATAAGCATGTGACGTGTGCATTACACCCATATTGTAATTCTTAGGTTTTCTTGAATTTATCTTGTATATAAATGTGTGAATAAATTTATAAACCTGTCTGTTAAAGTATAACACATAATAAAATTTATGTTTGTAGATCTGTATATACTCATGTAACCAGCATGTATGCCATTAGATAGAATGTATTTAGGCTTCAGAACTGTCCCTTACATGCCATCTCAGTCAGAACACAGATGGCTCTCTTAATCATTCATCTGACTTAATATTATGATGATTTAGTAGCACCTCTCCTCAATTTTTACAAAATCAGAATAATTATTTTTATAACTCAAATATTATGTCTATATGGCAATAGTTCATTTTTTATTCTACTGTATATCCTTTTATTGTATTACTTATCTTGTTTGTTCAAGATTTCTATACTCCAGAGGTAAAATAATGCCAGCAATGGTCAGCCTCATAATGGCAGCTGAGGAAGTCCTTGCACACTAACAGCACCAACACACATGCATGCTGTTTATCAGATGTACTAAAATCACAGCCATGACAAATGTATTGTATGCATGGTGAAGAGTAGAGGGAGAGAAAGAGCTGGGGAATACTCCATGATCTCAGAATTTCTTTGTTTTATTTTATATTGTTTTGCTTTTGATACTGGGCTGGAACCTGGGCTCTTATTAATGGTTTTTTATTATACTATTCTACTTATCTAGTCCTCAGAGACTTATAAGGAAAAAAAGGATGGAAGTTTCTGAAACAAATACAAGTACAGCAAATTAGAAATTATATTATTAATATAATTTGCATTAAATCTCATAAATAAGGATTTCCAGCAAGACAGTGTTCCATGATTAATTCATTTTAATTATGTTTTTCTTATTTACCTGATTTAAACTTCTCTCTTAAATCATTAGGCCTTATTAAAAAGCTTTCTTCATAGACATAACTTTCTTTCCTGCCTCTGAGTGAGATTCATTTCACTTAATAATCAATAAGCCTCGTGTTCCATTGTTCCTCTTCCAGGCAGTTGTTTTCACATTATTTAATGTCTTAGAATTTCCTAGAGGCTTACATTTAATGCTGTAAAATAGAAATGAACGGCCTTTAATCATTAGGTCTGCCTGAAATGATGTTAACCCAAGTTTAATGTACCTGAGCCCCTAAGGATATTTGTGGAATCCAAGAAACAGTGAAAAGCAGTTATCAAGGTTTCATTTGCATATTTTGTTAGTAAGACACTTAGTGATATTAGACAACCATCTCATATAGAAACAAAAAATAAGAAGACAGCTTCCCTATTATTTTATGATGATGTCAATCTGGTAGTTGTAGGAATAGAGAAACTTCATGAACACATAATTAGCACTAAATACAGTACAGAAAAATAGCCTTCAATAACATTTTGAAAGTTTTCCTTTATGTCTTCCTTGCAAATAGTTCTGTGTTTTGTACCCTTTCTAGTGTAAATTCTGAATATTCAGCAAATGTTTTTCTTCTGTCCTAGATAATCAGAAAAACAACTATTTGTAATGATTCTTTAAGCTTAGTATTTCTTCAAGTTTAGCTCCATTCCCCTCATCGGACACCATCAAAATAGCTCAATTTCTTTTTCACAACCTCTGCTTTGGAGGACAAATTTCTTGGCTATAGTAAAGCAACAGAGAAACAGGTAATTCATTCTGCCCTTTTCTATTTCCGGAAAGCAACTAGGTATGCAAATGAGTGCACCAAATAGACAAGGATTTGGCTATGATGCACCAATTCTGAGGAGGTCCATAAACAATCAGAAGACTGGAAAGAGCAAATGTATCAAACTCAAGGCTCAACCAGAAGAATTAACAAAGGCCCCTCCTAAGCTTTCTATCCACACACTTCCCCTCAGCTGCTCATCAATGTCCTTCACTTCACTCAAGGTATAAATTGTGTGGTCCACACTTAGGTGTCAAATCTCCTAAGCTGTTCTCTTCCTATAATTCTCCCTCATCACTCAGAAGGGTCATTCCATTTGGCGGTAATTTCAGTCATACTGAGTTCCTTCTATGTGTTCTGTGAGATTTCGCTCTTAATACCTAGATTTCTTATGTAAGACTTTGACTGCAGTGAATTTGAAAGACTTCAAGTTCAATGCAAAATACAGAAGATGTGGGTCATGTCAAAATTCACCTGAAAGCAATTTGCATGCTCTAAATTTATGAAAAGACTACCCCCTTCAAACGATTTTAAAGGCCTTCATTTGCAATTAGCACAAAATATGTGAAGAAAACAAACCATGTTTCATGAGTTTTGGGTTTTTTTCCCCTACTCCTTTATCACATAAAACTCTCTCTGGTCTTCTTATAGGGTAGTGAAGAATTTTATTTGTCATTATGATTCAGTGACACCCTCCTCCTTGGTTCTCCTGGATTGTTGTTGATTACATGTTAATAGCTTCTAAAAACTTCACCCATGTATCTTGCAGAGAACGTATTTGTGAAATATGTACATTTTGGCATGTGGATACGTAGTGTATGAATGGTAAGATTTTGTTGGTTTTCTACTGCAGAATTGTTTTTTATAAATTCAAGTCAATTTACATACTGACCTTGTAAAAATTAGATGTAATAATAATTTTCACAGACTGTGGTCTTTGATATGACTGAATATACTCTGAATTTTCAAGTGCCTGCAATTGTCAGGCAGCAGGTACAAAAGCAAATTGGTTTCTGTAGAAGTTTTCCTCAACTAATTTTGCATGTTCTTTAAGCCACAGAGCTCTCTTGCCTTATTTGGTCATGTTGAATTTCTGTACATAAGGTCTTAAAGGTCATATCTAATTCACTTGATAAAAGATGTTAATTGATGTTGAGTACAGTTTTTCTATTTAATGATGATTCAGTACCTATTTCTGCACTGTTCGTAGTAAAAAACAAACAAAAAATTTTGAAAACCCCACGTGACTCTAAAGTCTTTATTTGCTGTAGATAAACAGCATAGAAAAGAGAACACATGATGCAAACTGTTTTAGAAAGCGTTTCAAAATGTGATGTAGGAGCAGGGGAGACCTGCTCATGCAAAGTCAACCTAAAAGTCTCTCTGAGTTAAACAGGCCTGAGTTGTTTGTTTGTTTGTTGTCTGAGGAACACTGGAGTGTAACATAAATCAGTTCCCAGTTACTACGTTTTAGAGGACTTGTTCAATTTGTCTTGCAGAGAGTGAGAGGCACTCAGCATATGAAAAATTTATAGATTTTCCAAGGCAAGACTGCTTATTTTGGTCTATCCTTGCGGCTATAAAGGTTATCTGAGTGTATAAACATGCTTCCCTAAAACAACTTTGTAATTAATATTCCATTTAGGAAGCACTCTTGTGGTCTGAAAGTGTAACATTCCCCAATAGGCTTCTAGTTTGAAAACCTGGTCCCCTGCTGGTGGCGCTATTTGAGAAGGTTGCAGATCCTTAGAAAGTCTCACCAGAGAATGCGGGTCATTGGGGGAAGGCCTTGAGATTTGATTGGTCATCCACACTTCCTGTTCATTCTCTGTTTTCTGACTTTGGATGCAATGTGACCAACTGTTTCCCACTCCTGTCATCATGACTTTCTTGCCATGATGGGCTGTGGTATCTCCTGAAACTGTGAGCTAAAATAAACTCTTCCTCCCTTATGTTGCTTCTTGCCAGGTATTGCTTACAGCAACGAGAAAAGTGACTAATACAACTCTCATAATGAAAAGGAATATGGAGTAGAGACTTGTACATCCCATTTCTGTGACTATAGATACAACTCCAAATCTCGGATGCCTTCGATCCTCTTTTTTGTGGAATACAAGATTTTATCAAATACCAGAGTTTCTTCCCAACCTTATATTAAAGTCAGATTCTATGACACAATAAACATCATTTTATTTATTTATTTATATTTTACATATATGTGTGTTTTGTCTGTGGATGTCAGTGCAACTGCACATGCAATGCCTATGGAGGCCAAAAGAGGGAGTCAGATCCCCAGAGTTATAGATGGCCCTTAGCAACCACGTGGATAATAGAAACGGAACCAGGATCCTCTGGAGGACCAGCCGATGCTCTTAACCAGTGAGTGGTCTCTCTAGCCTGTAAACATGATTTTTATGTGTTCTAGTCAATTCTACATTGGGGGTTTTGTCATGCAATGACAAGATTCTATTATGTGTCTTTTTAGGGCTGACATATGTACGCAGCTCAGAATTTCTGTATTACATGTTAGAAATTGTAAGACTCAGAATTCTGCATTTGAATTGTGAGAACTTAGGCCAGTCATTCATCCTCCCTGGATTTCAACTGCTACACTTCGAATTTATGAGGTTGAAGTGAATGACCTTTCAAACCCCCTTCTGTGCTACTAGCATCCTATGATGCAAGATTCAGTGGCCTTTTCAAATAAAAACAATGATATGTTGCTTGCCTCTGCCTCTGCAACTTGTCATTGAGTCTATTGATTATTTAACACCAAGGCTTTGATTAGAAATGCAATTTCTAGTTATAATGTGGTTCCAAAGAGGATACTGGAGCACCTTTCTTGGCATCATTAACATTCATTCATTCAGTTCAGCCATCATTTATTAAAAGTATGGCAAGACTAAGTACAGAGTTCAGTGGAGACAAATAATAAAACATCACTGTAAAACAACAAGATTTGATTTAAAATCGGTTTTGCAATATCTGTACTATTGAAATTTGGTGTCAGACTTGGTGAAACTAGCCTATACTCTGTGGGATATTTAGTGTCATCATCAACTTTTAGCCACTCGGTGCCAGTAGCATCACCACCAGATGTGACAGCCAAATTGTCTACACACACCCTGGAGAGAGGAGTAGCAAAGTCACTCTTGATTGAGAACCACTAGTTTCAATATATACTCTTATTTGAGGAAAATGTTCTATCTATGGATGGGCCCTAAATGAGTGTCACTATAAATTTTAAGGATGAAAACATGACCTACATTTTTGTCAATGATTCCAGTTGGGCAAACATTGAGTAAGTACCTCCTCAAGTTTACAGTAGCATCCTATTCAGTAAGAGTTTAATAGTATTTATTGTCCACCAATGTATAATCCTGTTTGGAGGAGGGGGTATAGGAAAGAATGGAAGAAGAATACATGTAGAAAGGGTACCTGAGAAGTGTGAAGGGCTAAGACCTTCTTATGGCGCCTTTATGGACAGGATCTTTGTTTCCGGACCCTTCCTCTGGATCACTGCATTACCAGTGTGGTTGGATTATAACCATAAGCATGGCATTCTCAATTCTTAATGCATTCTTGTGACTCGAAATAGGAGGCTACCCAAAAGAATTTAGGTTAACATATAACCAAGATCTTTGCACTTTCATTATTGCAGCACTATTCATAATACCTAAGTTATCGAACCACTTTAAGTGACCAGTAACAGAGAAATGAAGTTATATCATCTTTAGGAAAATACATACCAACGCAATAATCTCAAGGGAAGTAAGTCAGCTTCAGAAAAATAAATATGTTATCACTCATTTGTGCTTCCAGGATGTGATAGATACATATCTACATATATATTGATGACCTGAAAGTATAAGGGGAAAACTGGAGAACTAAGTAGGTTCATAGGATGGGGAAGAAGGGAAAGCTCAAACTCTGTGAGTGTATGAGAATACTTCAAATTTCTTAATAATTTTAATTCAACTTTGATCAAGCTAACCCTACCTCCACACCTAAGAACTGGTGTACTAATGGAAGCATGTTTTCTGACTGACAATGGTTTCTATTTCAAGGGTTAGAAAAGCATTGCAATGCTGTATTATACAGTTGACAGACATTCAGATGGAGTGGGTTTAAGTCAAAATTTAGGAAAGTCTGAAAACAGTATTGTGCATTGATTGTAAAGATGTGGCATGACATTTGCTAATTCTGTGACATTGCTCTCAATCCAGATGATCATTAGGGATGCCAGGCAGGTCACTGGCATCCTGGAACCATAACTATTAGAAGAAGGTCAGTGAAGTTAGGAGGAAACAGGGCAGAGGAACCCAGTATGCGCTATGAGAACCTACTGCTAAGATGAGGTTACAATGTGTTAGAGACAAAAGCTCCTGCCTCATCCAGAGCACTCACCTCTGATTATCTGCTAGTCATGTGTCAGCATTTTTCTAAATCATCTTAGAGAAATTGCCCAACCTCTCTGCCTCCCCATCATCTCTACTATGAATTAGAGATAGTGGGCACTCTCTGTTTCCTTCTGGCATTCTGATAATTAGATAATATCCAAGAAACACTCTGAGCTCCTCATAAAAGGCCCTCTGTAAATACAAGATATCACAATTGCTTGATAATTGTATTAGGAAATAAATCAGGCACAGATTTCCCTGCCTTGCTGTGTCACAGAGCTCTCCTCTGCTGAACAGATTGGGCCCTCAAGGAAATGAGTATCACAGAAACGTTTTGTCCCAGTGGGGCTCTGAGAAGTTTTCTTGAATGGGTCAGACAATCAAATTAACTTAAGAAAAAGAGTTCACAGGACAAAAAATAAATTGATTTATTCCCCTCCTAACAGTCCCTTCAGCTGTTAGGAAGATATAAATTCTCTAATGAATGTAACAAGATAACCAAATTTAGATTCCACTTGAAAATAAACAGAAACTGATATGAATCGTCTTATTATAACTTGTCCTTTTTACCTTCACAGTTTAGTTCAATATTCACTAGACAAAACTATGTTTCTTAAATTTAGTAATTTTTTTGTATTTGCTTTTATTTTCACACATGGCTATAAGTTATACTATAAAAGTATATCTTCATACCTTAAAAATTCACTAGAGTAAATCTAACTCCCTAAACAGGAAACTAAAAAGATGGATGACAAATGGCATCTACACACACACACACACACACACACACACACACACACACACACACAAACTTTATAGGCTCAAAGAAAATAGTCAACACTGTATAGCCTACCAAATCACCCAATAATTGGTTGCTAATATCAGCCAAGAAACGACTAGAACCTCTTACTTCCAATACGACATTTCTCAGCAGACTTTGCATTCTCTCTTCTAAAGTTTTTGCCCCATGTCTTGTGCTCACACAGTCAGATCAGATGCACAGTTTATGGCACAGAAACAAAGACCTACCTGTCATGCATGATGAACGCCCAGGCAATCACCAGCACTGTTTACCAAGTGAAACACTACTAAATGATAAACACTTCAGCATTCCTCTTTCTCTTTGAGAGACAAGATCTTTTAACCAAGTCTTGTGACCACTGCTATTGAAAAATTACCCTACTCTTTGTCTTACCTTTTCAACAAAATCTTCTGAAAGATGCATCCATGTGCACACAGACACACACAGAGATGTATGGGACAACAAATGAAATTCATATATTTAATAGATTCACACAAGGTATATTTTGATAACACCATCAATTAGCAGTATGTATCTAAGTAACCCAACTGTTAATTGAAACAGATATTCGCAAGATTCAGTTGTATTAGTTGATAAAATGAAATATCCCCAAAGTTAGTCTTTTAAATCACAACTTACACGAATGCTTTATTAGAAACAACAGCCTCCTATTGTCCACATCCCCAAGCAACAGCATTTCAGCTCCCTGAGGGCAAATTCAATACCTATTTTAATTAAAAACCCATCCTTCTATTTTTTAATGCAGCTTGTAAAAGAGCTCTGAGAGCTGGACAAGAGATTTATTAGGCAGAAGTTAAGTTTTTAGGCACCAAAATCCATCAATTCTTTGTATGGAACACACATTGCCAAAAGACAATGCTTACTTCAGAGAGTCTTAATTTAAAGGCAGTGTCTGTAAAAATGATTTACAAGAGATGGTACTACATTTCACTAGGTAGTTGACATGCCTTAACTTCGAACTTCCCCTTCTTTCCCTGACCCTTTCACAGATGATGGTAACTATAAGGATTCAGAAAGGAAGCAAAGACAAATGTCATGTTTCCCAGAGTCTTCTGCCCTTCAAATCCATTTCTTATTAGACTTTGGAAGAAAAGAAACAAGCAGCAATTTTACTTCAAATCAGATTGAATTCTTACAATGAGAGTTCACGTCACAGGTTGAACTCATTCATTCATGTGATCAAAAATATTCACCAGGATTTCTACTGAGAAGACTCCCATTTCAGGGAGTGAATCTAAAAGTACAATAAAGTTCTGGGTACTTAGGGCTGAGAAAATATATTGTGTAGAAAAGCAACTTGCAGCATGACTGTGCTGAAAATCAGAGGCAAGACAAAACTTATCTCTTTCTCCAACCAAGGCAGTGGCCTAGAAAACCTAAGAATGGCATCATTCTCCAAAGTAAAACCTAACTCGTCCTCCCCCACGCAATCTTCCTTTGGTATGCATGTACCCATAGACAGCATCCACCCATGGCTTACCTTTCACCTACTGGATTCAGTTAAGGATCCTTCCTGATGTATCCAGCAGGAATGCAAGATGATGCGTGCACTTCAACCCCAAGTGGCATTTGATTCCACTCCATACAATCACTCAATGCAGTATGGATGAAAGGGCCAAGTTCAGGTTCACTGCCTTACAATGTCTTTTTTCCTCATAGCACAAGACTAGAGAGCCAGGGAGCACTGACTGCTGCTGTTCTCCCCTTGTTCAAACTAATGGAAAAAGTGGACTGTGAAAAGCTCTCTACAGGCTCTCGCTCTCCTTACGCTGGCTGTGACAAAGTTAAAGCTGTAGCATTGAGAAAGAACAAAAGAAAAATGCAAGGCAAACTGCCCCTTGGAGGAGCTCTCTCTTCCAGGAAAACATTATCCAAGGCAGCAGACTCGAGGGCAACATAAGAAGCCCGGAACTTTACCGACCGAAAGCGCTAGGGCTAAGTGGTATTGGTGCCTGGGCCTGGCAGGCATTGATCGACCCATCGGTGCCTCAGCAATGGACCTGAAGAGTGCACTGAGGCCAGCAAATAAACATCCAATAACCAGCAGAGAACGCGGCTGACAGCTTAACCTTGCTCCTGCCTTCAATGATGCCAAACTGTTCTGTTTGTTCAGGACTCTCCTTTTACCAACATTCAATTTGAATGAGCTAGGGCAAGCGCACTGCTCCTCAGCTCCTGAGAACAGGATGCATTTATGTGAAACACGAGGAGAATGCCTAATGCCGAGCCATCCTCTGCATTCCCAGGAGCTTTTATTACAGGGCTAGCTTACATTGCACTGCACCTCAGCAAGCACTAAGACTTCAAGCCAATATCTGGTACACACACACACATACACATACACACACACACACACACATACACATACACACACACACACACACATACACATACACACACACACACACACATACACATACACACACACACACACACATACACATACACACACACACACACACATACACATACACACACACACACACACATACACATACACACACACACACACACATACACATACACACACACACACACACATACACATACACACACACACACACACACACACACACACACAGCCCTAAAATGTTGTGATTGTTACCTATTGAGAAAGATATCTTTTGCAATTTGCCATCTGCTCCCAGGGATATGCTTGATGACCCTGATTTGGAGTGAGCTGACTGCCATGTTTCTCTTTTCTCTTTTCAACAATGAATTTCCAGGCTAAAAGAAAAATGAATGCCAAGGCATTGTGGAATGGCAACTTTTTTTCTGAGAAAAATCTTTCATTCTTTATTAGAAACAAGTAGAGGAAAATGGAACACCTTGGTATTAATCCATCTTTGGGATATGACATTTAGTAGAACCTTAATAAAAACTCATTGTCCAAAAGTGTGTGATCTTTTGTAATATAATAGAACATGTGGCTACCCGGCCACACATGGTCAACATCCCACTAGATTAAATTAACCTGTTAGCAGCAGTGAGGGAAAGCAGCTCTCTCGTGCATTTAATTGTACATTTCCCTTCACAAGCAGAAGATGGAATTGCAGACACTATACTGTTTGTTTCCTTCTTAAACATGCCCCACACTCTGTTGAAGGATTCTACTTTGTTCTGTCCATCACTAAGCTGTGATGTCTTGGCAAGCCAATGACATGATGGCTCAGAGCATAAAGGTGCTTTCTGCAAACTTGGTGATCTGAGTGTGATCCCCAGATCCCACAATGGAAAGAGAGAACCAACTTCGAAAGCTGTCCTCTGTCTTCGACATGTGCACTTGAATACACACACACACACACACACACACACACACACACACACACACACACATACACACCTAAATAAATAAAATTTGTAAAAAAAAGCTATTGGTTTACCACTACTAGACTTCTGGAAAGTCACCCTCAGCACATTCACAAGAGAATAATATAGGAAAGTGTCCTGGTTTCATTCCTGTGGTGTGATAAAATACACTGACAAATATAAGTTTAGAGGACAAAGGGTTTGTTTTAGCTCCCAGTTCTGGGTTACACTCCACCATTGTGGAGACATCAAGATAGGAACTTGAAGCAGCTAATCACATCTCCAGTCAAGAGCAGAGAGAGAATGGGTGCATGCATACTCGCCAGTGCTCAGATGGCCTTCTCCTTTACACTCAGCTCAAGGACCAGCCCATAAAATGGTGCTGCTCACATTCAGTCTTTATCTTCCCACCTCGCTTAACACATAATTAAGAAAATCTTCCACAGCTCAACCTGACCTACAGAATCCTGCATTGAGACTCTCTTCCTAGGTAATCCTATGTTGTGTCAAGTTGACAACTGAAACTATCTCAGACATGAACTATAATTAATAAATGTGATTTTATCTAATAAATGATGTGTAACAAATGGAATGCCTTTCAAATGGCCAGAATTTCCACATTTACATCCTCAGATTCAGGCAAGTCTCTAACTTTTCTCTAGCTCCGAGTACTCAGGAGGTAGCTTACTATTGCAAATATTCCAGGTAGACATAAAGTTAATGAAGGAAAAAATAAATCTAGTAGAAAATCAAGCATTAAAGAGAGGGTAATTGCGGTGTGGGCATGATCAAAATACATTATATACATATAGAAAATTGCCAACAGATTTAAAAATTACCTGACAATATTATAATTTATGAGCTTCTCTTAGAAACTATAGCCAATTTCCCCTCCATGGACTAAGAAACAGTTTGTGCAGAAAAGAGAGATGGAGGAGGGATAATGTACAAGTATTAATGCTATAGGAATAAGTATTGAGTTATATAAATCTCATCCCAAGAGTCAATGAAAGATAAAAATGTCTGATTAAGAGATTTTATAAATACCTCATAAATCAACAGGCTAAAAATAAATTCTAGTAGAGCCTTAGACGCAACACAAGACCCAAGTATACACATTCAGTTTCTAATCATAGCTCAGACATTTGAGGCCATTAGTAGAAGCTTGAGAGGACTGAGTGGTTACAGGGAAAAAGAAACAGATGCATATGTTACTGCACATGATTAAGGCAGAAAATATTCAGGGAAATGTTTCACCCAGCTCTCTCAGAAGGGAAGCAAGGTTTTCATGATTATGATTGCTCATAGATAGCCAGGACAATTGGATGATGTGTGCCAGCATGTGGGGGGAACATTGAGGCAGCTGGCAGGAAATAGTGACTATAGATATCACCTCAAAAACACCAAATAGATAATACTCAGGACGGATGGATTCATATGTATGTTGATTGATTCATATAACCATTTCTGGGGCGCCACTAGTGGGCCATGCTTGGTGCTGTCAATTGGGGAATATGTGAATGAATAATAGATCACACCTCCAGATCAGATAGGACTCATGGTCATAGAACTCAAGATGCCTTCTTTCACTTTCCAAAGAGTATTTGAGCCAAAGGCCCAGAAATGACAATGAAGGATACTGCAAGGGGAGTCCCTGGTTGTACCCATAGGAAACAACCTTGTGCTCTGAACAGCTGACACCCATTTTGCCAAATAGCTTTGAGAGTGAAGCTGAGAACCAGCCAAGGATGGTTGGGCCACAGCTATCAGCATGAATTGTGCACACTCAGCTCTCTCTCTCTCTCTCTCTCTCTCTCTCTCTCTCTCTCTCTCTCTCGAGTTTCCAGCCGCAGCTGTCCCCGTATTGGTCCTCAGGACCCTCACATTCTGTGTTGTGCCTACAGCTCTCTTAGACAGCAAAATAAACTCTTCAGGTATAATCAAGGTTTTTAATCAGCTGACCTGCTAAAGAGGAGATTATCTTGGACGATCTGTGTGGGCCCAGTGATTCACAAGAGCTCTTGAAAGGCAGAAAAGAAAGGCAGAAGAGCAAGTTAGAGTGATGTCAAGCACAAGAATTTAGTACGTTGCTGTTAGCTTAGAGGTGAAGAGGACACTCATGAATTGAGTCCAGACCTCAGTCCTACATGTGCAAAAAACTGGATCTTCCAGTGATTGATCAGCATGGAAAAGCATCTGGGATCTGGAATCTGGAAACTGGAATCCCAGACCCACCTGGTGCTTTGATTCCAGCTTTGTCAAACCATAAGCAGAGAATCTAGGCATGTCACAACCGATTTTTCATTTAGAAAACCTGTGCAAGGATAAGTAGGCTTGCCTAAATCATTCACAAGTCTATCTTTGCACAGAAATACATAACTAGTTGATCGTGCTGTTTTGCCTATGGTTTCTATTCATGTGACTCATCCATGAGGAAAGAAACTCCTACTATGATCCTGGGAATGGGCAAGGTGATCATACAAAAGCAGTAATTCCGAATGGGGACACAGAGATAAGCATACACGATGACAATACAGAGTGAATTAACATGCCAGGGGCCCGAGACACAGAAGGATGACAGGACAATTCACCCTGCCTGAGCAATGTGTATACTATGCCAAGAAAAATTCTGTCCTTCCAACTCTCAAAATGTGAAGAAGTTATATAAAGATGGGATGTGCCCTGCCCCTGTATGATGCTGTGTACTCGCCTCCTCCTATTTCAACCCTGCTGCATCTCACCTTTTTTTATTCATGGTGATGCTTTGTTTTTACTTTCTTTTAATATTACCTAGAAATAGTATTTATGCTGATTATGGTATATCTGACACCCTTACACTTTTGCTACCCAGGTGAGTGCCTTAGTTGCCTTGCTCAAATGGAGAGCATGCAAAACTGGATGGACAGTAAAAGCTTAGTAACTCAGTAGCATAGCAGAGTTACCTAGTCCTAGATCATTAGTGAGTATACTGGACATACATCACATAGGCTTTGAGAAAATGGGGCCATTTTAATTCAGGAGCTTATTGAAAGTAGCTCTGTCTATATGATCACCAAATTCAACCTAAAACCCTTCAGGTACTGGTGTATCTTTATGAATAGGTAGCTCAACTCCCAAACTTATCAACAGAAAGGTTTTCATAAAGTTGCATAAAGATTGATTAATGTTCATGTTTATGTTGTTTTCAGTCTGTCTAAAGCACTAATCCATGCTGGCCCACACTACTTGGGAAGCTGAGGTAAGAGGATCACCACAATCTCATGGAAAGCCTGGGCTAAATCTAGAGTTACAGTGTGAGACCCTGTCTCAGCAACACCAAATAAACAGATTAATTACTTTTAAAGCATTATTGTTACATTTGAATTGCACGCATATTCGTAGAGCTTATTCTGGGCATATATCAAACCTATAAAGAAACAATAACTGAGTTTAAGGCTTTAGTGAAATTCAGGGAGACATAAGTGGACATTAGTGCTCTGAAAAGCTCTTTAGCCCAGTGATGTCAAGCAACTCCTGCACCTTCCAGAAGCTTTTCTTGGACAGCCAACTGGGAGATGTGATGCAAGTGACAGAGTAGTTCCAGAAGCCTCTGCTCTTCCTTTGTAGGGATACTACCTTTGTGGCCTTTTTCCCTCAAAAAAGTAATGCTGGTTTCCAAAACAGCACTCAAAGAAAACAGAGCTTCCCAAAGAATGACTTGACATTTAATTGGATCAGACAATAAGGTTTCTTCCCCACTCAAGTTCCAAAGACAGCAGGAGACCATGTAGTTTGGGCTTCGGATTATTGACTAACAAATTTGTCCCATTGGCTTCATTGTTTTCTAGATGGAAGATAATAATATTCCATTTTCTAATGAAGGCCTGGCTCCTTAGGTCTGTGAGTGGCTTAACATAAAAAGTATTCCCAGGACCAACTGAAACCAGCAGGTAGAAATTGTTACACATCTGGATCAAAAGAGAGGAAAAAGTATACACCATTTGCTTTGATAAACTTGCACCATTTATTATCTGGGACTGAGGATTTTAAAGAGCAAACACTTCTTGGAGTTTAAGCAATCAGCATCTGATTATTGCTTAATGACTGAACTCTCTTAAAGGCTCCATCATAATTAAAATACATAAAAAGGAAAGAAATGTCATAGGAGAATTTGAATTTTTAAACAGCAAAATTAAAACATGTGAAATGTAATATTCTCTCTGCAAAATGAATTATTTCCTTTCCACTAAGCAGTCAGTTAAAACTCTACAATTCAACAGAACACACAGAGCAAAGTGGGTGAGTCAGTATGCCCCGTGAAAACATAAGTCATGCATCTAGACTTTACAAATTCAAGTCCAAATTATGCAAGGCTTCTATATACTTCATACCTGATGAAGACTGAAATATAAAGGAATCTCCTTGTAACTACAGAATCATCTGTCAAGACAGCATAGAGAGAACTTGGAGGAGCTGTTCCTTGGCCTCAAAAGGACTTCTGTGATAGCTCTTTTTCTCGTAGCTGTGACCAAATATCTGATAATAAGAAACTTAAGGGAGGAAAGGTTTATTTTAGTTCACAGTTTGAGGGTATAGTTCATTATGGAAAGGCATGGAAGCAGAAATGGCTTTTACTTATGGTAGCAGCACTCTGAGGCTGTTTGTTCACATCTCCGGAGGTCTGGAAGCAGAGAGAACAAGACAGGAAGCAGGTCCATCCTCCAGCAACTTACTTCCTGCAGATAGATCCCAGGTACCAAAGGCTCCAAACTTCCTAAAACAGCACCACCAAGCTGGGGTGCTGGGGACCAAGTCTCCTAATTTGTTTCTTCATTGCTGTGACAAAACACTGACCACTACCAACTTGGAGAGGAAAGGGTTTATTCATTTTACATATCCCAGGCCACAGTTCATCAGGCAGCCGAAGGTAAGAACTCAGGGCAGGAACCTGGAGACAGGAGCTAGAGCACAGTCCGTAGAGGAACACTGCTTACTGACTTGCTCCCCAGACCCTGCTCAGCGTGCTTTCTTATGCAACACAGGCCCACCTGCCCAGGGGTGGCACCATCCACAGTGGACTGGGCCCTGCCACATCATTCAACAATTAAGAAGATGCCCCACAGGCATAGCCACAGACCAGTTTTATGGAGGCAATTCCCCAATTGGGACTCCCTCAACCCAGGTGTGTCAAGTTGACACTAAGCTATCCAGCACAATTGACCCCTTGTCAACTTGACACATAAACACATCACTATTAAACCATAGCCTTTCCAATTCTTATCCCTAAGATATGATGTTAACATTAATAGTGCAACATAAGACAGTACAACCTTAAAAGCCCCATGGTCCTGAAAAAATCCAAAAACTTAAAAGTCCATAGTCTCCTTAAAAAGTCTCTTAACTGGGGGCTCCAGTAAAATCCAAAACAAGTACTGTCTTATTTCAAAGGGAAGAACTGGGCACACCTAAGCAAAACCAAAGTCCAGCAAAGTAGCTCAAGGCTGGACATCTGGGATTCACACACGATCTGATCTTCTGGGTTCTAAAGAATTCTGGCAACTCTACCTCTCTGACTCTGCTGTCCAGAGCACACAAAACTCATCTCGCAGACCCAAGCCAGCTCCATTCCACATCTGCCACTGCCCTTGGTGGTCATCCCATGGTCCTGGAATCACCAAAAATCTGGGGTCTCCAGTGAAACTGAGGCTACACCTTCACCAATAGCCTCTTCTTGTCTCTTGGGGTACAAAGTCTCAGAATCTCTCCATGACCCCTTCAATCCTGGGGCCTTTGCTGCAACTGAAGCTGCACTTTCACCTATGGCCTTTCCTGGCCTCTCAGAGTGCCAAGCCTCAGCTCCTCTCTGTGACTCCTTCACGCTTTCAACACCAGAATCATGTAGGAGACTCTTACACATTATGAAGTCCTGCTTCCAGCTAGAAATGGAGGCTCAGGTCCCCTCTCAACCACAGCTTCATCCCCAGCTAACCAGCATCAATTGTCCCAGTAAAGTAAAGGTTTTACTTCAGGTTCTGATCTCTTCTTAATCACAGCTGATTCTTCAGCCCCAGATGTCCAGAACCCACAGATTCCCAATTCAAAATATCACACTAACAACCCTGATAGTCTTTGCTTCCCTTTGAAGCTTCACAAGCCATGCCTCCATTGCTCACAACTCTTTCAGCGTAACTGTTCCAAGCTCCATAGCAATAAACTCTGAGCACTCAATGGCTCTTTCAGCCCAAAGTTCTGAATGCTTCCACAGTCCTCCTAAAAACACCAAGGTAAGGTCTGTCACAGCAATACCCCACTCTTTGGTACCAATTTCTGCCCTAATTTGGTTCTTCATTACTGTGACAAAACACTCTTAGCACTACCAACTTGGGGAGAAAAGGGTTTATTTATCTTACATCTTCCACGCCACAATTCATCCGGTAGCCCAAGGTCTTCTGCAAGAGCAGCCAGTGCTCTCAACCGCTGAGCCATGTCTCCAGCCCCATCTATTGGTATTTTCTATACTGTGTATCTTGTATGTCACTTCAACTACACAGTTCCCCAAAGATAACAATAAGTCATTGGTACCATTACTAGATACCCTGGTGAATATCTTCTCCCTCTGCCATGGCACCACCAGGTCATCTAGTCACCAGTACATTTGAGAATTTTCACTGGCCAAGCTGTTTGAGAGGTTGGTGGAAGGCGAAGAATTAAAAAAAAAAAAACAAAAAACAAAAAACAGAGAATGCTCAGTGGATGTCCCTAATCAGCTACTGTCCTCTAAACAAATTTACTCATGACTTAAAGAACTGGTCCTGAAACTGATATATTAAGAGTTAATATTGCTTTTATTTAAAATTTTCATTTGTGTGTATGTAGTGTGCACAATTTTGTATGTGCAGGTGCAAGAACATCAAAGAATTCAGAGAACAATTTCTGAGAGCTAGTTCTTGCCTTCTACCTTTGTTTGCAACATATTTATTTTTACTTTATGTGTATGACTATTTTGCCTGCATGTGTGTTGGTGTATCCATGCATGCAATGCCTGCAGAGGCCAGAAGAGGGCATCAGATCCCTTGGAACTTGAGTTATCTGTGGTTGTTAGCCGCCATGTGAGTGCTGGGAACTGAACCAAGGTCCTCTACAAGATCAGCTAGTGCTCTTACCTGCTGACCTATCTCTCCAGCCCCCCAACAACACCCCAACACCTTGTTCTGAAGCAAGACACTCTTCCTGTTTCTGGTGCTGTGCTGTGTGCCCCATGCTAGGTGGTCCATGATATTCCCAGGTATTCTCCTGTCTGCCTTTCCTTTTACTGTAGGAATGCTCAGATTACACATGTGTGCCATGCGTAAGCTTTTACATCAGTTTCCCATCTGAACTCAGCTTGTCAAGCTTACATACTCTTAGCCACTGAGCCATTTCCCTGGCTCCTGCTTTGCTTTTATGTTAGTCAGAGTATAATTTGATACTAGAACCCCTCATACATCAAAGTCAGCATTTGATTCTAGAACCCCTCACACACCAAAATCCACAGATTCTAAAGTGGCAAGATGTGTGCAATGTAGCTTGCACACATCCTCCCTATACTTTAAATCACCTCTAACTTACTTAGAATACTTAATAAAATTTAAATGCTATGTAAGTTCTTTTTATAATTTCTTGTTTGGGGAATCAGGACGATGAATTCTAATATGTTCAGCACAGATACAGCTATCCTAGGCCTAGCTTGTACACAAATTAGACTCTAGGCAATCAGTGCTCACATAAATGCTAGAAAGATTGGGGGAGGACCTTTGTGAAAGGGACAGAGGTGAGAGTGTGATATGCTAACCTATTCTTTCATTTGAATGGATTCAACAGCCATTACAGCCATTTTAAGTTTTGCTTTTTGGCATCTTCTAAGTCTTTCCCCCAGAGATTTGTGGAACTCTTGGCTATGAAAGGCATTTCAAAGACTCCCTACAACTCAACTTGCTAGAAAATAAGGACAATAAAGATGGCAACCATTTAAGAAGTCTTTTATTATGTACCAGGCAACATCCAGATCTATACAATGGTAGTTTCTGGAATAATTGAATGTGGTACAGTGACTGGCATGTGAGATCAATGAATAAGTTTTCAATGATAAGTAGAATTGGTTTTGAATATAGTGACCAATAAAATCTGTAATATAGCTATTTCAATATAAGTATTGAATATACTGCAATAAAAACACACCATGCACAGATAGCCCTTTTTTCCAGGTAATTAGTTTTGAGTGTATGTGTATTTGGGACGTACTATGTATTGCATAGGCTACACTATTATCCCATGTAGTTTGTGAGAGATGCATTTTCCAAAAGTATTTACCATTTATCTGAAATTAGTATTTATCTGGGCATCCTGTGTTTTATCTAGAAATCCCAAATTATTAATAAATGTGGAATGCTATCCTATAATAAATATGTTTTTAAAAATTATACATGTGTGTCTGTGTGCTTGTGTGTATGTTTGTGTGATATATGTGTGTATGCATGTGTGTAGGGGTGAGTACACTTGCCCACGAAAGCACATGTGGAAGGCAGAGGTTGATATCAGGTATCAATCATTTCTCTACCTTATGTTTTGAGACAGGGTCTCTCACTGAACCTGGAGCTCACTATTTTGGGGTAATCTACTTGTCTTTGCCTACCAGTGCTGGGGTTACAGGACCTCACCATCATGCCCAGCCTGTATGTAGGTTTTGAGACTCTAAATTCAGGTCATCATGTTTGAGCAGCAAGCCCTTTACTGATTGAGCCGTCTCTCCAGCTCCCAGACCTGCTCTTCTTCAAATAAATATTCAGCTTACTCACCATCTCCTGTGCTTATATTCAGTAACCCTTGGCTCTACAGGTATCTCCTAAGTTATTTCTTTTTAATCATCAGCTAATTGGCAGAGGGAAACAAGGCCTTGCTACATAGCCCAGGCTGGCCTTAACTCACAATCTCCCTCACATAAACCCAAGTGCTTAGATTATAGGCGAGTCCCATTATTCCTGGCTCAGTGTTTCTTGATTAAATCTAAATTTTCTATCTTTATGGTCCTGATTAAAAACAGCCACAAACAACTTCCTAATGTTTGATGTTTGAAAACTTCAAGAAATTGCCTGGAAACGATCAGTCTTACTCTAGTGGGCTCAACCTCCTCTGAGTATTAGTAGCACTTGGGATTTTTAAAAAATTCTACAAGGAGAGGGGGTTCACATCTGTAATCCTTCCTTTGACAAGGCCGAGGCAGAAGGATTGTCATGCAATTGAAACCAGTCTTTGGTACACAGTAAATTCCTGGCTAGCCTGGACTAAAGAATGTGACCCTGTTTCAAAACAACACATGAAAAGGAAATCATTTCACTGTGTAAAAAGATTTTTTAAAAATCATAAAGCCCAGGTCATACCCCAGACCAATTACACCAGAATCTCTAAGGTGGGACCAGGCATATGGATTTTTAGTGCACCTGACATAATTCTTTTACACCACCTGTGAGTAGGGCATGTAGCCAGTTTTACAAGTCCTCTGGAACATTGGCTGAGGCCCAGTGATATCAGTTCCCAGGAACGGAGCTGCATCATGCTTCCTTGCATCCTGTCACACCCTTCACCAGTCCTCTGGTGTCTGTTTATCATCTGGCATAATAACAGGGTCTGGTTCTTGGTAAGCCTGAAGAGATCAGGGATACATGCTAGGTTGTCAGACCAAAAGTTGTCACTGATATTTGATGTATGCTCTGGGAAGTATTTCACCCGGAAAGTTGCTAATTGGGTATCTGGAAAGTTCTTAGGAAGATGGCACACCTCCTTCGTTTTATTTTGTGCTGCCAAGGCTACCTTCCTTTTCAACCAGGATTGAGGTACTCCTCAGAAATAAGTGAGCTATGGGTTATGGAAATGATTTCATCTGATTAAAGAAAGGCATCAGTGCTGAATTATAGCAGGTTTTTATCTTCTTTCTAGGATTGGTATCTAGGAGAACTAGGAAATTGATGAACTGATACCTGGTGGTCTTACGGCATGATGTAATAGAGACATTGTTTTACTTTGAATATGAAATGGCCCCCATAGTCTCATGTGTTTGAACACTTGGTGTGCTGGATAGCTTTAGTGTCAACTTGACACACCTGGCTTGAGGGAGCCCCAGTTGGGGAATTGCCTTCATAAGATTGGCCTGAGGCCATGTCTGTGGGGCATCTTCTTGATTGTTAAGTGATGTGGGAGGGCCCAGACTACTGCGGGTGGTGCCACCCCTGGGCAGGTGGTCCTGTGTTGCATAAGAAAGCAGGCTGAGCAGGGACAGAGAAGCAAGCCAGTAAGCAGTGTTCCTCCATGGCCTGTGCTCCAGCTCCTGCCTCCAGGTTCCTGCCCTGAGCAGCCTCCTCTGCTCTTGCAGAGGAGTTAAGGATGGCTATGAACCATCCTTAACTCCATTTCTAGGGAAATCTGAAGCCCTCTTCTGACCTCTGTGAAATTGCACCACACGGGTGCACTCACATACACACAGGCAATACACTTATACACATCAAATAATAAATAAATAAAAAGAAAGTACTGATCAGAGAATAAGGTAATTTTATAATTTTACGATAGAACTTAAGTTGAAGATAGTTGCTTGTGACAATTTAATGTAAAACATCACTAGAGGGGCTGGAGAGATGGCTCAGTGGTTAAGAACACTGGTTGTTCTTGCATAAGACCTGGGTTCGAATCACAGCACCCACATGGCAGCTAACAACTGTTGGTAATTCCAGTTCCAGGGGAGCCAACAGCCTCTTCTGTTCTCCATGGGCATTGCATGACATAGGTGCACGTACCTACATGTAGGCAATACACTCATATACATAAAATTAAAACAAAAACAAACATGACTAGAAATTTCCTAGAAGTTAAAGTAAAAAGGAAAACGCACTCTATTTTTGGGTCCTGTATCTGATAACAGAAAGCATAGTAGTTTCTCAGGGAAGAACCCCCACCCCCGCAAAGAGATTCTTGGTTTGCTTGTTTGTTTTGGTGTTAGGGATAGAAGGAGGATCTTGCAAATTTAGGCAAACTCACTACAACAGGGCTATGCACTTGCAACCCCCCTCATCTGTCACTATGCTAATTAATCAGTAAGTCTCCCTAGACAGCAGAGAAGACCATGCCTATTTTTATGTTACAAAAATTACAAAGCAAGCAGGATTCCAAACATCTTTAATGACAAAGCCGTAGAACACAAAGCAGTTGAGAAGCAAATGTTTCATATATATTTAAAGAGGAAGGTTTGATTTTTAGTAGCCTCAGAAAAGGCTTAGTGGGCCGAGGTGGGAAGCTTTAAAAAATAGAGTTATAGCCTATTATTTTCTAGAAACTTCTACCTTTTTCAGGGAACAGATTTTTCCAGTTCAGGAAATGGATCCTGGAGAGAAGCTACCCTGGGGCTCCTCAACACAGCTCCAGGCAGGCCTGTATTTGTAGCCAGTTTATTCTGGTATGCTCACTCCATCTGGCCAAGGCCAAGGACAGAGGGGCACAGCTTTTTCCTGAGAATATTGATGTCAGCTTCCTAGATAAAATAGCCAGAATAACTCCCAACTGATTCAGCTTTTGCTTTTTGTTACCCATTTTCATCTGCTTTCTCAGTTTGAAAGTTTTAAATGAAGGAAACTATTGGAAGCAAACACCTGTGGACTTGTTGCTATGTGAATTGTTATGATTGAAGAGACTAGAGGGTTAGTTTTTTCCTTTTAATTGGAATTTTTGAGGGGTGTAAAAGCATTTGCTCAATACTAGAAATTCTTTCACATGCAAAAGCTCATCCTAATGAAAAATATAGCCTTTAAGAATACTATGTTAGGACTAGAGAGATGGCTCTGTGGTTAAGAGCACTGGCTCCTCTTCCAGAGGACCTGGGTTTAGTTCCCAGTACAAACATGGTGGTTAACAACGATGAGTGATTCCAGTCCCAGGACTTCTGATGCCCTCTTCTGACCTCTGTGGGTACTGCACAACACAGGTGCATTTATGTACATGCAGGCAATACACTCAGACACATAAAATAAAATAAAATACTAAAAAATAATATCTAGAAAGCCAATGAGAGGCGTAGGATGGAGAATATACTTAACATATAATATATCCATGTGCAAAAGCTTTAAAAAGTAAATTTTAAAAAGAAAGAGAAATAATGACAATAAATTCTGGTGAAGATGTGGGGAAAGGGCAATTTTTATTTACTGCTGGTGGGAATAAAAACCAGGGCATATAATACAGAAAATCAGAATGGAAGTTTCTCAAACAAATAGAACTACCATATGACTCAGTTATACCTGGCATGGATATACATGTGAAAGATTCTACGTCCACCTCCTATCACAGAGATACTTGCAAATCTATGTTTATAGTTCACAATAACCAAATGCAAACGGAAATGGAACCAACCATCCATTGTCCATCAACAGACGAATAAATAAATGTGGTACACATATATACAGTAGAATTTTATGTAACCAAAGACAAATATGAAATTAAGCCATTTTCTGGAAAATGGATGCAAATGGAAATTATTGTATTGCATGAAATAAACCAAACAACTTAAAGTTGTCTGTGAGTGTACATTGTGTGTGCATCATACAATGACACACACATATATATATATGAAAATGCATATGAAACAAATCACTTTGTATGCTAGCTTAAAAAATTGATTTAACAACTGAAATATAACCAAGTCTTAAAGATAAAGAGGTTTTATATATATATATATATCAACTCCTAACCCTAATATTAACTCGGGAGGGAGCTCTAACCAGAGAGAGCTCTCACCACAAAACTCCTAATTTCTAACATTAAGGAGTTTCTTGAGAGAAGATTACATACAAAGGCCACTTGCAAGGTGGCCTGGGCTGAATTTAAAAGACACTGTCAGAGGAAGTAGAATAAACTGGCTGTCAGGATGGCGAGGATGTGGTTTTATATATATATATATATATATGTGTGTGTGTGTGTGTGTGACAAACACACGTGTGTATGTATACGTATGTCTACAAATATAAAGTAATTCTCTAGAATAGAGAAGGAAGAATAGAAATCTGGAAAGATTTATATCAATACCTTTGATGAAGTCCAAACTTAGTAACTAGGTCTGTTTGAATTTGGCCTCACCTTCCTGTCCCAAGTTGTCATCATACTTTATATAAAAATATGTTCCTTGAGCCTTCATATATTATATATTTTGGGGATGTTCTCTATAAGAGCAGTGCTATGGATCTTCTCTATAAGAACAGTGCTATGGCTGATATGTGGTTTGACTGTCACCTAAAGATCCATACTGATTTGGGGCTTGAGTTCCAGGGTGGTGGTATTGGGAGGGGAAGTCATTGAGAGATAGGGGGGGAATTATATGGTTTTTAGGTCATTAGTTACATACCATTAGAAAGCAATGTAGGACTCCTTGCTAGTTCTCATGTAACCCCATGAGTTGTGGAAAGACTGTCACAAAATAAGGAAGCCTGGCCCCTCCTGTTTGCTTCATAGCGCAAACTGTGACCCATTGATTTTATAAACATTCTTGCCATTTCACTTGCCATTTGCCATGAGGTTCTCACCAGTATTGGGATAACATAGCTACCATGCCCTTTATCCTCCAAAATTGTGAGCTCAATAAATCTTTTCTCTTCATAAAGTTATCTGCCTCAATTATTTCATCATAGTGATGAAACTCTAATAAAATCTCCACTGACCATGACATTCATTAACTTTTCAACAACTGCTGAATTCTTGTTTGTATTTCCAGACTCAGATTAAACACCATATTCTATATGAAACTTCCCCAGAATAAATCAGTTATGGAACTTAGTCACAATGACATTTTTACTATAACACTTCTCACATTGCATGGATATATTTTCTGTTTAATACTATACAACTCCTGTTCTGAATTTTCATATTTACATGAGACATGATCATGCACAAATCCAAAATGAGTTGGACTTGAGATAAGTTCAGATAAAATGAGGCTTCAGTTATTTAAATGATATAATTAACCCTCTAAAAGGAGATTTCTCAAAACTAACTTACGAATGAATCAGTATAATTTCAGTTCCTTGTATGGTATCACAAACTATGAAAAAATTCTGAAAATGTAACTTAATAACCAATTCAGAGAATCAGAGAATGTAAAGTTAATGCTAGGTTGCCCAGTTCTGGTAGCTCACTGAGGTGGGGGGCTGGGTGGGAGCAGGGAGGAGGAGAGTATTTAGATTGGTTCCAAATTTATAGTATGTTTTTTGTAAATTCACTGCTGACTTACAGATTTTATTACCTTTTGGGTTGTTTGTAGATAATAGGCCGTATTTAAATGTTTTGACTCTATTGATTTGTACAAAAGTAGTAGAGAGTGGAAAGCGTAAAATATGTTCCCTCTCCAAGTTGTAATCTGCAAAGCATTCTTTTTACTTTTTTATTTTCTTCTCAATTTAGCACTGACTTTTATTTCATTGGAAGGAGTATGGTGTGAATAATTTACATTAACTGGTTTCTCTAACTTCAGTGGTATGTTATACTTGGTGTCTTTTTCTCCGTGGTAATTAATATCAGTTTTAAAACCAAATCATCAGACATCTTCATTTTATACATTTCCTGTTGGCTTGTGTTAGCCTGTGAATACTTGGGGAAATAAATCAAGGCACAGAGATGCAGCCATTTGCTTAAGCCTAGGCAGTGTGCCTTGAGGGACAGCTAGTAATCACTGCTTTCTCTTGTCTCCTAGGGGACAGGCCAACCTCTTCTGGAATGGATTAATAATTTACTGCCACTGCACAAGAGGTGTCATATCCACAGATGCTGAAATCAGAGGAGAGGATTTGTGAGAAAGAAAAAGAGGAAAAGGAAGAACAAGGACAAGAGAGCGGAAACTAGAAAGACGAAGAGCAACAAACCAAGGATTGTAGCCTGGAGAGTGCTTTGATGAGTGAGTGTGAGTGATGGGAATAATAAACAAGTAGAGACAGGTGGGTGATCCTCCTATGAGTTTTTGTTTCTAATGAAGATTGAAGCACATATAATTTATTTATAACCCTTCATTTCCTTTGAAATTAGCATTATAACCCCTATCTCAAAACTTTGGCAGTCTAACAACTCCCAACTTAAGGCTCATTGTTTTTTATTTAGTTATTTAACCATTTGTGTGTGGGTCTGTGTATATCTGTGCACATGCATTCTGTGCTGTAGTTATGGGTGTCAGAGGACAAATGTGGGAGTTTGTTCTCTCCTGCCACCATGTGAGTTCCTAGGATTGAACTCAGGTCACTGGGCTTAACAGTAAGCACCTTTACACACTGAGACGTCTCATTGGCTGGCCTAAGGTTCATTCTTGACAGCATCTTATTCTTCACCTTCTACATCAAATCCCTGCTGTGGTCCATCAATTTTACCTTTGAAAATATCCCCTTCCCCCAACCATCACCACCACTACAACTCACCACTATTGTTATCCCACCCCAAGGCTTTCAGTCTCCATCTGCAAAGGGAAACTCACACGGCCTTGTCAAAATGGAGAAAAAGTCTCGTGTCAGCCATAGAGGCAGTTCATTGTACAATGCTATATGCAGTGTATCCATGAAGTCAGGGCCTAGGATGTGCGTTTCCTTGGAAGGAATGTGAGGGTGACCCTAGGTTTAAGTGATGTTGAAGTGCTACGTGAGTAGAAAAAAATGAAACAAGGAAGTGGGCATCAGTACCTATCCAGAGGTAGTCTACCTAGGCAGAAACTCAATATTCTTACCCAGCTGTGAACACTTTGAATAATGACTTGTATGGCAAGATATCCTCATGGATACAATAGTGCCAAGAATGCCATAGGGATAAGCACCTACTTTCTGATTGGATTTAAGACCCACTCCACAGGAGGAAACACATGCCTGGTATTGCATATCTGGTAAAGAGTCCTTGATTACGAATCTCACAAGCTAAGGGTGAGCTTAGCACTATTATTCTTCTAAATCGACATAGAATCAAACTATTCTCTAAATGTTTATCTCTGTATCTGCAAATTACTGCAGTTCTCAAAATCTCATCAGGGGAGTTTCTTTGTGCAGTGGAAGATGGTTAATATAGAAACTCACAACTGGACAAAGTACAAAGAATAAGTGTGAGGCACTGAGTCAGATATGAGACATCTATATCATACCCTGGTTCAGGCTCAGGGACCATTGTAGAAGAGAAGGTGGAAAGATTATAAGAGGCAGAGTTCAGGGAAGACAAGAGCAAAACAGTGTCTTCCGGACATGACAAGACCATTGTACTCATGAGCTCACAGCAACTGTGGTTATCTGCACAAGACCTGCACAAGATCAAGCCAGTCAATATTCTAGGATGGAGGTGGGAGGGGATCAGGAGCCCCTGCCCCTAACTGAGGAGCTTTTGTCAGTTGATGACTTTTGGGTAAGAGAGAGTCAGTTTTCATTAAGGGTGTGGTCCCTGGTAAGTTGATCTTGGTCCAGCAGATGGTCCCACATACAGGAATATATGAGCAGCACACACTGAATTGGGTGGGTCATAAAACATAAAAAAAAAAAAGATACCAAGCTCGGCAGGGGTAGGAAGGTGGGAATCAATTTTGAAAGTGATGGGGGAGGAACTGAGGAATGAATATTATCAAATGCATTGTATTCATGTATGAAATTGTCAAAGAATAAATAAAAATATTATTTATTAAAATAAGCAATAAAATAAATATATTCTGTCATATATATGTTAAGGCCAATCAGGTCAAGTTTATGTCCCCGGATGTTGGGCTATATGAGTCCATAATAAATAAATAAATAAATAAATAAATAAATAAACAAATGATGAAGGGATTATGAAGCTTATAGAAAACTGTATATTAGTGCCAAGAACTTCACAACATTCTGATTTTTCTCTATTCTCCTTGACTGACATTTGAAAAAAGAGGAAGAGCATTTGGGGAACATAAATTAGTTTTGATAGGCCTTAAAAATAAATCAGGGACTAGAGAGATAGCTCAGTTGGTAGAGTGCTTGCCTAGCATCCATGTAGCCTTGGTTTGATCTCCAGCACTGCATAAATAGGGCATAGTGGTGCATAACTGTAATTTCAGGCCTTGGGAAGTAAAGGAAGGAGGGTAAGTTCAAGGTATCATTAGGAATACAAAAAGCTTGAGGGTGAATGTGTCATGGCAGACATATGGAGGTTAGAAGACAATTTTGCAGTATTGGTTCTCTCCTTCCACCTTTCTATGGATTCTGGGAATTGAACTCAGGTTCCCAGGCTTGCATGACAAGCACCTTTACCCACTGAATCATCTCTTTGTCCTTAAACAGTTTTGAAAAGAGCATTAAAAGATGTACTTAGAGCCATGTGTGGAAGCACATGCCTTTAGTACCAGCACTTAGGAGGCGGGAGCTAGTAGTTCTCTGCTGGTTTGAGGCTAGCCTGATCTACATAGCAAGTCCCAGGACAGCCGGGGCTATACAGTGAGACCTTTTTTCAAGCAAACAAGCCAAAACAAACAATCCAAAACAAAAACAAGCCAAAAAAAAGAGAAAACAACAACCACATGTATTTAGAGACTTTCAAAGAGATAAAGGTGAGATGGTGGAGAGATGGCTCAGTTGTTGAGAGTACTGGCTGCTGTTGCAGAGGACCTGGGTTTGGTTCCCAGCATCCATATGGTGGCTAAGAACCATCCATAACTCTAATTCTAGGGATCCAATGCTCTCTTTTGGATTTTTAGGCATTGTAAGCTCAGGTGTACCTACATAGAGGCAACATACGTACACATTAAGCAAAAGTAGAAAAATGAGTAAATTTTTTAAAAATAATCAAGTACATGAAGATTGTGGTGTTTTAAGGTAGAGGTGGAGATGGGAGAGGGAGTCTGAATAGTATCAAAATAAATTGTATGAAATTCTCAAAAAATCAACAAAAATATTTTTTAAGATGAGCACGTGTATTTCTACTTTGGTTTGTCTGTTCCCCTGCAGACAAATATGGACTAGAAAAAGGAAAATCTCAGTCTCCTGATGCACCTAAGCACCTGTCTGGAAAATGGGATCCATGTGCCTGTCTGCTCTCATCATAATCCTTATCTGTGCCATCATTCCACACAGCTTCCATCACCATGGATCTAAAGAAGGAAGACCAAAACAGAGGTGAGCCCTGTCCAAGGCCAGTATTAGCTAGCTCTTTCCTTCCTCTGCCCTTTACCCTGGCAGTTCTGTGTGTAGACCTCAGGACTTAGCCAAATGTACATCTGGTTCCTGCTGTCTCTCAGTTCATATGACATTGGTTCATAGTTCTTCCTGAAGAACAACCTCTAGCCAGTGCCTTGGAATATGCTCCACAGTACCTGTATGTTTCTATCAATGATATCCAAGCTATTGGCATTATCCACCTAACTGCGTGCCCATTGGACCCAATGCTCCCCTCCTACCGGACTGTGAGACGATTGGGAACAGGTCATTGGGAACTTCTGATATAATCATATTCCCTAAATTAACACAGAGCCTGCCCCATGAGGACACTAGGTGGGGTACCTAACACCTTATGCCTCCATCACCTCTGATAAAGGTGTGAAGTTGCTCATGCCTTGGTTATAATTTTTCATGTCTATTCTGTCCAACTGCCAAAAACTCCTCTGTGAACTGTGCACTCACTTCCACATTCTTCATGGCCATCGGGGCACCATTTGGCTCACATGATCTTGCATAATCTGTTTTCCACTCTTCTTTATTGCACCCCTGCTTCTTCTCAACCCAGGTTCGCAGCTTGTCTGCAGTATGCACTTGATGCTCAAGATGATGATATAGAAGGGTCTCCTTTATCCAGTCACCCAGGTGCAGTGCACGTTCTGCTCTCAGAGCTCACGTATAGTCAAGTCCTGTCGCATTCCTCTTGAAGGCTGGCCAAAGTCTTGACTGATTGAAATGTCTTTTCCCATTTTCAGCCTGGCAAGCTCCCTAGCATTTTCAGACACTTGGTGGGGTACTTTATTATCACTGTTGTTTCCTGAACCCTTAGGACAAAGTTGCTGTTTCTTGCCCTGAGCTTCCATAACTCTCTATTCTAACCCTTATCATACAGGACGCTATATTATTGTGCATTGTGTAAGGATTTCCTCTGAATTGAAACATTCCCTCGTGGAGGCTTGTGGGACACAGTAACTGAAAACAAACAAAATACCTTACAAGTCTCAGGGAAGGAAAGTCTTGAAACTTACAAGATTCACAAGGGACTTTCCCAAGGTTATAGCGGCAGTATAACAGTCTTTTCTTGAGAAAAGAGTTGAATCACCAGAGCCTCTTGCAATTCATGCAGGGAGTTCCAGCAATGCAACATTTATGAATCATTCCTTATGCTGGAGTAGACCTTTTGGCTATGTAGCTCTGCCTTTGAGTCATTCAGTAAGTTGCCACTCACCCAAACCCTGTAGCTAAGCCCAACAAGCTCATGTTTCACCAAGTTGGACTCGTGTGGAAGTGTTACTTTGTTCTGTTATTAGTGCTACACCTGAGATAAATAGACGTCCATGTATGCCCAGGAAAAGTTAGCATCCTCATTACTTAGTTATTTGCTGCCAGTAAAATTCCTGAGAGAAGTATAAAACTTGTCATGCATGTTTAGTATGTACAAAACAGAACAAAATGAAGGAATAGACAAATGAAAGAACTCAGGCTAGCTTCCTGGGAGTGAAAATAAGAATGATGGAGGGGCCAGGGAAGAGAAGTGTGGGATGCTTGAGACAAGACACAAACATGGGAGACTATCAGCCCTTTCTCCTTGTTTATACTACTTTGATTTGCCCCGTTTCCTGCTCTGGGGTAAGCAACAGTCTGCACCATGTAAACTCTGACAGATGGAGAAGAAATAGGAAATATATAGTCCATGAAAGTGTGGGATGACAAAATAAGGTCTGACCTCATAAAGACATGCCTGGATAAAAAGGAGAGAGTGAGATATTTCTAGAACTTTATAGTCAGGAGACTGGGCGGAAGGAAAAGAAACAGCAGGAAATGTCAAGGTGCTGAACTTTGACATAGCTGATGCTTTTTACATGTGCCAGTCAGGGACCACCACCGAAGTCATGGATGAAGGGCTGGCCTATTTTCTGATGTCTTGAGAGTTCTGTTCTCATCTAGTCCCTTGAGCTTGGTTAGAGGGAGGTAAGCCTCAGGTCTATCCTCAAATGTGCTGCTTACAAAGACCAGAATCATAATAAGGAACATGACTTAGCCAAACCCCAGCTGGATGAGTTCTGCCTTCACACCGTGATACCCTGAGGTGAGATTAATATCCAAGAGTCTCTTTGCAGGTAGAATTCTCCTGCTAACATTTATTGTCTAGATGACTAAGTAAAGAAAGAAATCCGGGGGACTGGAGACATGGCTCTGAGGTTAAAAGAACTTGATGCTTTTTCAAACCCTTTCAGAGTCTGTTTGCCAGCACCCACATCAGGTAGCTCACAACCACCCATAACTGCAGGAGATACAGCACCTTCATCTGGCCTCTACAGAAACCTACACACATGTACACACACACACACACACACACACACACACACACACACATACACACACACATATTTAAAGAAATAAATCATGGCTGGAAAGGAGAAGGGTTCTGAATGGCAGAGTGCTTGTATAAGAAATGTGCATTTTATCTCCAGCACACCCAAAAATGAAAGATAGAAGGGAAGGGAAGCGAAGGGAAGGGAGAAGGGGAGAAGGAGGGGAGGGAAAAGAAAAGAGGGAAGGATCTCAGGATTTCAGATAGTCTATTTGCAACAAAGTAAATTAATCTCTGTGACCATGTGGCTTCCGTAGTAAATTTGCAAACAAGCTTCTTTTTGACTTCTTATAATGGAGTGTGATTGTGTGGATTTGTGTGTGTGTGTGTGTGAGAGAGAGAGAGAGAGAGAGACAGACAGACAGAGACAGAAAGAGAGACAGAGAGTTTGTGTGTGTGATTGTGTGCATATTTACCATGTTTCCACCTTCAGAAAACCAATTATTTAATGTCTACATGATACATATGTGCCATGCCTGACATAAGCCGTTTTGGAGAACAATATGGAATACGAAGTTAATTCGGCTTTTTCTGCCTTTCTTGGTCCCCATCATTTTCGGAGTTCACTTCTTCCTTGGATGTCCTTTTCAAACAGAAATCACCCAATCCAGAAATCACAGCCCAACCACTTCTTTTACCGAGCCTTCACATACAAGTCATAAATCATCTGCCATCAGCACCCCAGAGGCAGGAAACAGACAATGAAGAACAGTGTCTGTGCCCCAGAGTCCTGAGTCTGATCACTCTGTTTGGCCTGTTCTTTCCCATGAGAAGCATGAAAAACATTTTTCCAGATCCCCCTGTCTATATCCCTCATCTCTTATCTTGGTGCTTTTCCAGGTTAATCCAGAGATACAGTTAGACTCTTTTCTGAGGACATTAAATAATACGTTTGTTTATGTATTTTATGTATATGAGTGTTTTGCCTAAATGTATGTATCATGTGCATTCAGTGCCTGAAGAGGCAACAAGAGGGTGTCAGATCCCCTGGAACTGGAGTTATAGGTGGTTGTTAGCAGCCATTGTGGTTGCTGGGAATTTAATTCAGGTCTTCTGGAAGAATAGCAAATATTCTTAACTGATGATCCATCTCTGCAGCCCCAGGACATTAAATAATATACTCTTTAATGGCATCATTGCCTGATACATCAGCTTCACTGTACTTCAGTGTCTATGAATATGCTGTATCTTAGGCATGTGCACATGCGTGGCAGTGGATTTGGGTAGTGGGTGTGTGTGTGTAAAGAATCTGATTAACTACCTGTCTCCAGAGATGGCTGAGACCGTGTTTCCTCATTGATATGGAAACATGCATGTTTTAAACACGGAATAGATGCTAATCAAACAAATGAAGTTTCTTTGGGGTTATAAACTTGCAGTATAAGTATTGTTTAAGTCACATTCCATGTCACCTAATGTACTCTTTTGCTTTTAATCGCATTGTGTTAATGCCAGCGGTATCACCTTCTTCTCTGTTGCTAGACATCACTTTCTGGGTTGCCATGCTAGCGACTTGTAGCACTCCCTAAAGAGGTGGTCACTGGGCTGGAGAGATGGCTCAGCAGTTAAGAACACTGGCTATTTTTGCAGAAGACCCGAGTTCAAATCCCAGCACCCACATGGCAGCTAACAACGGTCTGTAACTCCAGCTCCAAGGGATCCGACAGCTTCTTCTGTCCTCCACGGGCATTGCGTGACATGGGTGCACTTACCTACATGTAGGCAATACACACATACACATAAAAATAAAATATTGTTTTATAAAAGAGGTGGTCAAAATCTGCTTTAAAATATACTCACTAAAAAGCAATGGGCTGAATAGGAAGTCTGAATTGTTTCACTACGAAATAAGAGTGACAGATGCTCTTCAAACCTCCAACTGTGAACCATGAGTGGCTGCCCAGGTTTCCACTGTTGGCTAAGAGGGTTCTCATTCACTCCTCATCTGGATCCTTCTCTTTACATTTGCCTCTGCTGCTTCTCCTCTTCAATAAGCCAAGTTATATTTGAGTTATTGGCAATTATATAGTATGAGCTGATTTCTATAACCTCTGAACTCTGTCCTAAGACTCAAAGAGAAAAGCAGACATTAGGGTTATACTGGACATCTTGTCTTAGGTATTGGATTGTTGATGAGGATAAGCATTTTAAAATGCTGCAATGGATGTGCCTATACAAAAACAATATTCATTTATGTTACTACTCGGTAGTATAAAGATAATTTTGTTATGACAGATTTCCCCTCAATATTTTCAGAGACCCAGAGAAAATTAAGATTGTCTCTATGTTATGAAGTACAAGGAAAGTGGATGTGTTTTTGTTATTAATTTAGTTGATTCTGCTGTCTGTGGGTTGAATTGTAGCCTCCTCCACCAACACGATATACCCAAGCCGTAAATATAAGTACTTATTTGGAAAAGAGGTGTCTAAGGATAGCTTAGGGGGGCTTAGGGTGTAGCAACAGTTCAGATCAGTGATAGAATACTTGCCTAGAATAACAGAGGTTCTGGATCTATCGCCAGAAAAGATACATCAAGAAGAAAAGGAAGACGAATTAAGGATCTTTTTTTAAAAGAATTATTTTACTACTTTTATTTTATGTGTGTGAGTGTATTGACTGAATGTACTCAGGTGCATCTGTGTCATGCAATGCCCACAGAGGTCAGAAGAAAGCATTGGATCCCCTGCAACTGCAGTTACGGATGATTGTTATATGCCACATGGGTGCTGGGGACCAAACCCGGGTGTTCTGCAAGAGCAGTCAATGTTTCTAACGGCTGAGCCATTTCTCCAGTAATTAAGGGTATTGGATTGAGATCATTATGTAACAACTGGCCAAACTCTAATTCCAGTGATGAAAACAATACAGAAGAATAAATTGAAGAGAAGCTATACAGAGGTAGAAACCATAAGTGAAGAAAAGCAAGGATCCACCAGAAGTTGAGGAGGCAAGGAAAGAGTCTTCCCTGGAACATTCAGAGGGACCGTGGTTTTGTCAAATGCCTTGATTTAGGACTTTTGACCTATGAACATGAGACGGACTATCTTTTTGTGATATTAATCTATCCAGCTTGTTACTTCAGATTGAGCAAACAATTATGATGTGTACATTTGAAGTCCAAAAGGTACAAATAATAATGCAAATATAGTATTCTTTTCTTAAAATGTTTACAAATAGCTGTGTTGAACTGTTGGTCTGGCAAGTTTTATTTAGCACATGTCTCTGTAAGTAGATAAAACCAACCGACCAGATCTTACGGGATACCAAATAGAATGGCATCCACAAAGCCTTATGGTTCATCTGTCTGCTCTTTGGCATTATGACGAGACTGCTTCCATACTTCCTGAATTATCACAGAGTGTTGAAAGCAAGTTCAGCCTGGAACCTTTCCTGGGAGTTGGCAGAGCCATTAGTCTCTGTTGATTTTATTCCTTATGCATTCCTACAGAGAAAGCTTCCTTGATATTCCATCAGGAATTACATTGCATCCTTCAATAAGCATCCTTCAAATATATCTTCCCAGGACTGTAAGATGGGGAATGTATGCGGTGTATGTGGCGTGTGTGTGTGTGTGTGTGTGTGTGTGTGTGTGTGTGTGTTTGGTTAGGAGGTTGGTGGTTTTTTGATTTCTGTATTTTTATAAATTCTTTGATACATACAGTGTATTTTGATTATATCTAGTCCACCCAGATCTACCCCCCACCCCCTCCCAACTCCATGTCCTCTTTTCAAAGTTTTTTTTTAATTTTCATTTTTACATAGCACACCAGAGTGTGATTGACCAAACAGGGGTCATACCATTGAAAAAATTGGCTCTCCCCCATAAGCCATCAACTTTCAATAGCTCTACAGCTAGGGGTGGGGGCTTATGAGCCCTTCCCCCACCGTGCTGGCATGTTGACTGGCTTGGTCTTACGCAGGCACACACAGCTGGTGGACAGCTCTCCGGAGAAGTAGCAATTGAAGCTGACCTCTGACCTCTGCACACATGCTCACACACAAGTACATTCCCCCAACAGATGTACCCACATATACACATACACATGGGCACAGGTATAGCAGATACACACAAACACACATATGCAATTTCTATATTAGATTCAAGATTAAGAAAACCACAACATCTAATCGCATGATTTGCTATAGTTCAATTGAGGCTTGATTTACATTATTTTGTCAGACTGGACCATTATACTCAGATATTACATTGCATTTACTCTTTGATTTTTTTTCCTCAGAGAAATTCCATCTTCCTGTAATGATTCGGAGCTGACAAAACAAGAGTAATATGAAATTACTTCTGTAAATATTCTGCAAAGTCTCCGAGTTCCATTTGGGTCTGTAGAGTTCAAAACACTGGTTTCCTTTACATAACCTGAGTATTTTAGCAGATGAGCCCAACAGCTACTTCTGAGCTTCCCCCAAGTGATTAGAAAATAAATGAGTATAGAAAATAGAAGTGTTAACTGCCAGAAACCTATATATTGTTCAAGCACAAAATCATTCTTAAATATACTCATGTCTCAAAGTCATTTTTCAAAGATGTGCTCACTCACTCCAAGGAGGAACATGGAGCATGGGCTGAGCACTTGGCAACCAACCAGTTTTGAACTAGTGAAGAAATGCCAACAATTAACCAGAGCATGAGGAAATTTCATTACCTGTTTAATTTGTGGTAGAATGAAAAGGAATTTTTATCAGTTGGCCTGCATGACTACTCCTAACATCTCGGGAAATTGGAGACCAACAGTGAGTGACTCAGCCTTGTTCAAATATGCCATTTGAGTAAAAGGGCAATAATACGAGAATCATCTTCCCTTCACTACCCCCGTCCCCACATGTTTGGCTTTGATATAGAAAATTACGCTGAAAACATCAAGCTTACCAATGTACATTCATGGATGGCTGCCCTCCATGAAATCATCTCCACAGGTTCCAAATGAACTGTGTGTTTTTTCACATTAACTCACTGAGTGGATCGATCTTGGAAAAGTTTCCAACTATTGGAATTTGGTCTCAAGGCACCCTGGTCCCTACCACTCAGAATAGAATCACATGTGTGATATCATTTAAGGCTCAAATTCTTTAAGAATCAACAGCTAGTGGTACAATATATACATGGACATCTATGTTTCCTACATTCAGCCTGATAATTCTTACAGGAATTTAAAAAGTAAAGCACATTCTGAAAAATCAAAAAAAAATCCTTGTTGGTCCTTGGCAGATAAAGCAGAGACTTCAGTCTTATCTTCCACAGAACTACCTCTGAACACAAATGAAGGAAGAGAAGAAAGTGGTTCCTGCCTTCAGACCGCCTTTCAATAACATGGTGGCACAATGTTGAGAATATAGCAATAGGTATGGAAAACAAACAAAATAGCAGAAAGGTGATTAAAGTTGTGCTCTACAAGACACATTTCCAGTAAGAATGTAACAATGGCTGGAGAGATAGATCCATGGGGCCATCTTACAGGAAAGAACTTGTCCTGTAAGCATGAGTACTAGAATTTCACTCTTTCCAGGCTCTTGTCTAAATGCTTGGCAGGGTTGGTGGTTGGTCCACCTGTAGTCACTGTATGGAAAGCAGAGACAGGGGATCCCCAAAGCAAGCTGGCTAGCTAAACTACCCAAAAAGTGAGCTATGTGTTTAAGTGAGGGACCCTGCCTTAACATATAACATGGAGAAAGATTGAAGAAGACACCTGACATCATCAACTTCTGGCCTCTACATATATGTGCACACACATGCACTTGACCACACACATGCGCTCTCTCTTTCTCTCTCTCTCTCACACACACACACACACAAAGACACACACACAGACACCCACACACAGACACACATCATACAGACATACACATATAAAAAAATAACATTTACATTCTGGTTACAATTATAATGTTTAAATTCCACATCTATGTATGTACCAGTGCCCCTATCCCAGTGTATTAAAAACTTATAAAGAAAAGTAAATGGGGACTATATCCTGGATTTTCATTATTTCATTGGATTCATGTCTGTTTTTACAGCTGTTTGAATTTAATAAATCGAAGGTTAAATCTCAACTGTGGGCTATGAATAGACCTTATAGTAATCACTTTTGAAACATCACGGAAACACACGTCACATTCTCTCCATCGAGCATTGACGATAGCTTCCAGCATTTTACTCTCTTGTTTAAATATAAAAAGGGTCATGGTTCCCTTCAGGGCAAGTTTTGCAGCATCTTTTACAATATTGTTGCATATTTCAAAATCGAGTTGAAAAAAATCATTAGGAATGACATATTGGGAAAACCAAAAAGAAACTGTAAGGAATCAAGAAAAGCATTCCTGCATTCTGAGTAGATGGTCCTTTGCTTGTTCTTACAGATATCCATCACTGACTTTTTCAAACTATCCCTTTTCTCCTTTAAGAACTATAATGCTATTCTCCTTCTCTTTGTTTCATTAACTTCTTCCCCTGATCCTTAAATCACAGTAAGCAAAGACTTCCTTCAGAGGCTTCCGGTGACCTAAGCCAGGTATTAAAGACAGAGTTGCTATTAAACTGCCCTGAGTGTTGGGCTCTTCAAGATGAAATCATCAAAGGTAAATCTTGCTGTTACTTCTTTGCAGCCTCCCAGAACAAAGTAGCTAGGAATGAATAGTCAGCTGAATATATCCCTCTTTCTCTTTGGACTTACTGTGATAAAATACAGACAACACCAAATTCATCATTTTAACCATTTCTAACTGATTCATCTCAGTGGCATTAACTGTATGCACATTGTTGTATAACCATTACCACTATCCATCCCCAGAATTTTTTCACCTTCCCAAACTGAATCTCTGTGTTCACTAAAGCCTAATTCCTCATGCTTTCCTGGTCTAAGCCCTAGGAGCCACCTTCAACTTTCTGTCTCTATTAGTTTGACTGCTCTCAGCATCTCATGTAAGCAGCACTTGACCTACTGTCAATGACACGTTTCACTTAGTGGAATGTCGTCAAGGACCTTCAACAGAATCCGTCAGAATTCTCTTCTTTTTTAAGTCTGAATATTAGTCTACTGTATGCATATACCACATGATGATTTTTACATCTATTGATAGACACTTGGATAGCATTTACCGTTTGGTTATCGTGAATAATGCTGCTATAAACGTGCATGTACATATATCTGTTTGAAACTCTCATTTCATGACTTATGGCCAGAAGTGAATTTTATAGAGCATGGGAATTCGACTTTTAGTTTTTTACAGGAACTTTCACACCATTTTCATAGTGGATGGACCGCCACCAAAGGACAAGGGTTCTAACTTCTACACTGCATCCTCAACAGTTCTTAAGTTCTGCTTCCCTCCTAATGTGATGTATGTATATAAGGTGGCATCACATTGATGTTTACATTTCCCTAATGAGAATGATATTGAAAATTATTGCATGTGCCTACTGGTCATTACTGTATCTTCTTGGGAGCTTCTTTGGAGGGTCTAGCAAGGGATGGAGCTACTCATAATACCCTTGACAGAAGACCTGTCCTCCTCTATTGGGGACTCTCCTACCATGTATGCAGATTTCATAGAGATGCACATAAAGCAGTCAGGGAGGAAGGAGACTACCATCTCACCAGCCAGACCAGCTGAATCAACTCTGGAGATCAATGGAGTGATACCTATAACATCAGATAACCCTCATAACTTTACGTATCTTCTTAGAAAAACATTTACTTATGTCCTTTGTCCCTGTTCTAACCAAAGTTTTTAAAATTAATTGTTTAATAATTTTATTGAATTTTTTCTACTTCATACACATCATATTTTGTAATTTTTAAAAAATCTTTTATTTTTTTCATGTATATGCGTGTATTGCCTGCATGTAAGTGCACCCCTGTCATGCAAATGGCAGTGGAAGACAGAAGAGGCTGTCGGATCCCCTCGAACTGCACTCACAGACAGCTGTTAGCGGCCATGTGGGTGCTGGGAATCTAACCCGGGTCTTCTGCAAGAACAGACAGTCTTCTTAACCGCTGAGCCATCTCTCCAGCCCCCATTTTTGTAATTTTTATTTTATGTATATGAGTGTATTGCCTGCATGTATATAAGTGCACCCATGTCATGCAATGCCCGCAGAGGTCAGAAGAGGGTGTCAGATCTCCTGGAATTGGAGTTATGGGTGGTTGTTAACCACTATGTGGTTCCTGAGAATTGAACCCAGGTCTTCTGAAAGAGCATTCAGTGCTCTTAATCTCTTATCTATCTCTCCAGGTCTTCATACACAACATCTTAATCATCTTTTTTAAAAAAAATATTTTATTTATTATTTTTATTTTATGTGTATGAGTGTATTGCCTGCATGTATGTGAGTGCACCCGTATTGTGCAATGCCGCAGAGGTCAGAAGAGGGTTTTGGAATCCCCTGGAACTAGAGTTAAGGACGGTTCATAGCCACCATGTGGGTGCTGGGTATCGAACCCTGGTCCTCTGCAAGAGCAGTCAGTGTTCTTAACTCCTGAGCCATCTCCCCAGCCCCAACATCTTAACCATCTTTATAGCTCCTTCCCCATTGGCACCCTCCCATAGCTGCCCCTCCTCCTGGATTTCATGCATTCTGTCACTGATTGTTAAAGCCTCAAAGTTTAGTTGGGCGTGAGTGTACAGTTGAGAAGCAGTGAATCATTACATATTCTGGATATCAATTTATTCTTTTCCCTTTGGTCTCTTTGATATAGGGTCCCCCATAGCTCCAGTTGGACTGGAATTCACAATGTAGACCAGGGTGGCCTCAGTCTTACAGAGATCCACCTGCCTCTGTCTTCTCAGTGCTGGGATTAAAGGCAAGTGCCACCACACCTGGTGGACACCAGTTTCTTATCAAATATATGATGTACATTTATTTTCCTCCATTTTGTGGGTTATCTTTTCACTGTGCTGGTAGCCTATCTGCCTATATAAAAGTTAAATTTGAAGATATTTAACTTACCTATCAACTTGCAACTCTATCTGCATTTTGGTTTAAATCATGAATTATATTCTTCCTTTGAAGTTCAGAGGTAAATAGCAATCATAATAACAAGTAACAGTAGCTTTATTTGTATAGAAAGGAATGCGTTTAGGCCCTATTGTTTTCATGCAGAACAGATGTTCTTAGCTTATTTCGCCTGAAGCCTGTGCAAAGGAAGCAACTGACTTAGTGTCACCCAACACAGAGTCTTCATCGGCATAGGCTGCTATAATAAATTACTGTGAGATGGGAGGACTTACATAGCAACATCAATACTTTCCAGTTGAAGAAACTGGGACGTCCATGATAAGGTCCCAGAAAGTCTGGAGACTGGTGAGTGATTGCTTCCTAGTTTACTGATAGATTCTCACATGGCAGAGAATGAAGAGAGACTGAGGTCTCACTTATAAGGACATTAAACCCATTCATGAATACTCCACTGTGATGGCCCACTTACTTCTCAAGAGCCCCACCTCCTAGCTCTGCCACAGTAAGATTAGAATTTCAACATATGCATCCTGAGAGGACACAAGCATTCAAACTATTGCACTTATGCACATCACACTCAAACATAAATGACTAGAGACTCTCCCTTGCCACTTGGTTTTAATAATGACATTGATTTTGCTACTTAGCATATTGTAATCTCAGAATAATAAGCAAGTCATCACTGAAATATTATTCCAATAGAAAACTGGTTAGGAAGACCAAATATTTCCCCTACCCACATTCATCTTGAAAAATAACTGTCATTCTGGAGAAAGATAATCCAGACATTTATTCACTTTCCCTGTGCACCTAATATAATAAAAGCTTGCCATTTGCCATAATTTCATTAAAATTGAAGCCAACACAAGAGCTGTATATGATTTATACATGAATAAAATTCTTGCATATATATTTAGACTAGTGTCTCTCTAGCATTACAACACTACACATATAAGCCTCAGTGCAGGAAATATATCTTCAAGATACTAGGTATATATTTGCTTCCTAGGAACCAAAAATTCATTGAATTTTTTGTTCTTGAAGAAGAATACCATGCTACCCATCCTATAACCTGTATAAATGGTTTTTCTATTTATCAAGGAAAAATTGCAAACATGGAAGGTCAGCACATACATATAGAAACTGGGCATATTGAGATTCAATAACATTGTCCGAAGCCATCTTTTATAAAACTCCATTTTGTTACTATCCATTCAGTGGTGTGGGGAGATGCAAGAAGAAATTATTCAGCTTCTTGGCATCAATGGATAGGTTTTTTTAAAGATCTGAACAAATTTCTCTTGCATTACTTAATATGATCTTCAACAGAACAGTTATTATTGATTATGCAGTGATGTACAAAAAAATCAAAGTGCACCAAATTTTCAGAAGACAGGGCATCAGGAGCAGTGTCTTATTCAGAAGTATAAAGTATGAAAAGTTTTGCATTAAGTAATAAGGTATCACATCTGGGCCCATACTTGAGCAGTTAATAAATGGTATGAGACGACCACTGAAGCCTTCGCAATGGCCTCCATCTCGTTTAGGCTTTTGTGTAGTCATATCTTTCTAGATTCTCAAGATCTGCAGGTGGCCCTGAAGTTGGTTTTATATAATCGCAAAACATGGCATGGATATTGTAAACTTGAGTTGGATATAATCCTTTCTCAACAGACGACATACCTATTGGAGAAACCTAGGAATTTGTACTAGGTATGTTTTGAGAGGGTTTGAGATAGTTGGTCATTTAAACATTTAAGCACTTAAGTATTAGTAAACAGAAAGTGCCCTATCAATCCTACTTTGTGAAATATGACCTTGGTAAATTTCTTTAGCCACTTTGAGGCTCCATTCCCCCTTTGAAAAGTAAGGGCAATAATTGTGTTTTTGTTCCAGAGGTGTCCAGAATGTTAAGTGAATTGCTGTTGAGATTGGTATCAACAGTAAAATGAATACTCAATGAACAGTGACCACTATGCTCAAGTAATTCAAACATATTTCACAACTAACTGTAAACTTCTGCCGCAAAGAATTATTATTCTAGTAAATTCCCATATTTTTATCCAGAGACACATAAATACAATCGGTGAAGTAATACGACAGCCATTTATAGCTAAGTGCTAACCCAGGTCTTCTGGAACTTGTACATTAAAACAATTTTTGATTGGGAAGCTGGGCATCGTGTACATGCCTTTAAGCCCAGCATTTGGGATGTAGAGGCAGGTTGTTCGCTATGACATCAAGGCTAGCCTGGTCTACAGAGGAAGTTCCAGGAATGCTGGGGATACAGGGAGACCCTGTCTAAAACAAACAAACAAACAAACAAAAAACAAATTAATACAAAAAATGAGTAGAAGTGTAAAGAGGAATACTATAAAATGAAGAACACAAAATTAAATGACAAACATGATCTTATAAAGGTCCCATGCAAGTGAAAAGTTATGTAGCTTAAAGGCCAATAATCGGATGTTGAATTTGTCTCTGTACAATTTTCTAATAAGCTACACAAATGATGGGTTTCTCTTGGTAAATCCAGTGTGATTATCTTGTAACCTTCCACAAGGTTTAACTCAATCCTCTGGGAAGAAATATCTAGTAGATGTCTAGTAATCTAGTAACAGTATGTTCCAGCAACTGCTAATGATGAGCTGAGATGAAGCAAGTCCATGCAAAGGCAGAAAAGTTATTGAGTGATGAAACACAGCTTCCACAGTTAGCTCGTCTGGGGACTTGTGCTTGCCAGCGGCTATCAGTTTAGCAATGGGGAACTCTCTCTGAGACACATTTCTCCCTGGATCCAGGGATCCACATAGTCCCAGAATCTTCTCCATTAACCCTTGTCTGGTCCTAAGTAACCATCCTCGCCAAACTTTCTTAATGGCTTTTCGGGAATCCTTGGGCATATGAGCTGTTATTCTTGGACTTCTGAGACTGATCTTATATTCTAGATTTATAAAATCACTATACAACTCTTCATTCCACCATTAACTATGAGTGTAGTAACAAAAACACCCAAAGAAGCTGAATAACTAAGCTTTACTGGTTGGGTTTATGTTACAGTAGCTCACAAAAAAACACAAAATAATATGTGCATATCAAGAAAACAGCTAGTATCTGTGTCACACTAGAAGTGAAAATTTTATTTTATCATTTTTGGCATTCACATTTTCTATATTTATGCATAAAAATTTGAAGGTTAACAAACGTTAACAATTGTTCTCTTTGGAAAAGGATTCAATTTTTCTCCACTTACTCTCGAGAATTTGTCTTTAAGAATGTCCATTGTTTACAAATATAACCAAAATCCAGAATGGGATTCCACTGTGTAACCCTAAAGATGACCATATGAGAACAGGAATGCTGTAAGCATTGGGAAAGATGAAAATGCAACTAGGATTCTCACATCCCTCTGGGGAGTAAGCAAGTGGTACAGATGCTTTGGAACATTGGTAGTCAGAATTAAAACTGAGCACACACAAAAATTTTGGCCCAACAGATACACACCTAGATATGTACTCAATAGAAATACACAGATATTCACCAACAAGCATGTAGGAAAATGTTCATATCAATGGAATTTCTTATAGTTCCTAAGCAGAAATAACTCCAGTCTCTAAAAACAAATGAATGGCTAAGTGGTTTGTGATGTATTTATTTAATGAAGTTCTGCATTAGGAATGAATGGATTGTAACTATATGCCACTGAATGACTAAAACTGCTAAATAAAAAGATATGTAAAAGAAACTAGATGAAAGTTTTTTTTTTAATATTTTATCTTTTTTATTTTACATGAATGAGTGTATTGCCTGCATGTGTGTAAGTGCATTCGTGTCGTGCAATGCCCACGGAGGTCAGAAGAAGACATCAGATTTCCCTGGAATTTGAGTTACAGACGGTTGTTAGCCATCATGTGGGTGCTGGGGATCGAACCCGGGTCCTCTGCAAGAGCAGTCAGTGCTTTTCTCACTGAGCCATCTCTCCAGTACTAGACAAAAGTTTTTAAAAGGCATCACTAAGCCATGATCCTAGCTGGCTGGTGGCTCCAAGGGAGCATGGCAGACTTCAGGTGGGCTAGTCATTTTCCTTTTCTTGTTCTGAACATAACAGCAGCATGTATATATTTACTTTTTCCAAGTTCTTTGACTTCTCCACTTACTACATGTGCATTTTTCTCTGTGCATGTTGCACTTTAATAAAGTTTTTTCCAAAGTTCTGTCATTGTTAAAATGATGGAGACTGTCAATATGGTAGTATCGTAACTCAACAACACTAGTAAAAGACTGTGAAATTGCCAAGTCTCAGAACCACTTATTTTACAGACTGCTGAGAAAATTACACATAAAAGAGCAAGTGACATGTTCCCTGTTTTCAGGGTGGAGGCATACACCAATGAGGTGATGGAATGAGTCGGAAGAAAGAGTAGCTTTAGAAAGCTGAATCTCCCTTACACAATGCTTCCTAGAAAGAACTGTAGTATTATTAAATTTAAGATAAACACATTTTCTGCCATGTTCTTTCTCATTTCCTGCCATTTTCTACTTTGGTACATTGTGCTCTGTCATGATGTCCCCTGTTGCAAGGGTTTAATCAATAGACTTAAGGACACTCATTCAAAAAGAATTTCCCACAAACCTTTCTTGACAGAGATTTTCCTTGCTCACCTCCAGTTTTCATTTCCTGTCTCTTGACCTGTTTTTAACTTATTACAAAGTTAATTTGAAATGCCTAACCTGTTGCAATATATAGTTCATATCAGGGTAGTTTTAATCAGAAACATTTTTAAAATTTAATTAAATATGAGAACATTTATCTCTGCCCCTATTGTAGTTCCAAAACAACTTTCTATTTCAATAAAGATGAGCACACAATAACCAAAGTTGATGGTAGACCTTGATGAACAATTCTCACAAATTAATCTGGTGGCTCATTTTCTGGAACCCAGTAAAGAAAACAGTTCAGAATTTTCATGCTTAAAAAACAATACAAAGAAACATTTTAAAAAGAATGAACAACACAAACATTAACATAAGTTTGAAGATGGGGGAAAATTATTCATTTTTAAAATTAAAACAATAAAAGAAGCTGGGTGTGGTGGCGCACGCCTTTAATCCCAGCACGTGGGAGGCATAGGCAGGTGGATCTCTGTGAGTTCAACGGCAGCCTGGTCTACAGAGTGAGTTCCAGGAATGCTAGGGCTACAGGGAGACCCTGTCTCAAAAATACCCCCCAAAAAACAATAAAAGAGGCCCATGAAAGAACAACAAAATGAAAAGTTAAATCCTACAGAACAAAGTGATTAAGCAAAAGCAGTTGTTTTGTCCTCCCCCCTTCTCTTTCTCTCCCTTTCTCTCTCCCTCCCTCCCTTCTTCCCTCTCCACTACTCAGCCACTCTCAGGTATACATGCCCTTCTGAAAGCAGAGCTCAGACCTAAGCACCTTCTTTTTCATGAGAACTGAAACACCCATTTGGAGAGCAAATTCCAGGACTTGGGAGATTGCAATAGTGGGGGTAGATCAAGAATGCAAGGCCACAACTCAAAAGGAGATTTCACCTGTCTGGAACTGTGTTTCTTGTTGTATAGCTTTCAGCCATACACATGCAGTCGTATATTGTATGTGTATTTTTCACTAGGCTTTTGAATTAATACATTTCCCTCTGAATTTTTACACCACCTAAAGATTATTATCTCTCCTCTTTCCCTCCCTGTCTTATCCTCCCTCCTTCCACCCCAGTTAAAGAACCCCTATTTTCCCCATTTCCCCCTCGATTGTACTTATTATCTCTTATCTCTTGACCTTCTTCCCCTTTACCCACATGGTTACTTGTATAACCCTCCATTCTCTTCGTCCACTCCCAATTGAATATCCCCATTTTCCCCATTTCCCCCTTGGAAACACCTGTCCCTTACTATCCCACTCTCTCAGGCTCCATCTTTCCCATTATCCCCATGTTTCCTTTGTAGTTCCCTGGCACCTGTGGTCACGACAGGACATATAGTCTAACATATAAGAATTTGAAGCCAAGATTCAAAAGACTCCAAAAATGGCACATGCTATTGCCACATCACTTGATTTCTTCCTGGAACCTGAAGGTAAGACCCTACTGCAGAATACAGGACATACTTTAGACACAGGACTTGGAGCAATGGAGCTGGACCTGACCTACCCAAAAGACTCCTTCCTGAAGACTAGCTTTCATAGTATCAGAGGGTAATATGCCGCCTGCTAATGGAGAAAATCAGCAAGTGGTCTAACTCCAGCTTTAAAGTCTAATAACCAAAACAGTGACTAGTGCAGCAAATTATATCAGTGCAATAGTGGTACTTTTATCTTGTGAGCAATAAATAGCTGTCTAATCAGATGTAAAACCTGGCCAATAGGATAAAACGCATATGTAGTACTGTAAACATAGCCAAACACACATGGTTGGAGACGTTATAGATCTTGAGAAAAACGTACATCTGTCACATTCGTAGATAAACAAAATTTCTTTTTTAAAATTTATTTCTATTGAATTTTTTTTGTATTTCATACAGTACATCTTAATCATATTTATAGCCCCTCCCCTATAACGTAATTTCTTACTGTATGCGAAATATGCATCCTTATATTGACAGACAAGTATACGTATCAACAGTCATCAAAGATTATTTTTGCAACAGATGGAGACTACTACAGAGCTCCAAAGGGATCAAACACAGAGAATAAGTCTCTGAGAGATGCCCATCCCTCAGTGACATAGCTACAAAGGAAACTCTGCACCTAAGGCTCAAAGGCCACAGCAGAACAGGAGGTAGAGAGAATACTAATGCATTCCTCAACTCTCACCAAGAATCTTCCTCATGCAACAGGTGGTGATCACCACAGAAGGCCACAACTGGCCAAAGTATAGAGAATAGAAGCCTGCAGAATGTGTCTATGGATGGGGCTCCTATATCAAACCTCTGCCACTCAGGGCTCATGAACCGTTGTGGAAGGTACGCAGGAAGACTACAAGATCTAGGTGTGGTGGATGACCATAAAGGAACAGTTTTCCAGGCAGCTGGGAACTTGTTCATATGAGCTTAACAGCAGTGATAACAGCATTCACCAGACCCACACAAACTCAGTCAGAAAAAAAAGCACAAAAACAAAACAGTGTAGAACTGGAGAAATGGAGAAATGGGCAAGAGGTCCCAACCTTAGCTGAGGAACTATTGGCAGCTGATCACTGCTGGGTGAGGGGAAGTTGGCCTTCTTTAGGGGAGTGATGTTAGATTAGGCTGGTCAGGCTCCTGTGGATAAACTCACACCATGGGACATCTGGAGACACAAACTGACTAGATAGACCTAAACATATATGCAGAATGCATGAAATCCAGTGGGGGGGCGGGGGGGGCTATGGGAGGTGCAGATTGGGAAGGAGTCTCAATATGATTAAGATGTATCATATGAAATGCACAAACATTTCAATAAAAATATGCATTGTAAGAAAAAAAAGAATGCAAGGTCATCTTCAGCTGCATATCATGTTCAAGGGTAGCCTGGGATACATGAGATCCTGTCTCAAAAATAAGTAAATACGTTACTCACTAAGGACTACTCACTGGGCATTTTATAGCTATTTCCCATTTACAGATGGATTTCTTCCTGTGTCATTTGAGCCACGGCTCATTGAAGTGAACGTTTTGTGCGTATGTATGTGTGTGCTGGTTAGTTTTTGTCAACTTGACCACAAACTAGGGACACGTGAGAAGGGGGAATCACAGAAAGGGAATTTCTTCTACCTGTGACCATATCTATGCTATATGTTCTTCATTTCTAATTTATGTAGGAGGGTCCCATGGCGGGGGGGGCAGGGGGCTTCCATCCTTGGGCAAGTGAACCTGGGCTGTAAGAAAGGTAACTGAGGAAGCCACGGGAATCAAGCTGGTAAGTAGAGCTCCTCAAATGTCTCTGCTTCAGTTCCTGCCTCAAGGTTCTGCTATTGAGCCCCTGCCTTGGCTTGCTGTGATAATGGACTATAAAGTTTAAGCTAAAATAAACCCTTTTCTCCCCAAGCTGTTTTTGGATGCTGTTTTATCACAGCATCCGTAAGTAGCTAGGACATTCCGAAAGCATTTCCTTCAGCATTTGCTTAGTGGAACAGGGAACCAGGGTAGGGTCTTCTCTTTGTATATCAGTGATAAGAAATCGCCATGGCATCTCTCTGTATGCTACCTTTGGACATAACTGAATTCCCAGAGATCCCCAATTTTCCAGTGTCTCTTACACAAGAAAGAGAAACACACACACACAAACACACACACACACACACACACACACACACACAGATACAGAAAAATTAGAAAAAAAAATAAGTAACGCTCCTCATTCACCATCATAAAAATAAATAATGGATGCTTCTTTCCTATTTTCCTTTCCATCTGGCCTAAGTAAGCTCAGAGGCTGACCTCAGAGGATGGAGGATCTGGAACGTCTAAATGGGGCATCAGGTGATGGAAATGAATGTTTCCATGTGAAAACTAGTTTCCTTTCTAATTGCAATTCACTGTTAAAATACGTTGCTCCCTATATAGTGTAAAGGTATATGAATATTTTTAAATTGTGATGAAGCAGTGGAGAAATGCTCAGTGGTGAAGAGCCCTTGCTGCACAAGCATAAACACTTGAGTTTGGATCTCTGCACCAAGGTTAAAAAATGGTTGGCCACTTGCACACCTGTAACCTCAGTGCTTCAGGGGGTGAGGAGCAAGGGGGTCGACACAGACAGGAGGCTCACTGTGGCTTGCTGGCCACCATCCTAGCTCCAGGTTCACTGTAAGGCCCTGTCTCAAAGAGATAAGATGGAAACTGATAGAGCAGGACACCCAACATCCTCTGCAGGCCTCTGCACACACATGCAAGTATACACACCTGCACACATGCCTGTGCATATACCACATACACATATACCACTTTAGCAAACATTCATAAACACATAGAGAAAATGAAAGAAACTAATTACATTGTCAAGTCTCGTGAATTTAATCAAGTAAAATCTATCCTGAATACTTGAAGTATTTCCACAGAATAACTGTTTATAAACTTGATTTCCCCCAGTAGGAGAATAAAAGTAGTCAGATATGTATGTATAACTTACATCCACTTACTTATAAATTAAGATAGTTCTTTGAATAAAAGTTAATATTGTTCATTCTATAATGTACATTATTAGGTTTGAGAAAATTGGAAATAATTATCAAATATCTATTTTTATAGCATAATATTACAAACATTTAAAATAAACTGAATCAAAAATTAAGAAAGGTATTTTTCATTATAAGATTCTAAAAATAACTTTCGATTTTGATAAGCAATTTAAATACTAACAACCGAAATACATTGGTAATTTCTTAAATTGCAAAAGAAAATTCAGTACTTTTAACTTCTGTAAAATGTTTAGGAAGAATAATAATTTATCTTACTGTTAATATTATTTACTAATATTGTAACAATAATCATTTATAATTTCACATGGGTAACAGGTGAATTTCAGGGTGAAAATACTTTAGCAGTTTCATATGGTGCATTTTTATTTTCTGCATTTTGAAAGTTGGTAAATAGTAAAGATATTTCTTATAACAAATTGCCATGGAAACACATTAAATAAATAAATTGTCAAAGATCTATTTTCAAGAATGCAGTTTTAGTTTAGTTGTTCAATATGCCTGTCTACTGAAGGGATACTTTCAAGACAAAGGGACTATGTTCTAAAATGAATATCACATTTTTCCAGCTTGCATTCTTGTGCCAAAAACCAGAGGGAGCAGGTTTTCCTCAATTAGATTATATGGTTAAACAGAATATTCCCAACCAGCCTGAATCACTATATTATCATAGCTATCCCCAATCAATTACCTGAAAAGAAAATTACAAACTTTTGTGGCAGTGAAAAATAATACTTATGTTAATTACTTATCTCAGAATATTGAATAATACATCCCACACAATGTTATATCCTACTTATAAATGCCAATTCTACTATTATGAATTAATGAAAAACTCTTTACAATTTTTTTGAAAGAAGGGGATGTTGTATTATTCAAAGAAATAATGAAGGCAAACATTTGCATCACTAAAATTTGTGACTTTTAACAAAAGTCTCTAAAGAAAGGGGAAAAATCATGGAATAGGTTCCCTCCCTCAAGAAATAAAGGAGAAAAACAAGTGATTGGAGAATGAAAAACTCATACGGCAATTTTGACAAAATTACGTAGCAGTGGTCCAAAACTTTTTTAAGGTTTCCTAACAGTAGCAGATCATTTTCAGGCAGTTTCCTGGAGAAAAGAGGGATATATGTATATCATTTCTAATCATCTACACAACAGTTGTCTGCAGTGGGCATTAGTTTGTCAGTTTTACTGATGTGGCAGTCTAAGCAAAGAAATAATATCTGTGATCTTGCCAAGGTTTCATCAGGAATGTATGCTCAATGGAAGAGTTTGAAGTTAGAGCCAGGACTGTCTCTATGCCTTACTTTACCTTACCTTCTACCTTACATTTCTCACAGAGCAGCCTCAGGTGTTTTTGTTTTGTTTTGTTTTCAAACCTTCATTATCTCAAGCAATACTCTCTGATTACTCTCTGGTCAATCATAATGCTATTTCATTCATAATATCTTCAGTTCACCATCACATTGGCATTCTAATGATAAAGCAAATATTTTTTTATTGGTTTCTTTTTCTAAAATTGTCTTCAAATTTTTAGCAGTCTGATTCATACTTATGCTAATTTTATCAAGGATTTTCCCTTAAAATGCACATTTAAGAATTTTGATATTTCAAGTTTTTATGGCAAATGTATTTCAAAAGCAGATTGTATACATAAGCTTTAGAGAATTAATAAAAATACCTCTTTTTCCTTATAAATTTCTTATTCAAAAAGTAGCATAACTGACATGCTTAGGAGCATTGTTTATTGTTTTGTTGTGTCAAGAATTGAATCTAGGGCCTTGTGGTTACTAGTCAATCTCTCTATCACTGAGCTACATCTTGAGCATTTAACTGAAGCCTTTAAAAATGCAAAAAGAAAGTTACATGATGGCTTTGTCAAATTTTTAAGTCTTAAACTTAACATATATTGTGGTATTCAGAGCAGCAAAGGAATAGTAATAGTGTTTTATAAATGATAACAGATTTAGCATTCAATAAAGCACAAAATGAGCAGATTTAACCAGTTTGGTTAAAGAAGTGACAAGTTAGATTTGCTGCCAGTCCTCCAAGTCTCCCAAGATACCACAAAACATGTATCCATATTACAACGCATAGACTTCACCACTAAGGAATTAGCAATGCATAATGAATCTAAGGAGCATGGTAGATTCCATAGGTTTCTCAAATTCCTCAAGTATTCACTGTCATAAGTTGTAATCAACAGTTCATGATTCTCTGTGTAGAGAAGCCTATTGCTTCCACTAACTGAGTCTAAGCCACTGAGAAACTTACTGGGCCTTCTTGCATCTGCTGGGAAAAGATTATAATAAATGACCTTTTAAAATCATCTAAGATGGATATTTAATGTTGATTGGATATGCGAGCTTGCATACATAAAAACCAGGCCATCAGCACCCGAAACCCCACCCCTCTCTCTCATACACTCTTTCATAGACCCACCCACCATTCCATAGGTGAATCCACTCATCCATCTTCCATCTGTTCATTGAGGGTCCACTGGGAAGATACATACCATGTTTTCTACTCATTTTTAACCATACTTGACTCATCTCTTTATACAAACAATAAAAAATATCTTTGAAGGAAATGCATTTATATTTTTTCCATTTTGTGTGTGCTGGGGAAGCAATGAAGGATGGGGCAGAAAAGAATATCAAACATATTTACTTTCCGTCCCCATTATGGTACACTTAGACAGGTAGATGATTGCTTAGACCCAATTAGCAATCTATGAATGGTTGAAAATTATATAGACATGTATGCATATGTATATTTGAAAATAAATATTTATGAGTATAGGAATTAGAAATAAATGTATATTATGCATTCATTTATTTAAAAGCAAGAAAGAGACTCCATAGGAAATCAGCTCCACCAGTCTGTAAAGGTCAGTGAATTCACACACAATCAGAAAATATGAATGCATGTTCTTTGGCCAAGAAACTGCTGTACTCGATTTACTGATGAGATTCAGTTCTGGTTCACTAATTAGCATTAGAAAATCAATATCTCCATGACAGGGACAAAACATAAAAATTCATCCTCTTCCACTCCCTAATGAGGATGGCTAATAAGGAGAACTGTTGGGTTTTAACAAGTCCCACAAGTAGGGTTACAAGAGAACAGACACAGAAGAGACAAAATTGAGTATCGAAGGATGAAGGACAAAATGAAGAGTTCAAGGGTGTCCCCGTTGAGAGAGAAGTAGAGCAGGGCAGTGGAAGGAGGAGAAAGCAAAGAAGGCTGGGGCGGAGAGAGGAGAAAAGAGGAGAGGAAAGAGAAGAGGGGAAATTTCAGCATCTACTTAAGGGAGTGGGGGATAAGGGGAGCTTAATGAGAATTTGGGTAAATTTTTACAAGGGGATCAGATGCCCCCCCCCACCCACATGTCCTCAAGGCCTTCAGCAAGGACCTACATTATATTTGCAGGGATTCTATGGAGGTGAATTTGTGTTTTCTTTAATGGCACAGCCTGCTGAGGCGAGCGTTAGGGCGAGAGTAAACGGCCTAGACAGACAGGGTGATGTGTGCTAAGAGACTTCACAATAGAAAACAAATAAAACACAAACCCAAACCATTTCTGAGTACATTTTGGACTGTCACTCTTAACTTTAGTGATGTGCTGTTTTAGAATGCCAAATTAAATTAAGAGACTAAATGCATGATACAACACGAAATAATGGCATTGTAATTTCTCTAGCAACATATGATGCCCATTAGAAATGAAAATGAGTTGGGGATATGACTTCTTTTTAGCTTTGCATATGAACTTCATTAAGGACGAAACTACTGTTGAGGTCCTGTTAAGTCATTTCAGTCAAAGAAACAGTAAACATAGAAAACCAGCAAATAAGTGACATTCGAATTGTCTGCCTCATCCCATGAAGAATCCTGTGCAGGTAAACAAAACAAAAACAAAACAAAACAAAACAAAACAAAAACAGCAGCTGATATGAAGAAAGAGGTCAACAACAGCTTCTCATATCACAAAATGTATTAAGTATAGAACAACAACCCTAAAAATTACGATATGCTCCAGTTCATCTTATTAGCAATTAGTTCTTCTCTGGAGCATGCAGGTGTTTCTTGATTTTCTTTTCATCCTCCTCCTTCTCTCTTTGGTTGGGTTCCCCTCTGCTCTGAATATACCTCCATCTCTCCACTAGTCCTCCTCCCCCCAGTTAGCAAGAGCTACCCTCACATCCCTGAACATTTATAACCTTCACCTCTTTCCTGATCTCCAGATCCAGATTTCCCACTGGCATACTGAGTCCAGACAAATGGATAGCCTGCTAATACCACATGGTCAAAATAGAATCCTTCAGTGCAGACTCTGCTGCAGTATCTCCCCTCCCCCAGCCCACCTTGTGAATTAGGAAACGGTAGCACATGCGTTGCTCTACCAGCTCAAATTCACTGGACAATTAGTGAAAGATAAGGTTATACCCTGAGCTACTGCTTCCAAATCCCATCCTTGTTTCAATGATCTGTCTAACCTCAAACTCCTTAACTCTGATGCTATCGTATTTGTTTTTTTTTTTTTTTTTTTTTTTTTTTTTTTTTTTTAAAAAAAAAAAAAAAAAAAAAAAAAGAGGACGATAAATCTTTCACTGTGATATATCAAAATAAGATTTTTTTTGTCTTTTTGAGAAAGAGTCTCCCTGTAGCCCCAGCTGTCCTGGAACTCACTATGTAGACCAGGCTGGCCTTGAACTCACAGTGACCCACCTGCCTCTGCCTCCCAAGTGCTGGGATTAAAGACGTGCGCCACCATGCCTGGCTTATCTTACTTTTTGATTGTCTCTAATATGGACAGTGACATCAGATGTATTTTCTTCTCCCAGGCATGCATCTTTCTTTCCTAATGTTCCTATTCATTGACAGGTCCTGAGCTCAATCAGAAGGAAATATCACTCCACCTTGAAATAGAGAGCAATTTAAATTATAGGCTCTTGACCAAGACTGTCTTGGTACAAACCACAACTCTTCCTACCAGTTGTGTGGTATTTCAAACTTTGTACTTGGTTTCCCAATTTGTGAAATGCAAATGTTTATAATGATATGTAGCTTCACTGTGATAATTAAATGAGTGGATATGTGTAAAGAAGTCATGATTTGGATTGGCAAAAGTCACCTTGCTCAGATTGGTCTCTGTGACTGTCTGCAAGTTGACCCACACCTACCTCTTAATCATCATACTTTAAATACTGGACATTCCTACCGGGTTGCTCTGATACTGCTCCACAAAGATTTCCTTTCTGCCCTCCTGCCCCTGATGTTTTCTCAATTATTTCCTCAGCTTGATAGGGCCTGGTTAGTCTCTAATCTCCAGATCTAGCAGGTACAGATAATCTTGTCATTCACAACCAGATCCTTCCAATTTCATATTCTCTAAAAGACATCATGGCTGGAGTAAACAGAATGGACTGATGACCCCATCAATGGCATTGTTTTGGGTCATGGTGGCTGAATTTGAATTTTCTGCCCTTTCCACTATAGTAATGACCTATTTTACTCACCACAGGTAAATTTCTTTGTGCTATGTATTTTAACAGTTTAATTTTTTGAGAATTTCATGCCTTACCACTCCATTTATATCATTTCCACCCCTTCTTTTCCAAACTCCAGTTCTTCCCACATCTCCCTGCTCTCTCTATTTCATGAGTTCTCCTTTATTACTGTTGGATGTGTGTGTGTGTGTGTGTGTGTGTGTGTGTGTGTTTGTGTGTACCAGTCTATTTAGGGGTGTTTATGCGTTTAGGGATGATCACTTGGGATTGGTTAACCTATCAGCGAACTTGTCCCTGAACAAAACTGTCTCTTTCTCATTCAGCAGCCATTGATTTCCTGTAGCTCTTTACTTAGAGGTGGGGCCTTGTGAAATTTCCCCAACCACATTGGCAGGTACACTGGTATGCATATGCAAGGATCTTTTAGGCAGCCGTATTGTTGAAATTTCATGGGTGCAACTTGCCTGTCTTTTCTGGAAGTCACTATCTAGCAGCAGCCTTCTTGGTCCTCCAGCTCATATAATCTTTCCATCCCCTCTTCTTTATTGTGTTGTAGAAGTATCAACTGGGGCTTTTCTTCTCATGGCCATTTATTCTCTACATTTTTTGATGAATTTTTGCAATTTTCATACAATATAATTGATGGTATTTAGATCCCCTCCCCATTCTCATTTCTCCTTATTGCCCCTGCCAATTTAATGTAATCTGACATATAGATGATAAATATAGATAGATAGATGATATATAGATTATAGACAGATAGATAATAGACAGATAGATAGATATAGATATAGATATAAATACATATATATCAGTTATATATCCTCATAGAATCTAATTTGTGTTCCCAATTATCCTTCAGGGTGGTTCCATCCACTGGAATCTTGTTAACCTACCAAAACTCCCATTCTTGAAAGAGTCTGTCTGTGTCCCTACCATCAGTCACTAATTGCTACAATTTCCTTAGCCCATATTTAAATTTTTTAAGAAGAATAGGTATATTTTAACCTATGTTGTGTCTTAAACACCAGTGAGATAGTATGTATTCAGAAGAACACTTGTCTCAGAGAAACAGTCAATAAGTAAGTGCCAACACTTGCTAACAGAAACATACCTATTCACTTTCATACATGTTCCCTTCTTTAGGATTACGGGACACTGAAAGACAAGTATATTGTTTTGAGAGTATCTTGTGCCCTATATAATCCCAAGTAGGCATGACCAAGAGACTCTAAAAACTAAGTGATTTTTGGATTCCCAAACCTCAATATTTATTATACTGAATATCAATTTTAAAAGATACAGATTTTCGAAAATCCAGGCCAAAATGAGGTAGGGATATTTTGGTAATGAATTAATTACTTTATATTTTGCCTTTTCTCCACCTATTGTATAGGGACAGAAAGCAATTCTCTATGAACTTACTAATCTTATTTCTGGAGATCCTAGACATGGTTATCTTTAATTTAAAAGAGAACATTAAAATATCAGAAAGAGAGTTTTTTTTTTTAAAGTACATTGAATCAAGGGCTCTCACTCCCTCTTTTGGGAAATACAAAAGAACACAGGATGCTTTGTGGAAGAGTCATAACAGCAAAACCAAATGGAGCCAAGTAGTAAGAGCTCGAGGATTATAGTCAGAGAGAGTTCAAATCTTGGATCTGTCACTTACCAGCTGTGTGACCTCATGCCACTGAACTGCTTTGTGCCTCAGTTTCCTGAACTGTAAGTAGGGACACTAATGCCTGTCTCATAAAACAGCAGAATGCCTGAAAAATAACAAACACTCAGTAAATGGTGTATGTCAATGACAACAGAAACAATAATAATAGCTTGGGAAAACAAATTTGCCCTTTTCTTCAGTGCCAGTAATCAAAATACAATCCATTTGGGTTCTGATAGAATCTGCAACATTGCCATAGAGAAAAATGCAAACATTTTAAGGCACTATTTCATTATTCTACCCTCCTATGCATTATTTCTTTCCAATCAATATTTCAGTTCATTTCCTAAAATGATGCAATTCTAAGACAGTGTTTCATGCCTTGAAGATAAAGCAGGATGCTTTTGAAGGCAAGTCTTCATGAAGAATATTCCTGACTACAGAATAAAAGTTGAAAGTAATTTAAATAGCAGAGCCTGAAATCTAGTCACTTTGCAGATTAAAACAAAAGTGAATTTACAAGCAAAAGCTCACACAACCCGTTTAAGATGATAGCTAGAACCCAGAAACTCATCAATAAAGTGAAGTTTTCATTTTACTGGGGTAAATAGTATATATTACCAGTCATGTCTAACCTTTTGGTATTACAACGTATTGACATCTATGGACTTCATACTGACCAATCAAATAACAAGACAAAAAACATCTCACAATGGTTTTCAGCTGAGGAAATGGTTCAGTGGGTAAATGCTTGCTGCAAAATCTAGAGGATCTGAGTTCAAATCCCAAGAATTCATGTAAAGCTGCATACAAAGGCATGGATCTGTAATCCCAGCATCCCTATGGTGAAAAGGGAGGTAGAGATAAAAGGATCCCTGGAAGATTTGGGGATTGTCTGGCCCACACACTAATAAAACGACAAGAGACCCTTTCTGAAACAAGGTGGAAGTTGAGGACAAACACTTGATGTCAGTGCCCACATTCACACACATGGATGCACTCGCGCACACAAACACACACACACACACACAAACACACACACAAAGATTTTAAAAATCTCATAATGTTCTAAATAAATTTATGATTATGTTTTGGGTTGCATTCCTGGCTATCTGGAGGTACATGCAGCTACCAGGATATACCTGAGAGTGCCAGTGCTCCAGCCAGTGTGTTGACAGCAGAAACTGCTGTTTAGCTGGGCCATGATGACAATGTAACATGACTTGAAAAAGCAAAGAAGTGATCCCTGGCCAGGAAGGTTTAGTGTTCACTGGATATCGATGTGAATGTAAACACTATATTCTTTACATGTACACAAAAAATCTGAAACCCACAAACTATTAAGAAATTTTTTTGTTTTATATCCTTCAGGTACACTTATGAACTCATGTTCAGATATTGTATGTATATTTTTCAGGGGCTTTCCCTACCAGATAGGGGCAACCTCTCTTTGAGGTTGGCCATGGGACTCTCAAAATAAGAGAAGCTATGTATGACCTTGATTACCTCCCAGAACTTGAAGATATGCTCCTGTTGCTAAAAACAGGACATACTTCAGATAAAGGACTTGGAGCAGTGGAGCTGAAACTAACCTGAAAACCTTCTCAATGAAGACTCGCTCTTATACATCTAGAGAATACTATTCAAGCTTCCAATGGTCCAACCCTGTTCCAAAGACTAATAACCACAACAGCTTGCCCATGTGGTACTTTTATCTAGGCATAATCAACAACCATCTAATTAGACTTAAAGCCCTGTCAATAGGAGGGAACTCATGGGTAGCACTGTAATTACAGAAAAAAATATACATGGCTGGAGAGGTCATAGATCCTAGATTAAACCCTATCTATGTCATATCTCTAGACACATGAAATTTCTTACCATATGCTAATTATGGATCCTTATATTTACAGACAAGTATACCAAACACCACTCATCAAAGAAGCTTATTTTTGCAACAGATGGAGGCTATTACAGAGTTCCACAACCGGTCACACATAGAATATATGCCTGAGAGATGCCCAGTCCTAAGTGACACATTTATAGTAGAACCTCTACACCTAAGCCTCACGGAACATAGCTGGACAGGGTGGAGAAAGAATACTAACACATCCCTCAACTCTCACCAGTGAAGCTACTTCATACAACCAACTGTAATAAACACAGAAGGCCAGAACTGGCTAAGTTTTAGAAAACAAGAGATCGCAGAGAGCACGTTCCTAGATAGAAATCTTATACTAAAACTCACCCACTGACAGTTCAGGGACCATTATGGAAGAGGGTGTAGAAGATTGTAAGTGCCAGGCTTGCTGCATGAACGTAAGGAAATAGAGACATTCAGGTCACTGAGAATTTGCTCATATGAACTCACAACAATGGTGGCAGCATGCACAAGACCCATGCTGACTCAAGCACCCACAAACCCAGCATACAACAGGGGAAATATACAGAAGGCCCCAACTCTAGCCTAAGAACTCTTGGCATCTGATTACTGCTGGGTGAGGGAGAGTAGATCCTCTTTAAGGGAGTGACTCTAGATCAGCTGACTAGACTCCAGTGGATGAATTTCCAACAAGGACATCTGGGTACAAATGCTTGACTGGATAGGCCCTAACACATGTGACAGAATGCATGAAATCCAGTGGTGTGGGGCTATTGGAGAGTGCATTAAATGGGGAGCGGTGTAGGGAGGGAAGAGCTCTGAGTACCAACAAATAACATTGTATGAAAATCTCAAAACACAATGAAAAATTGAGAAAAAATACTGCACAATATATTCCTGGAATGTATATATTCCGTCTAGATCTAATCATAGTTTTCTAGTAAGGTGCACATAACTTCTCTTTGAATCTTTGATTCATACTCTTGGAATGTGTATAGTCTTTCTAGATCTAGCTGTAGTTATTCTAGTTAGATGCACATAACTTCTCTTTGAATCTTTGATCGACAACTCCATATTGCCCAGTATTTTTGAATAATGGCAATGATGATCACATTTTTTTGTACTTGTGAAGATATTGAGCTAATAAGTAAATATAACAGAAAAGTCACTTGATGAATACTTTCCTACAAAAGATCATCTCTAATTTTAGAATTAATCATGAGGCAATGAATGCATACTGCATGGGTTTAATGACAATCTTCACTTATTTGTGTTCAATTGCTCTAATTGCTTGCTTGCTGGTCAAAGTGTCTGCAAATTGTCAGAGCTTCCGTCTGTTCTGCACACCCTGACCTCTTATAACCATGTTTTATTTCTGTTGCCTACTTGTTTTTCCCTATGTTAATGCTGCCAAATTGATGGGCTCTAGACTCACCTGCAAGAGATACATCTGGGTGTGACTGTGAGGAATTTTCAAATTTAGATTGATTGATTTGGGAAGACCCATCCTAAATATGAGTGGTACCATTATGTCAGCTGGGGTAACAGTCTGCACAAGAGGAATAGGGAACTGAGTCCCAGCATTCATCTCTCTCTGTGTCCTGACTGTGGATCACATGTGACCAGTTGCCTTATAATCCTGCCACCATGACAGAGTATATCCCCTGAAACTACGAGTCAATGTAATCCCTTTCCTAACTTGCTTCTTCTCAGGCATTCATTCACAGCAACAAGAACAGTAACTAATACAGACTAATGCTTGCATGGGTGAACACACACACACACACACACACACACACACACACACACACGTATATGTATACACTGCTCCACTGCTCATCCTTTTGAATCCCCCTTTCTGCCCCTGCCACCAAAGAAAAAAACTTTGAATTAGAAGTTGGACCTTTTTCGTCTACCAGCTGTGTGACATTTCAGACTCAGCATGGGATTAGTTTGTTCATCCAAATCCAAAACATTGTTAGTTCTCAAATGTCCATCAGAGTTCATTCAGGGAAAGATCCTTTGGCCCTTCTTCAGAAATAAGTCTGCTGGTGCAAAATATTATGGTTTCCTGCACCGTGTCTGTGAGGCTGACTGATGTGGTTTCATATAAGAATCAGCCATGTATCAGGCACCTCTCTAGGTGCCAATTTCAGGAAAGATGTATCTACCTGGTGCTACTCAGCGAACAGTTCCTTTTCCTGGTAGAAGGGTCGAGGACAGCAAAAGCAGGATTCAGCTCTCTGAATCCAAAACCTCATTATTCCTTGAGGAGGCCCCAAAGAGACATAATTCTCTAAGCATAGGGCTTCCAGGATGAGCTTTGGCAAGGCCACTGCTGCTGATGATATTTGGAAAATCACTAACAGTGACACCAACTGCTGGATACAAAAAATTTATAAAACTCTAATCATATTTCCATTGACAGTAGACTGAGCAACGATCTATTCACAGCACTGGCCGCATTAGGGGGAAGTAGATCAAGATTCAATGTATTATGTCCAGTCTTTGAATTTGAAGATGTCCTCAACTCTGACTGAGATTGAGATGAGCCGCTGTGTTAATCTCTGCTGTATTTTCCCATTTTATAACAAAACAACTTTGAAGTAATAAATAACATTTCTGAAAACTAGACCACTCAAAGGAAAATAAAGGGTTTTCACATGGAACCCCAACCAGGCAAACAAAGTCATCAAGAAGAAACATTTAAGCATCTCCATCGGTTACTTTGAAAACATATAGCCGATGGCTGCATACAAATTAGATTTGTAAGTGAGGTGACTTAGAGGAGAAAATCATGTTAGAGCTGACTGTAGTGGAAGCTTATTAATCTAAGAGGGCAGCTAAATGAGGGAGAACAAGAGATACAGACAGAGACAGATAGAGACAGAGACACTGAGACAGAGATTGCGGCAGAGACAAAGAAAACATTTCTTTGCTTAGGAAACAATCTGAATGGAACTTGTGACACTATAAAACTAGGCCTAGGGATAATGCAATAAAGAGAGTGGGAACAAGAAGGTATGACTGTGCTGAAGTAAACAGAACCATAATGCGTACTCTCCTGGTATAACCTGAGTTGTTTTTAGTATTTTATTTTATGTGTATGCGTGTATTGCATGCATGTAGGCCAGTGCACCCTTGGAGGAGGACAGAAGACTGTCGGATCCCCTGGAACTGGAGTTATGGACAGTTGTTAGCTGCCATGCGGGTGCTGGGATTCAAACCCGGGTCTTCTGCAAGAACAGTCAGTGTTCTTAACTGCTGAGCCATCTCTCCAGCCCCAGAACCTGAGTTTTGAATGCGGCTCAATGCATCGTGGTGGGGTAATAAGATAGACTTGGAGCCTATGCCCACACCACATTGAGCCTGCCTCTTCTCATCTGACTTCAGAAACTAGGCAAGAATGGAAATGATTTGTATTTGATGGTGAGATAGATTTAAACTCTAAGGGCATAGAAGCTTCTAATATAGTCTGTGTGTTGTGGAATAAATGAGACATTATAGTAGAATAATTTATTGAATAAGATAAAAAGAAGTTTGGGGGCCAGCGAGACGGCCTGAGTTTGATGCCCTGGACACACATGCTGGAAAGAGAGATCTAACTCCTTCAGGTTTTCCTCTGTCTTCTACACACATGCCCCTCTACATGAACAAATAAATGTAATAATAGTTTTTAAAGTATTTTTATAAAACAAGAATTTGAGAAGGCAACAGATCCTAGCACAGAGCACTGAACTGACACACAGTGTGTGTTACCCAAAGAACAGAATCAACTCCTTGAGTTAGTTATAAGTGAAGAAGATATGAAACTTTTTAACTTCCAAAAAGTTCCTTTTTAATTTTATTATTATTATTATTATTATTATTATTATTATTATGCAGAATGTCTATTTCTTTTGTGCATTTCATACAACACACTTTAATCATATTTAGACACCCTCCCCAATATGCACACCCATAGCCTCACAATCAGATTTCTTGAATACAGTCATACATGAGCAGACCTTGCAAGTCAATTTTCCATCCCCAAATTTCCCTCAGTGTGAGTTCATCCACTGGAGCCTGGTCAGTCTATCTAGCGTTGCTCTCTTTAACAAGAAAATTCTCCCTCAGCCAGCAGTGATCAGCTGCTAATGGTTCCTCAGGTAAGGCTGGGGCTTCTTATCCATTTTTCCAGTTCTATGCAGGGTTTTTGTCTGGACTGAGATTTCATGGGTCTTGTGTATGCTGTCACTGTTGCTCTAAGTTCACATGAGGAAGTTCCTAGCCACCTGGAAAACTCTGTTTCCTTGTGGTCATCCACCACCCCTGGCTCTTACAGTCTTTTGGCTCCCTAGCATAAAAAGACACTAGTCAAAATGTAAAGAATAAGAGACTGCAGATTGTATATCCCTGGATAGGAGTCCTATATTAAATCTCACCCACCACAGCTCAGGGACCATTGCAAAAGCAAAGTATTCCTTAACCTCGCTGTACTATCTGTATATTGGGATAGCAATCCTCATGGTGTTATTGAGGATGACATATGTGAAACAGTCAGAAGAACACCAGGTTTTTATTAGGAGATGAATTTTAGCAAGAAAGTAGCTAATTGTCTGAGATATACTAGAGTTGTTTTGTATCTCTTTCTCTTTTTATCCTTAGAAGCAGGTACTCCATCTTATCTATCCTCACAGTACAGCTGGCACATAACAGGTGCACAGTAAATGTCTATTGGATTTAAGTACAAGAATTAGAAAGCTTAGTTAATAACCACAAGGGCCAAAACACCTCTTATACCTACCTACTTGAGGAAAATTTGGTTTATCTACCAATGAATATAGTTCTGTGAACTCCATGTGTATTTGTTCAGATGAGAGGAGAGAATCTTAATAACTTAGAAGATGGAGAAACTTGCTTCGTTTCCCAAGAATGCATGCCTCGAGTAAAAACTACACAGTTCAAATATGTTTGCATAGCATTCAGGTGTTGTCCTTGAACTTGACTTGGCATTACCAAATTAGGGAATACTGTACCATCACTAAGGCAGGCTAGTAATGGGAGACGATTTCTGGCAAAAAATATATGGTCTGGCCTTAACATGAATCTGGAAAAGAAAAAATAGGAGGGCTAGAGGCGATTCTATTTGTATGCAAATTCAATAACTAGGTTGACATGGGATACTGAATATATTTAAACTATTTTAATACAGATTTATTCTCTCTCAGAAATAAGAAAACAGGAATGAATGTGAAGATAGAGTGTACTGTCAAACATATTTCCCAGAAAAAGGCAGATGATAATGATATGAATATAATATTATGTGATTTAAAAGTTATAAAAGGAAAAGATTCATGCCCTTTAATCCCAGCACTCTGGAGGCAGAGCCAGGCAGATCTCTGTGAGTTCAAGGCCAGCTGGACAGCTGGGGCTGCAGAGAGATCCTGTCTCAAAAAAGGAAAAAAACTCTTCTAACACTTTTCTCCTAAGAGGACATTATCAAATGTATCAGACACAGAAAAAATGTTTTCATGGGAGTAGATTAAAAAAAAAAAACAGACTGGTTATACCTTATAGATCAGGAAAGTTTCCTCATTATCTGATGATCCGGGAGAACATATCTGCCAATGCACCTATGTTCTTGAAAGTGGGTATCACTATGGTTTCCTGCCAAAAAGATAATGGATTTGGCAATAACCCATGCCAAAATTTATACGCTTAAATGTGTCTCCTCCAGCCAGGTAAACGTACCTTCCACATCAGTTACATGGAATATCACAAAGATTTCACAATCTTAATTAAATTTTATCATAAATGAGCTTTGGCTGCCTAGCTTATTAAACTACTCCACCCAGATGATAAGAAGTATAAAAAAGTAAATCTAAATTCAGCAGAAAGTACAACTGGATTATTTATAACCTGGGCTTAATTTTCAGAATTGGAGCTACAAGCTATGTTTTACAACATCTTTGAAGCAATTCTTTTACTGTTATACTTGCAGGGATGGAGAATCATTTTTTTGTCAGAACTGTTATGGGTAAAACTCTTTCCTTACACTCAAAATTGCTGCTTTATATACATAGGTTGATTTCAATTACTTTTCATTTTTTTTGTTACATCCTTGTAACTAAGAGGCCAAAACAGAAGTATGCCTTACAAAAACATTTTCAATGCAAAATGCTCAGTGCACCTTAGGTAACGAATCATACATGTTTGCAAAATTTCAAGCACATAATTGCCTGTCCATAATAATTGTTGAAAATTAGCCCATTTCTGGAGTTTGTGCACATGGCCTGTAAAATGTGTCAGCTTTTCTCTGATTCATAAGCTTTCTTTCAATTTTAAAGCAAACAGATGTTTATCTTTAAATGGAGTAGAAAAATATAATGCTTTAAAAACTTTTGGTGCATTTATTACAGTTAAAAATGGCAAACATCTGTAGTTAGGAAAAATATACTACGGTTCTTTAGTCCTATGGGAAACCACAAATTAGGAGTTGACAAGTTGCAGGTACTTAAAATGTCTGGCGATATTGCCATTCAATATAAAATAGGGAGCTTAATCGGGATTGTATTTACTCTGTCCATATGTTGTTTTCAGACTACAAGGGCACCTTGCTTTGTGAAGCAGTATTTTAAGACTGAACATTTCAAGAAAAACTAAATAGCAAAGAAGGACAATGACTTTTATTTTTATCTTTAAACATTAAATTATGTTGCTAAGCAATTTAAAAATTCTAATTTTAAGAACTGCCAGGAAAACATTATTTTCAATATTCTCAATTGACATGAGTCCAAAATCCTAAACGTTAACATTAATTCCAGGTCAACTTTGTGTGAAAACAAGAGAACTTACAGTCTACCTGTTTCTTAAAAGGAAAAAAAAATACAAGTATAAACATTAAAGTTACTTGAGAAACATGAAGTCCTTCACTACGTTTTCAGTAAGTGTTCTCATTTCTTCTATGTATTGCATACCCAATGAGTAGACTTGATAAATAAACTTATTTCCTTTTATTTATTGAGCTATGTTTGAAATTCAAGAATATTAAATTGAATGATAAAACACCAAACTCCCCAATAAAAATGTTCTTTTAGATATCAAATTTTTCAACTTTGGCAGGTCTTTTTGGATCTTTTATTTTACATTTATTAAATGCTATTCAATATGTCAAGTTCACTGCTCAAAGGTTCTTTTTTTTTCATTTGGTGAAAGAGATCTCTCTATGTAGCCCAGGCTGGACTTATAATCATGATCATCCTGCCTTATTTTCCTTATTACTGAGAGTACAGGTGTGTGACACCATGCCTGACAAATAACTGAAGCTATTATATTATGTGTAAGACCTATTTCTTTGTTGCTTTGAATTCAAGCAGCATTGTGCATTAGTTACCTATCTCAACACTGTGACCAAATACCTAACAAGAAGCAACTTAAAGGAAGATTTATCTTGCCTCATATTGAATAGGGTATAGTTCATATGCTGGGAAAAGTATTGCAAATTTTATGGTGACATGTTCCCACACATCTTAGAGGACCAAGTCGCAGACATAGGTAGATAGATAGATGATAGAAGATAGATAGATAGATAGATAGATAGATAGATAGATAGATAGATGATAGATAGATAGATAGATAGATAGATGATTGATAGATAGATAGATAGATAGATAGATAGATAGATAGATAGATAAAAGCAGAGAGACAGAAAGCATGCTTATATCAGAAGTAAGACTGGACTATAACCATTAAGGACTGACCCATAGTGGCCCCTTTCCCCCACCTAAAGGTTGAAGGTTGAATCCAACAGAGTTCTACCATCTGAGGAACAGTGCTTCAAACTCACGAGCCTATGAGGGACATTTCACATTCAAACTATCACACTTTACATATAAGGACGACTCTATAGGATTTCAAGTTTCAAAAATGCCTTTTGTTCTCACAGGTCCAATTCAGATATGAACTAATTCCTGTTTTGATAGGCTTATCAGCTTTATACTAGGGTTAATATACTCTTTAGTACATAAGCCGTGTATTCACTGAAGCACTGTTATTTTCTGAAACGTGTCTCTGTGATGCTATTCTGTGGGGATTAATTTTGATAACTTAGAATTATATCATTTTAAGTACAAAATAAAAATGGTTGTCTTGAGTTTATATGTTTTAAATTTTTCCAGCGCATGGGAAATGGGGACAGTAGAACCACAAGTTTCAGCCTAGCTTGGGCTATGGAATGAGACAATGTTTCAAAACCTTGAAGCTTTACTTCTACTGTCTAGCTTTCATAATTTTAGAAGCTGATATTAATGCTAATGAAGGAGAAAAAGTAATCATCAGCAGTGTTACCCAGATGTGAACCCTGTGAACTAACCTTGAAAGATATTCATACTGGCATAACAGTAACATGACTATTGTGGGAGTAACAAGTCAATTTCCAATTGGATATAAGGCTTGCATTACAAGATGGAACCCACACCTGGCACTGTTATAAAGGCCAAAAACATGTGGCTAGACAGGTCACAGAGAGTAAGAGAGAACCTATTACTATTATCATTCTAAATGGACATATCATTAAACTGAGTCCTAATGATTTATTATTATACCAGAGAAACCTGTTCTAGCTGCAGATGGTGATAAACAGAATCCCACAACTGGTCAATGTGTTGAAAATAATAGACTACAGAGTGCTTGGCCCTAAATGGGGACACCTATATCATACCCTCTCCTCCCTAGCTCAAAGAACATTGTGGAAGATGAGGCAGAAAGTTTATAAGAGCCTAAAGTGATGAATACAAGGAAATCAGTGTTTTCAAAACACAACAGGGCAGTTACACATATGAACCCACAGCACTTGTGACAATATACACAAGACCTGCACAATCCCTAGCCAGACAAAAAGCCAGCATGGAGTAGGGGAGGTAGGCAAGAAGCCCTAGACCTGACTGAGGACCTATAGGCAACTGATAGCTGCTGGGAGAGGAAGAGTGAATTTCATTCAAGGATGTGATGCTAGATAGGTTGACCAGGCTCCATGGGATTGAATCACACCCCATTTGAAGACATAAATTTGCCTTAAAAATTAGAGGTGTGTAGACAGTTTGGGTGAGGAGATGGGAGAGAAGGTCTGAATTTGATCAAAATGCATTGTATGACCTCACAGTGGTTGTTACAGAATGAACAAGACCTGTGCAAGCATAAGCTGGACATAATCCCAGAATGGAAAGGGGAAGTAGGCATGATAACCTGCTACTAGCTGAGGAGCTCTTGGCAACTGATAGCTGCTGAGAGAAAAAAAAATCAATTTTCATGGAGCATGACCCCTACTTGGTCGACCACACTCCAGTGAATGAGGAAAATCTATACACGAGAATATGAGTAGCAAAAATTGGACTATATTAATTTTTAAAAAAAGGATACAAAATTGTGTTGGTAAAGGAGTAGGGTCACTTGGAAAGAGATGGGAGAGGGCTCAATATTATCCAAATACACAGTAGGAAATTCTCAAAGAACTAATACATTAAAATGAAGAAGAAAAAATGTATGCATTAATCATCTCATACAGTCCTCATCATAGTCCTGTTAAAAGGTTTATAATGTACCTCATTTTACAAATAAGGAAATGGAGATAAAATTGATTAATATCTGGACTAGAGAACACTCTGTCTTATCTCTGAGAATACTGCTAGATGCCTGGTTTTAACCCTTGGCCAACATAAGAATAGTAAGATTAAAGGGATGTGTTTTAGGGTGAGAAATTTCCTAGAATGCCCCAGGTCATTGATGGTGTGCAAGTGTCCTAAGTTGTTCAGCAACCTATGACTAAAAGGATTTAGGAGTCCTTTTCTCAGAAAGTTGCTCTGACCCAGGCAAAAAATCCTCCTTCAGATCCTTGCTCAGTATGGCCCAGTGTACAGAGAAAAGAGGCCTGGGTAGTGGAATGTCTCCCAGACTCAAGGCATTTGCAGCACTACACCCTTAATCTTTAAACAAAGGCCTAATGTGTATACTCTGATGTACAGTAGAACATTTTCTAATACTTACACCTGGGAAATTCATATGTAGGCTCATGAAATTCTCTCCTGAAGACAACATAGCTTAAAATGGGTGTTCCAGAGTTGGAAGCAGCAGTCTGCCTTTAGACTTTTGTTTTTGATCATGACTGCTGTTTCCTTGTATAAGGATGCCTAAACAACAGTAAACATTCAGAAAAGGTATGGGCCAGAGTAAGGTGTTCCATTATTGAACTCGACTACCCAAAGATATACCTTGTTTCTTATTTTCCTTTAAAATATCAATTTTTCCACATGACAAACCATCACAAAATGTATTTGGCTTAAAGCAATAGTTATGTACTATACTCTGTACTTAGTTCAGAATTCTGTAGGCCAACAGTCGGGATGGGTTCAGCTGGGCAGTTCTTCTAGCCTAAGACGGGCATGATCACACATCTACAGTAAAATCATGGCTTGGGTAGGACTGATGGCCTGTTAGCTTTCATCAGTCTTGTCCCAGCTTTATCTCATAGGGACTAAGCTGTGTTCAAAACAAAGAGAGTACGTAGGCTCTCTTAAGAACACATCAATACTGTCCCTGAATTCCCCTGGTCAAAAGGAAAGCACAAAAGTCACAATGTCCAGAACACAGACAAGGTAAAGATGGAGAACAATGTCTCACTCCCACTAAGGCACAGCTTGTACTAGCAGAAGCACTGGACTAAATGCAATCTTTTTTCATTTTCCTTTTGTAAATCAGACTTTCTAAGCAGCATCTTGGGAGAGAGGTACATTCCATAGTCAAGCCTCCAGCCTACCCAGACTTACTTCCTCTAGAAACAGTTATTACATTCAATTGAATAAACTGCAAATTTGCATACCACAAATTCAGGATATAACAAAATGAACACGTGATTCAATATTTTAAAAATGAATATTTTGGTGACTGCATAATATAAAGTGATATTTTCATGAGAGTAAATAAATTAGGTTTGATCAGATTGGGAAAGCAGTGGAGGGTCATCACTACTCGCACCCAATTAAGCAAATGCCAGTTCTCTTGTACACAGAGGACAGGCATGTTAACAGCCCTGACATGTGATGTGCTAGTCAAGGGAACCAGTTACAGGCATCAAGTCACACGTATGTGTGTGTATATGTGTGTACCTATATACCATGTGCCAAATAATGAAAATGAAGCAATATCAAAATTCAAATTAGAAAGAAGATACCTAAACTATAAAATGAAGGTGTCTTTGTTACCCAGTGTATTAGTCACTTTTCTGTTCCTGTGATAGAAACACCATGACCAAGGAAACTTATAAAATGAAGAGTTTATTTAGCACACAATTCCAGTCCATCATGGCAGGGAGGCACGGCAGCAGAGGTGGCTGGAGGAGGAGCTGAAGCTAAGCTCTCATATCTTCAAGCAGGTACAGGAAGCAAGAGAGATACTCAAGATCCAAGACCCAGCAAAGCTAAAGAACGCTCTAAGTTTGCCCCCAGTGACCTCTTTCTTCCAGCATAGTTACACCTTCTAAGACCTCTTAAAACAGCCACCATCTGGGGACAAAATGTCCAAATACTTGGAGCCTATGGGGAATATTCTCATTCAAACCTTCACACCCAGTTTCCTGTATGTTTCTTTATAGGGCTTTATGGTAGCAATTTCAGTTCAAAGTACCAGATAGACAACACATATTCAGCTCTTTCTCACTCGAGATGGTTTGAAATGTAAATAAAAAGGAAATGGAATAAGAACTGATACCAAGGGAGAGAACAGGCTGGAGAGTGTGTAGACACTTGAGAGAGGGATGCTGTATATTTCACTGTGAGTCCCTAGCTTTTCATGTCATGACTCACGTGGAACATGGAATTTGTTTGATTCAGTGGAAGGAAAAAGAAAATGGACACAACTAGAAGCAGATGTTCTAGGCCCCTGGTTATGCTGAGACCACCTAGGAAGGCATAGATTTAGCAACGACCTTGTGACTCAGTAGATCTCAGCTGGGGGCAATTTTATCCATTAGGGTACACATGGCACTATCTGAAGATAATTTTGGCACTGCAGTTGTGGGTGAGGTACATTGTTGGAATCACATGAGGAGAAAGGCCAGGGATCCTGCTAAATATCTTACTATGCTTCCCACAACAAGGTATTACTTGACTCCAATGTCAATATTGCCTAGGCCAAGAAATTCTTGCAACAGTGGCTGATCACTGGGTTTCAAAGCACAGAGGCTGGGACACTTCAATTAGACTTACAGAGAGCCCCCACCACCACCACCAAGGAAAGAGACTGTTTTCTGACTTGAGGAATGAAAAAAAAAACTGTGCAAACCACAAGCAACCCAGGTACAAAACTGGGTGTCATAACCATGAGCAAAAATCAGAAGGAATAGCACTTACATAAACATATATAAAATAACCTCTTCCTCCCATTCTTTCAGATTCAGAAGTACCCACAGGCAATATTTTCCAGAGCAATAAATTGAGAAATTTTCCCTTGAAAAAAAAATGGAACAAACTACATGCAAAGACCCAGAGCAGGAAGTTGGGGTTATTAGCACCTCAGATAAAACTCTCCAATTCCCATGATTTTGAAGGCCACACTGAAGCAGCTGGCCCTAACAAGCTACTGTTGAGCCCCAGGAGTCATCAAAATATGTAGCTCACAGAGTTGCCTTAGGAGCAACTAGTTACCTCACTTTGAAGAGTAGTTTAGAACAATGCTCCTCTAACTTGAACGAGAATATGAACCTCTCAGAGGATCTTGTTGAAATGTAGGTTGAGATTCCGTAAGTCTGAAGCAACCTGAGATTCTGCTTCTCTATGTAGCCAGGGTAATGCTAATTCTCTTACTGCATGGATTGTTCTTTGAATACCCAAGAGACTGGCCAGATCTAGCTGGAAATTGTTTTATAAATAAAGTTTTATTGGCACAGAACTACACCAGTCTGTTTACATATTGTTTGTGGCTGCTTTCATGCTACAGAGCAGAATTCAGTAGTTATGAGAGAGATACTGTGTCTTACAGGTACAAAACTTCCAATTGCAACAATTTGAGGTCACTAATGCCAAACTCAATTCTAAAGACTACGTTCCATGAATTCAACTGGTATGCAAATAACTCAAAAAGTGCAACTGGATTACAGTTTCTACAAAAGGCCAAAAAAAAATAGTGGGAGAGGTGGGAAAAATTGCATACCTTGTGATACCTCTCAGTATTTCCTTCAATGTTAAAATTATCTCTGAGTTAAATTGAGTTACTCAACTTAGACAGGTTTCAATCTCAAAATTAAAATTGGACTATGTATGCTTCAGTTTTCATTGAACAACATGTTTTAAAAAGTTGTGCTATACTTTTTTAATGATGAGTCCAGTATAAAAATAGAACATGAACCTAGTTGTTACATAATTTTACAGTAAACTATCTTTCACTGATGGTAAAAGGAAAACAGATTATATTCATTTAGAATACTTTCCTCTTCAGCCATATTTTAATTTATATTTTGGGTTAGGGAAATGTCAGAGAAATAAAACCAACCCAATGAAGATCACATTAAAGAGTTTACAGCTTTAAATAATGTACCAAACAAAAAATTGCTTTCTGTTCTCACAGAATTTCACTGAATCAGTAGAATTAAAGTGTCTTGTCATCAAAGCATTAAAAGACCACAAGACACTAGTTTATATAGTTATGCCCATTTTTAATAAGAAAACATTTTAGTAATAGCAATCAGTATCAAAATATATTGATTAAAGGAAAATGAATCAATTTGGTATCAATGCATAAGCTTATAAATACAGTCTCATGTCAGTAAAAATATGTGACATAAAATGTAGGAACTTGCTACTAGAAAGTGCTCAATTTGTTAAAGAGAAGTCAAAATAAAAATGAAAATAGGCACATTTCTCTGTGACATGTTTATTTTCAAACTACTTCTCAGTTAAATGGCAGGAACGGTCCTCACACTACATTAAAATGTTGCTTAAGAATCCAGAGAGTTATCCTTGAAAACAACTAATGAACAAGCAAAATGTGCTATTTTGTCCAGCTCATGAAATGCCTTTTGGTGTTACAAAGCCCACATGTAAAGGTCGAAGCTGTGTCTTGAACACAGAATTAGGTAAAGCACAAATTATCAGATGCTAATTTAGTTGTCTTGGGCAACCTTCAGTGATTTGATTAATTTTAGTCATAATCTACTGACAATAAAGAGCATATTCTGAAATATATGTTGGCAAAATGATATGACTAAACTCAGTTGCTTAGAAAAAATGTTATGCAACTTGAACTGTGCATCATTATCAGGTCGAAAACATGAAGCTAGCAACAATGAGGCTGTATACAGCCTCAATACAGAAACGACAAGTCTGACTTCCATCTTTTCTGTGAACATTGGAGAAATGACAGCCAGGCTTTGGCAGGCAGAGCTTGGAGGGGTAAAGAAACACCGAACTTTGCTTCAAAGTCATGACACAGATTCCAATGTTTTCCTCATATTTTGGTGGCTCATACCCCTGTGGTTATTTGTGCACTTAGCTTTTCATCCTCCTAGGAGAGAGATGTTGTAAGTACTCTGTGATCCCAGAGTGGCCTACGTTCTCTTCCCTATGCCACATTCCTACCCAGAAACTCAGCCTTGTTCTACAAGGAATATTTTTCAGGTTTAGATAGACAGGATTCCACAAATAGAGCTCTACATTCTGGGACTGTGGCTGTCTTTGTTGCTAGAAGAGTCCTGGCCTTACTTCCATTTAGTCCCAGAGACCTGAACCCTCCACCTAGGAGCCCCAACACAGAGTCAAGTAGGATTTCTCACTGAGACTGTTTCCTCAACACAGTTCCTCTGGAGAGGTAATTCAAGACTAGAATAACAATTTTAAAAACCTATAAAATAATGGACCTGGTTAAAAAGATTCCACAGGGGTGATCACAGAAGACAGACCACTTCTCAGGTGGGCTCTTCAGGGTTATCCTGGTGGTCTCATACTGTTCAGCATACTTAGGCCTGGCCTCTTCTGCCGTAGACCTTGTAACTATCCCAGCATCCACAGACCACTGAAGGTCAAAGCTTTACCCATGTTAGTTTACTCAACCAGGCAACTTATTGTGAGGAGCTCCCAGGCCTTGCCAAATCCTAGAATCCCTCTGTCCACTGACCGCTCCCTTTATGCTACAGTTTTGACTGTAAAGCTGTAAAGCTAAAAACTTGATCGTACTTGTGTGATCTACTTGGTCATTAGAACAAATATATTTGTTCTCAAAAGTCCAAAACTGCTCCTATTTCTACCCACCCAGACTGGAGTCATCCAATTATACATAGTATTCCACCTGCATTAATCTGCTCAAATTTTGCTAACATTAAGCCTTTGGGGGTAAATTATGAACTGTAAGCCACAGTTAGAAATAAATATTATATATCAACCTACTTGTTGCACACACATATAAAACAATCATCCTATATTGCATCGAATCTTAGATGCCAGTGATTGTTAGACACACCTGGACTTTATTAGAGAGGTAAAAAATGGGAAAAATTCCAATATTAATACTAATGAAATATGATGACAAAGCAAAGCTTCATTAAATGATACTCATCTGAGGCACCCCAGTATGTGTAAAGTACTCCGATATTTGTGTCCTCTTCTCATCATGATTTAAGAATGAATGTTACTTGTGAGGAACTAAATTGATTCTCAAAGATACGATCTGAAAATACATGCCATTCATCCTATGCAGAGAACTGCATAGGTTTTCTGTCAACCTTCAGATGGATTCTCAACCCACAACCTATAGGGCCCTGAGTGGCATAGTTCCTGAACCCTCTGAAAAGTGCCTGGTCACTTTCCTGCTTGCCTGGAAGCTTTTGCAATGGTGATTCTCTTGACATATCAGACATATGGTCAACCTCATATTGCCCTCCCCCTTCAAATTCTGTCCCAGTTATGTTTTGAGGTGGTTCCCTCTGTCATCCTGTATCAACTCCAAGACAGTTCTTCCTTCTCAATACTCTTCACCACAGCTCCTTATTTCACTGTGGTGAGAGGAGAATTTACATGTGTCTTCAGGCCTTCTGACTCAAGAGCAGTGGTAGCTTTGTACACACTTTCAGAAGCCAGAGATAGTAGAGTCTTGGGTCACAGATTTGTTATGTGATCCAAATAGAAAAGACAGAACTCTCCCTTCTCATACTCTTAAACAAAGAAGAAAAAAAATCCCTCCCTTATTCAGAGTAGAACTGCTTACATTCCAGACTAATAGAGACCTCTTTAGAGGGGAGACTAGAAAGGCTTGCTAGCAGCCTTCTGCATAACAGAGCTTTCTCTAAGCTCAGGTTTCCAGCTGTCACACACACAGAACCTGGGGATGTCGTCTTTCCAAGCTTCTTTGAATGCACCTTCTAGAGGTTAGGGACCGGAGAGAACCAATTTGTGAACATGTGAATCTCTATGCCTTAATAATAAACAGTTGCAGTCCCCTTAGGCTCCAAGTCTCTGTACCCACCGAGTTTATGCAAGTGTAGTGAACAAGCTGCTTCTTCAAGTTTTATTTGTAATGTTTTTATCACAACAATAAGCACATCATCACTTGTCGAATTGCCTCTATGTATTGCCAGACTGACCCAAGATAGATTGTAAGTCTCTTGAGGACAGAGACCAAGTAATAATAAAATTCACACTATAATAGATTGTTATTATATCTCCAGTCACATCCACTAAATGAATTCAGCTACCCTTAGGAAGACAGATATCAAATGTTTTCTTTCACTTGTGGTTCCTAGGAATTACAGATACATAGTATCATATATGTACTGATAAAATGAAAGTAGACTCCAAACTGTCTTGGGACTAATGGGAGGAGGAGCTGGAAGAAAGGGGAGGGTAGTTGAACATGGGGAAAGTACACTCAAAGTACACTTCATACTTAGATGAAAATGGTTTATGGAACTTTGTATAATGTCTGGGGAGGGGAAATGCCTGGGGCAGATATCATCGATACTCTTGATGTGAATCTTATGTGCTACAATACTGACCTGTCAGATAAGATGTGTCCACAGGTGCATTCTTGTCAAAAACATATTGGGGGTATAATTACTGCCTTTGGATGGAATTTGAGGCCTACACCAAGGGAGGGAATACATGCCTGCTACTGTAAGCTTGGGTAAAAGACTATGATTGAGGAGTTTACATATCTACAGGGGAACTACTACTGATGTTTTGTTAAACGAACAGGTCAAAATGCCTTCTAAAGATTAATATTTATATCTAAAGACTAGCATTGCTTTTAGCCTTGGTCAGAGAGGTTTCCTTTTGCAGTTCAGGTAGAAACTCTTACCTCCTCAAAGTGCTGAAAATAAATTACTGTTGAGTGCTTAGCCCTAAAGAGGACATCTATATTACCTACCCCATGGCCCAGGAAGCATCATTGAAAGGGGGACAGAAAGGCTGTGATAGAGTCCAGCACTATGAAACACTTGTCTTCTGCTATGACTTGGCTGTTGCAATTATAAACAGAGTAGCCTTGGCTAACTTTATGCACAAAAACGATACAAATGTAGGAGGAGGACTAGTTGGGAAGAGGAGGACCAGCAGGAGTAATATGTTCATAAGAGGATAATTGGAAGTGATAAGATCATAATATGCACTATACATGCATGAAACTGTCAAACATAAAAATAAACCAAAATGCAAAAAAATTAAATTTATAAGTCACACTATAAATGCACCCATAAGTTTTGTAATTTATAAATTATACAATTTATTTCTTTACTGAAGTATGGCTCCACTGTGGAAACACTCATCTGTTAAGTGAGTAAAATGTCTTTTCCAGGGCATACATGTAGCTGAAGACATTTATTATTTCAAGCAAAGGCTCGAGATCCTTAAAGCATCAAAATTGTAAACTCAATGACCTGGAGATTTTTATAAAAAGATATGGGTTAGTCATGGTTATGGAAGGAAATTTATTATTCTACCTTAGCATCTATACAGAGAGAAGTGAATCTTGTTTGATAATTGATTTTCAAGCTTTGCCTCAGGGTCATAATCAAAAGTATTCAACACGATTAATACAGGAAGAGTTCTTTGTGGGCACTTAGTCTGGAAATTAATTTTTTTAAACTCTTAACAAGGATTTTTCCCAAGTATTAGTTATCCTTTCCAGGTGCAGTGGATTAAGTCAGGTTCATTCCCATTGTCCTTGATTTTTGACTCATTAGTCAAGGTTTTACAGTACTTAAAAAAAGCGACATGTTCTCAGTCATTTTTGGACCGAGAAACAATCAGTCCCTTATATGTGAGTATATATCCTGATATAACAGCAGGAATAAGGAAAATGGAAAGGAAGCATGGAGGGAAAGGGAAAGCCCAAAAGTTGGGGACAGTAGGGAACAGATGGAACAAATGTTACTAGGGGTGAAGTGGGGAAACTGGGAATGTTTGGCTGGGAAGGCAGGAGGGAAGGACATTCAGGGGCCCATGCTGGGGGTTGAAGGAATTCAGGAGATGGGGGATGGCAGGAGGCTGCTGTTATTGGGGAAAGAGAGAGGATAATGTGAATGCTTGGGCTGGGGAAGGAGGAGGGAGGTCAGATTGGGGGAGAGAGAGCAAAGATGAATGTATCTTGGGTGGCTAGGGAAGTCAGAGGGAAAATCGTTGTCTCTGAAACCCCTTGAGAAATTCACATAATAAACTTAGAGCAAGGGAGTAGGAACTGACCTGGAAGCTTTCTCCCTGAAGACTAGTTTCATAGCTCTAAAGGATACTATGCAAGCTGCTGAGGGAGAAAATCAATCAAAGGTCTAACACAGCTTGTAAAGCCTAATAACCACAGCAACTGGCATCACAATTGGTGCAGATGTGGCACTGATATTTGGGGGTTAATCAACAGCTATCTAATTGGACATGTCCGGGACCGTGGGGGAGAGGGAACTCGAGACTGGGGATAATGGGCAGTAGGTATTATGGGGCAGAGGGTGGGGAAAATAGGGAACTTGGACTGGGGAGGGAGAAGGGAGGTTGAATGGCGGTGGGAGGAGGAGAGATGAAAGAAGCTTGAGTGGTGCAGGAAGCTAGAGGGAACTGTGTTGGCTCAGAAACCCCTTGAGAAATACACATACAGTGTCTGAACATTAGTGCGTGTGTATACTTAGGCGCTGTATGGCAAGGAGTACAACAGCAGACACGAGAAACCTCCCTTCGAGTTCTTGGTCAGAATAGTCCAAGAGACTCCCAAAATAACACAGGCTATTGCTTTCTGGAGCCCTTGGTTATCTCCCAGAACCTGAGACTAAGAACCTACTGCTGAAGACAGGACATACTTTGGACACAGGACTTGGAGCAATGGAACTGGAACTGACCTGGAAGCCTTCTCCCCGAAGACTAGCTCTCATACTTCTAGAGGCTACTATGCAAGCTGCTAAGGGAGAAAATCAATTAACTTTCTATCCCAGTTCTAAAGCCTAATAACCACAACTGGCACATCAAGCTACTTCTATTGGTGCAGTAGTGGCACTGTTAATCTGGGAGGTAATCAACAGGTATCTAATTGGACTTAAAGCCCTTTCAATGGGAGGGAACTTACAGGTGACACTGTAAACACAGCCAAATACACATAACTGTAGAGATCATAGACCCTAGAGAAAACCTTATCTCTGTCATAACTCTAGACAAATTAAATTTCTTATCATATGCTAAATATAGATCCTTATATTTACAGACAGTGTACTGTATACCACTCATCAAAGAAGCTTCTTTTTGCAACAGATGGAGGCTATTTCAGAGTTCCACAACTGGTCATACACAGAGAATATATGTCTGAGAGTTGCCCAGACCTAAGTGTCACATCTACAGTGGAATCCCTACACTTAAGGCTCATGGAACAGAGCAGAACTGTGGGTGGAGAGAATACTAGTGTATCCTTTAACTCTTACCAGTGAGGCTTCCTTATACAACAGAGTGTGATGCACACAGAACGCCACAGCTGGCTAAGTTTTAGAGAATAAGAGACTGTAGAGTGAGTGTCCCTGCATAGGACTCCTATTTTAAACCTCACCCACCCACGGCTCAGGGACCATTGTGGTGGGGGCAGGGGGAGTAGAAAGATTGTAAGAGCTAGGGCTGGTCCATGAACATAGAGAAACAGGCTTTCAGGCCACTGGAAGTTTGGTCATGTGAACTTGCAACAATGGTATCATCGAGTACAAAACTTATGCCATCTCAATCAGACAAGGGCCTAGTGTGGAGCAAGAGAAATGGGTAGCAGGCTGGTCCTAACCTGGGAACTGTTGGCAAATGATTACTGCTGGATAAGGGAGAGTAGATCTTCCTTACGATCTCTAGATAGGTTGACTAGACTCCAGTAGGTAAATTTTCACTGAAGGATATTTCTGTGCAAATGCTTGAACAGATGGCAATGAACATATATAACAGAGTGGATAAGGTCCTGTAGGGTGATATGGGGGCCACGCATGGAGAAGGGAGCTCTAAAATTGAACTATGAAAATTGAACTATTATTGTATGAAATGCACAAAAAAACTCAATAAAAATAGTTTTTTTTTTAAATCTTTCTAGGGGCTAGAGAGATGGCTTAATGGTTTAAGAGCAATGGCTGGTCTTGCAGAGGACCTCGGTTCGATTTTCAGCACCAACATGGCTTACAAGCTTCCATAATTCCAGTTCCAGGGGATCTGATGCCTTTTTCTGACCTCTGTGGGTATTATATGCATAAGTTACACACATGCAGGCAACACACACATAAAATGATAATAAATAAACTTTCTAAATAAAATAAACATAACGATGTGGTACTTTGTATCACTAAGAAAGTAGACTGTTGAAGAGGGCTGGGCCCTGGAGAACATGACTGAAATCAATTCTTAGATGCTCTATGGTTGAATCTGTCTACCTGGAGTCCCAGCTTAATTTTAAAGCAAAATTTCTGCTTCTCAATAGATCTATTTGCATTTTTGCCATTTCCAATCAAATATATTCATAAAGTTTGAAGAATCTTTCCTCAAGGAAAGAACAATGATTTGCTCATGTGTTTTACTACAAGCATCTGTGGGAGGTGTTCTGTGTTCAGGGAGAATGTAGAGCAATGGCATTTCTAGAGGCTTACCTTGTTACACAGGGGAAGAAAGCATTTAGCTGGGAAAACCCAGCCTGGGGTGCTGTGGACTTTGACTTCCAGTTTTCAATTGCTTCTGTTTTGCTACAGGGCCTTGAAGAAATCCTCTTTCCTCTTTTGCCTTGTTTCCCTCATTTGTAAAATGAGAACAGTACCTGGCTGTGTGAATTAACTAATCAATCATTTTAAATGGCAGGGATAAAAGTGCTTTAGATTCAGAAGCCATTTTATAGGATGTAAACTGCTATCTTCCAAATACTCCATATGTGCCGACTCTATTAAACTAAAAAAACACCAGTGGTTTCACAGCAAATTATACTAAGTGCTTTATAAATTCCAGCGGCAAATGCTGATAAAGGTTCTATAAACAGTGTTTACAACGACAGCCCTGCACAGAGCTGCAAAACAACACTATTTGTCGGTGTTTCAGAAATAGGATTATGACTGAAATAATCTCCAACTTCTATGCTTGCATACTGGAAAAGAAATCAACCATTGCCAAACTTCTAGAACTTGAAGATCTTCTTCCATTGACATTTGAATGTTAGGTAACTAGCAGGAATGTTGCCAATTGATTTTCATTGTGTCATGCATGATAAAAATAGGCACCAAACAGCCAAGAAAAGTCCTGAAAACATAGACAATAGATGTCCTTGGGTTTTACTTTCCTCCAAGTCTGGGAATCAATGTGCTGTGTGATGATGATCTCCTTTCTGCTTGACTCTGTGCTGAGAAGGTCAAGAGAGTGTACAGTTTGGCAACGGGTGCTGTTCCAAAGCCTGTCCTCTTTCTGCCACAGTTGGTGTCAGGCCTCCTGAAACGTCTTTTAGTTATAGAAAGCAGGCAACAAGGGTTCTCTCAGGCTCCTTGGGGCAGTCACGCCTGTAGAGGAGGGACACTGATCATCTGTATGAAAGTACCTAGCACCTGGAATTCGTCTTATACTGATTATTTCAGAATCCCAGTGGATGGTTCCAGGCATCAGCCTTTTACAAAACTCTCTAGACTATTAAAATTTGAAGCTTTATGTGAAAACCACTAGGAAGACTTTATGAGAAACATGGTCTGCATAGAAGACAAGGACGGTCACTGCACAGCTACTGCTGTGCAGTAGATATAAAAGAATAAGGTGTAGGAGCAGGAGAGATAGTTCAGTGGTTAAGAGCACTGGCTGCTCTTGCAGAGGACCCAGGTTTGGTTCTCAGAACCCACATGGCAACTAATAATTGTCCCTATTTCCAGCTCCTGGGTATCTTATGTCCTCTTTTGACCTCTGTGGACATTGCATGACACAGGTACATATATACATGCAGGCAATACACTCATGTATATAAAATAAAAATAATAATCAAAACACATTTTTTTAAAAAAAAGAACAAGCTATAAATACTTTGGGAGGGGAGGGGACTCAGGGTGTCCATCCTAAGTATTCAACACTACTAAGACTGTTTTTCAGTCTTAGACAATAAGTAAATGACAAGCTAGTGACATGACCCAGTCAGTAAAGTGCTTGACTTGCAAGCACAAAGACCTGAGTTCGATCTACATAAACCATGTAAAAATGTCAGGTGTTTCAATTATGTATTTATATACATAATTATATTATATATAATATAATTATATATATCAAAGCCAGGTGTGATGGCACACACCTGTAATCGCAGATCTGGGAAAGTGGAGACAAGTTGACCCCCGGAGGCCTCACTGGTCAGAGTAGCCTATGTGGCCAGTCTACCTTGTCACACTAAAGGTAGGTGAAGTCAGAGGAATGATACCCAGGGTAGTGATGTGATCCTGACATGCATACAGGTACACACATATCTGCATATTCACGTCCACCCCCCATGCACATGTACATGCATGTGTGTCCGTGCGCTCACGCGCACACACACACACACACACACACACACAAAACAAAATAAATAAAGGAAGGGAAAACAGTCAAAGTCCGTCCTGGAGACCTAGTTTAAGCACACCGATTTAGACGCTACTAAATTATTTATCTGTCTTATTATAATAATATATTATGCACATTATAAAATACAGAAATGCACATTTTAAATGGGGGACTAAATGCATCTTTAACTCTGCGTTTTATTATTAATTGCACAAAATGCAGTCTCACAGAACCATTCCTATTAATATTTCTACAAGGAGCAATTTCTTTTAAAAGCTTGGTTAAGTTTGGAAATGCTAGTTTCATGCTACAGAAGGCAGTCATCTGCACCTAACACCACATTTTCTGTAACGCTGAAATCTGTGGCTGTCAGAATGAAAGAAAAATGTCAGACTGATGGAGAGGTGTCAACCCACATGTTGACTGACTGAATTTTCTAACCTGTGAACCTCTGTTTTCAATCCTACCAATCAACCACTGAAGCAAGTAAATGCCCATCTTCCCTGGCAACAATTGGTTGTCCAGGAAACTAATTGAGATTTGTTAATTTTCATATTTTTAATGCATGGGTTTAAAACCCACTGATACACTCATTTTGGGAGCTTTTTCAAGAGGTTATAACATTCTGTATCAAGGATTCTAATCATTCAGCTCTGAGAGAGTTTTGACAGGGAACACCTGTCATTTTCATCAATAATATATTTATTTCAGAATATGTGACAAACGGAGCCCTGGCAAACACCCATTTTCAGGATGGCCTAGAATTATAGAACAGGTTGCTCGTGAAAAGCAGCTAATTGCTTCTTGATTGTTTAATATTTCCACTTGTAATAACAAATGAAATACACTGATGCATCAAAATCATCTGCTGGAAAGCAGATGGTATTAGCATTACCTTTTCATAACAGAAAATATTTTTTGGAAGATAAAGAGTAATTTTAAAATTGTTTTAATCTTTTTATTAATTTTTTTCGCAAATTTCATACAATACACTTTGATCATATTCAGATCTCCTCCACTATTTGCAACCTCATTCCTACCCCCACCCAATTTCATGTATTCTAAATAATATGTGTGTTCTCTTTTATGTATGTGTTATATGTATTATATTATGTATTTATATCTATTATACATATATGTATATATCAAGGCCTATAGAGTTAAATTTGTGTCCCCAAATGCCCTTCAGTGTGGGTTCATCCATTAGAAGCTGATCAACCTACCAACAGTCTCACCCTCGAATGAGACAGATTCTCCCCCTCCAGCAGCCATCGGCTGGCAGTACTGCCTCAGGTAGGTTTGGTAACATATTGAAAAATGGGCCATAAAAAAGGGAGCAAACCTCAGAATAAAGAAAAGAAAAACAAGATAGTCATGTGCTATCTTGTCACAAAATACAATGACAATTCCACTGTTTAACTTGTTGGCTTCTTGAACATTATTATTATTATTATCATCATCATCACTGTGTGTGTACATTTATACACTCATACCAGGGAGGTGTGGAGAGGTCAGAAGATAACTGTGTAGAGTCAACTCTCTCCTTGAAACTTTATCTAGGTTCCAGGAATTGAGCAGGATAGAACTGAGGTCACCAAACCTGCAAAGCAAGTATCTTTTCATGCTGAGCCACCCTTCTGGCCCATTTGTTCTTGTTGTTCATGAGAAAATCCTCACATTTCCCAGGCTGGCCTTGAACATATAGCCAAGGATGCCCTTGAAATTGATCTTTAGATGCTCCTGCTTCTACCTCCTCAGCCTTGAGATTAGAGGCATTTACAACTATACTTTGTTTAGGCAGTACTGAGGATGTAATCCAGGGCCTTGCACATGCTAGGCAAGCACTCTATCAACCAAACTGAAGCCCAGCCCTTATTTATACTCTTAACAAATAATTCTGTACTTAAACTAGGCACAAAACTGTCATCCTTAAGGAAGAAAATGGTAATATACTAAAAAAAAAGGGGGAAGAATGATGGTATGTACCGCTGATAACTCCTCCATTATAAAACTGTCACATGCCTACCCATACATGACCAAACATGAAATATGACCAAATACCAGACTCAAAGTAATCCTTCCATCGTTGATTCATATATGCTATCAAGAATGTTTTTATTTTCTTTTGTGTAAATGGAAAAAGCAAATATGGAGCTCACCAAAGGCAAACTTAAAGGACCTAGCACGAAGGTCAGTACATTGAGAATAGCACACTCTCCTGGCTGTGCGAGGGGCTGACACCTCGTGCCAAGCAGTCTTTCTCAGCCACTATGGTTCAAATCCAGCCACCACTTCTACTCATAGAATGAAATCCATTTCTCATTTTACTTCTTCTTCAACTAGTAACAATTTATGTTCTGCGGGGAACTTACATCATTATTCGGAAAGTCAACTGAACAAACAATTCAGACTCTTTGAGAAAAGACAATCGAAAGGCATAGACAGCAAAGCCAATCACAACTTCACGTTATCTGTCATTTCACATAAACATTTCTGACATTTCCCCCATGTCATTAGAACAAAACAGAATAAAGGAAATCTGTTCCTTAATAGTGACAAGACATATATATGTCTTTGCCATTGACTTGAAATCCAAATTATGCAGTCAAAAGATCTTAAATTTCAAATGACTTCAGTATTCAGATCTTAAAATGGCAATAGAAACTTCATGAATTCAAGACTAAACATTCTTCACTGAATATGAATTTAAAAAATTTTAGTAACATTAAAAAAAGCTAAGCTGTGCATGCCATTTTCAATGATTGCCATAACTATAAAGATTCTTAACTTCTAATCCAGATAGTCCAATCAGTATATCCTAGCAGCTACGTGTCTGACTCTCAAACAATTTTAGCACTCTTTCGAACATGGAGGACAATGGTGACAAAGAACCACTGAAGTTGAAGGCTTTCTATCGTTTTCTTTGTAATGCAAAAAGGAATATTACATGGGGGATTTACCTGGATGCCCTTGTGGTGGGATCCATTTTGGAAAGGGATATAATTTTTTTTTAAGGGGGAAGGTGGAAAACATCAGTAAATTTCGTTTGATTAAAAAAGGAATAAAAATCATCAACTTCTCTGTTGAATTTAATAAACATGATTATGTTGTATCACCTTCAAAGTCATAACGGTTGAGGATTTTTTTAAATTTTATAGTTCTCTTGAGAAGTGAGATCATACAATTACCATGGAAGCTGCTGCTTTTTAAGAAATCTGGAAATGAACACAAATTGTTGCAATTCACACAGCTTACTAAAGCTAACAGATGTCATTTGCGGTCTATGCTTGAATTCCACTCTGCCTCTGCTTCCCATCAGTCTCCTGGCTCTCATCCTCAGTTTAATAGAAATTCTGGGCCATCTAATTCTTTGTATTGGAGCTGCTCTGTGAAGTGTGGGGGAGGGGCACTCAGCAAACAATATGCTAAAATGAAGCCTCAGAAGCAGTGCTTGTTTGACCCTCTGTTTCTTATCCTCATTCTGTTCCAAGGCATGTTCTAGAAATTAGAATTTGCCTTCTCAAAGGCTGATCATAGAAACCAGAACCCTCCTTTCCCCAAACGCAGTCATAGCAATCTAATAATTTTATTACAGGGCCAGAAGATGGCTCGGTTGGTAAAGCTTTTACCACATAAGCATGAGGACCTGAGTTTGACCCTACCCCAGAATTTACATGAAAAAGCCATGCACCATGTTACATGTTTATAATTCCAACTGTTGGGGAGGCAAAGACAGATCCCTGGAGATCACTAGCCAGCCAGTCTAGTCCACTTCATGAGTTCTAAGCCAGCAAGAGACCTTGTCTTACAAAAAAAAAAAAGGTGGACAGCCCGTGACTGCCAATACTAGCGATTATCTATAGCCTCCAAGCTCACTTACCCACATGTACTCACACACACATGCACATGAACACACACACACACACACACACACACACACACACACATATATATAGAAAGAGAGAGAGAGTGAGATAGACTAAATACATAAGTAGGTAAATAAATATATGTTGGTTTAACGTTCCCCAATCTGCTTTGGAGGTGACCATAAAAAATCCTCTGAGCTATCTCATTGGACTGTATGTCATAAGACCACAATACCAGAAAAGGACCTCCCCACACCTGGAGGAAGAAATGCTGCACAGAGGCCAAGTACACCTGGACATCGGTGCTTTCTTGTGTTTCTTCCTCTGTCTATGACTGTCAGCCTTTCTTGTCCAGTGCTGTTTCTCTATGGCTGCCAATGCTTTGTCAAACATAAGTGTGAAAATAGAGTTCACTGTGTGTCTTCACTGTGAAGGCTTACAGGCCACATAGAACTATGAACAAATAAATTTGTTAGACAGTTCTCCCATTCACACGTCTTTTGTCATAGGTATATGGGTCCTGACGCATTATGATGCGCAGGAAAGGAAACATTACCTTTTCTGTCCATCTAAATGTAAGATGTTTAGCAGTATGCCTGGTTTCAATCTACTACATGCCAATTACACCTCTCACAACCTCAGTGTAACAAAATAAAATGTTTCCATCAGGGCACTGAGGCACATGTCTGTAATCCTAGCACTTGGGAGGTAGAGGCTGAAGGATGAGGAGTTCAAGGTCATGGGCTGCATAGTGAGTTTGAAGTCAGCCTGGGATACATTAGATGCTATCAGGCATATACACACACATACACACACACACACACACACACACACACACAGCCCAAGAAATACAAAATAGCCTCAGACTCAGATAAGCATTGCCAATTGTTCCCCGAGGGATAACAGGTATCCCAGTTTAAGAACCAGTTTTCCAGAATTCCAGAAGCCCAATTTTTTCTAACAACCTTTTTGCAGTGTCAACCTTACATGACTGTATTATGGCTGCCAGTACAGCACTTTCATTGTCATCTGTCCTCCATGTCCTTCTTGCACTTTGTCAGACCTCTGTCAATAATCTCATTGGCGTGTCTTGCCTACTATACCCTTGAGAATCTGCATATTTTTAATTTAGGCCTTGCTCATTTTATTCTCAGGCACCAATGTATTACCTACCATTTTCAGCCAGCATTCCAAGACTGCACTGTCTATGCTCTTTGTTACCCCTAGAAACCTAACCATAAACCCAATGCACAAGATGAGATGCTGCTCTCATGGTAAAGTGTCCTTTAATTTACTTGAACATATCCTGAAGAAAAAATGGTCAATAAATAATATGACTACACTCACCCAAAGATAACAACACAGTTAATCCAATATCCTTTCCACCAAAAATTAAACACACACACACACACACACACACACACACACACATTTGTTTGGAATTTTGAAACAAAACAAGCTTGCCAAATTTCTATTTGAAAAGAAAATGAAATTCAATTGAATAGTCTTTAGCCAAATTTTCTGGCAAGCAAACTCTAAACTTAATCACACGAGACATTAAATAGTATATTAGTCACTCGATACAAGTTAAATTTATAACTGTTAGATCTAGAAAGCCATAATCAGAGCAACTACTGAATTTCTAAAGTATAAGTAGTAATACCATCTAATAAATATGACACGCAAAATGTTAGGTATGGAAATCGCTGATCCATGGTATTTACCCAAATGCCTGCATGGTGAAGATAAAGCTTTTTTCTTCCTTTAAGAATGCATTAATTGTGGTGCATTTTTGTTTCTTTAGGCAACCCAGCAGCTGTGGTTCCAAACATGAGCCTTTGAGAAATACATTTAAATGAATATTTATAAACTTTCCTCCAGCAATTATATTTAGCTACTGTAGCAGATGCCTCCCATTTCCCAGCGTTAGCTGTGCCGCTAATTAGAGTCCCTCTTTAATCATGCTGTCCTCCAGTCACTTGTCTCTTAGGTGGACCACCTACATATTTAAGAAAGGGAGAGAGATGCACGAAGGTCTAACAGGACTATGACCAAGTTCAAGAGACAGGCCATAAAAAACATACATAAACCACAAGGTTTCAATGTTCATGATCTCAAAGTTTCCCAAAGCAACGATTGCTGCATCTGAAATTGAGATTTTATGTTGCAAGCATCTCAAGGGGTTAATAACTAATCTGCCTCTGGATAACACTTGTTTGTCCTTTTACAATGAAATCGTTCAGTATAGGGTCCACAACCACCAGACGAGGGGCACAGAATCTTCATCCTCAGTCCTAAAACTCATTTAGAATCTGTGGGCAAATGAGCTTGGAAATACATATTATTTACAGGACTTCCATGTGATTCTTATGAAATATAAAGGAAGCAGACCAAATCTTTTAGCCAATTCAAGACTTCTTAATCTAAGAAGCCTATTTGCTAACTCCAAGCTGATTATAATGCTCATCTGTGCTTCCAGCGTACGCTGCATTCTCTTATACCCACTGGCCTTGCTATGTCGAATGTTGTTTAAACAAAGTGTCTTAGATCTATACATTTCTCCATGAGTAATTAATAAAAAGTAGTCAGTAATTAATTGATAGAGTAAATATTTCCCACTTTCTGATCATGAGAGGTATATAGGTTTTATGTCTTGAAATGTGTTCTGGATTATGTGTTCTGGATTTCAGAAATATTCATGAGTTTGAAAATCACTGACAGATGCAATATTTATAGACACCTTTCATTCACTGGTCCTGATTTTTATTTTCTAATTTAATATGTTTTCACATTCCAGTAACTTCTGGAAGAGCTCCATGTTAACTCTCAGAGACCAGGGGATTTTGAAAACTCCAGCTTTATGGAGAAAAAAAAAAACAGAAATTAAAAATACTGAGAAGCCAATGTCAGGAATGAGATTTATAAAATAAAAATGACTATCCATGCCTAAGTTAGCTAAAGAAACCAGTTATAAAGATGAAGAAAGGGAAGGAAAGAGTCTGAAAGCTTTATGCTTTCAAAGGGCTGGGGACTTTTTACTTTATATGTATATTGCACAGAGCAAAAGATCTCTGTCTTTTGTCATGAGCTCTCAAGTTCTTTCTTCTGCATTCAAAGTTTTAGATTGATTCACTCTCACTTCATTGTTGTATATCTCATGCCTCAGAGTGAGTTCCAACTCTTAGAAAGCTCATCTTTCTTTTTTACCCAGCTTCCCAGACCACACCTCCTTGAGACTCAGCCTTCTCAATTATTTAAGTGGCCAAAACCTCAGTCCTTTCAGCTACTGAAATGAAACCAGCAAAACATTGCTCGTCTATATAGTTCAATGGTCAGTAAATATTGTCTATAAAAGACCAGATACTACATGTTTTCAATATATGTTTTGTGTGTCGTATAATCTCTGGCTCTAGTACCCTACCCTTTTTCTTCTTCTCTTCTTCCTTCTCCACCCCCTCTTCCATGTCATCCTTTTCTATCCTTCTTTTGTTTTTATTTGTATTTTGCTTTTTGTATTTGTATTTTGTATTTTCATGTATCTTGGGCTGGCCTCACATTCCTGATCCTCCTGTCTCTGCCTCACAACTTTTGGGATTGCCCTGATTCCTGCCTTTTTATGATTAAATAATTTATTTTTTAATTTTATGTGCATGACTGTTATGCATGCATGTACGTGAGTGCACCCATGGTGTGCAGTGTCCATAGAGGTCAGAAGGGGGCATTGGGTCCCCTGGAACTGGAGTTACTGACGGTTGTTAGCCAGGATATAGGGGCTGGGATACAAACCAGGGTCTTCTGCAAGAACAGCCAGTGCTCTTAACTGCTGAGCCATCTCTCCAGCCCCAGCCAGATTCCTGCATTTTCATAGATCATAAACTTGAAAATAAGGTATGACTATATTATAATAAGACTTTGTTCACAAAACAGGAAGTGGGGTAGATCTTGCCTGCAGGCCAGTTTGTCAAGCCTTATCACAGTTTCATCATAATGCTGGTATCTGAAGCCTCCATCCTCTAATCTACACAAGCCATTTCTCACTCCTCCAATCTCAGCAGTCCAGACATACAACAACCACTTTGGAAATTGTTCTCCCCAAAGTCATTAAGGATCATCAAACTGCATGATCATGTTACCTATTGCAGCCTCCATCTTCTTACTTTTAGAACTTCACCCTTCTTGGTCCCCAGAATGCTGAGAGTTCTGCTGATTTCTGAGTTTTAATTGTTACTTCTCAGTAATCTCCATGGCCCTTCTTCCTCTACCTCGCAACAAAAATCTAAGGATCTTTGAGTGTTAGCCTTTCCCTGTTCTTCGAGACGTGTTCAACTGGGTGATTTCATCTGTGTTCCAAGCTTTACTTCACAAAGTATCTTTCCTAACATCCTCTGCAAGGACCCTGGGCTCCCTCCTTTTCTTTTCTCATTGCATCCTGATGGCTCCTTGGACTGCTGTACTGCGTTATGGAGAGAAAGGATTGGTGTTAATTTACAGGGCAAGATCACCATAGGAAAAAAACATGGTCTCTTAAATGTGATAATTAATAACTGCAGATCATCTATGATTAGGCTGATGGACTCAGGGGCCTAATGATGCTGTCCTCTCTAAAAGATGAAAGGAATGCATAAGGCAAGGACATCTTATTTCCAGTAATAAATTATTCATCAGTTTTCTGGATAAAAATAAGCAAATAGAAACAAATAAATAAAAGCAACATCTTGAATTGACTAGAAAGAGGAAAATACAGAAAGCATTTGAGCATATTTGAAAAACAAACAGAGAAAAAAAGAACAAAAAATAGGAGTTACCTAAGTGAAAATGTTAGTTCTACATTTCAAATCACAACAGCTAGTTTTAGCAGAAAATTAGACAGTGTACAGTAAAGACTTTGTGAACAGAAAAATAAATCAGAAGAAATCATTGAAAAAGTAGCACAGAGGGGCTTGAGAGATGGCTCACCAGTTTAGAACACTGGTTGTTCTTGCAGAAGACCTGGGTTCGAATCCCAGCACCCACATGGCAGCTAACAACTGTCAGTAATTCCAGTCCCAGGGGATCCAACAGCCTCTTCTGACTTCTGCCGGCATTGCACAACACAGGTGCACTTACCTACATGCAGCACAACACAGGTGCACTTACCTACATGCAGGCAATATATGCATACACATAAAATAAAAATAATAAATAAAATGTAAAAAAAAGAAAATGTAGCAAAGAGAAACAACATTTTTGTTAAATACAGAAGACTGATTAAAAGATAAAAGATACAGAAGACTGATAAAAGAGGAACCAGTGGGAGGAGCTAAGCAATATTTACTAGAATAGTCAGCAAAGGCAAAACATGAAGAGCTATCAAGCTATCATACTCAGATAAAACACATAAGCCCACAGTCCCACAAAGTATAAGCAAATTAATGAAAAGCACAGAACGCAGGCTAAGAACTCCTTATCCAAAATTTTGGACTCAGAAGTGTTCTGATTTTGACTTTTTCAGATTGTGTGTGTGGTGTACTCCAATCATAAAATTCATTGATTTTCCATATACACCTTATACATGTGTGTAACTATGTGTCAAGCAAAATTGTCTTCTCCTGTAAAAAACATTAAAAATAATAAAAATAATTATACAATTTTATGAGGAAGATAGTAGGTAGAAATCAAAGTTTCTTTTCTTTTATAGGATAAGGATGAAAATATTAACTTTAGATTTTGGTAGTTAACAATTTCATGGTGGTTTTTAGAGAAACAACGCAAAAGATAGAAACATGCTGAATCAACTAATCCTGGGAATGGATGGCCCTTAAGCAGCACATCCATAGGCAGCCATTTTTGGTAGTAGATGAATAGGGAAAACAGGGAGTAGACAAGAGCTCATCCTCACAACCCTGTTTCTCCCCTAATTTCATGCTCCCCAAATACAAGATAAAAACAACAAAAATAGACAAAGAACATGGATTCATCATGGAGAGAATTGCAAAGCACAAAATAAGTCAAATCTATGTACATCAGTACTTATAGTGTGTGTATGTATGGGTGTGTGTGGGGGAGGGCATATAAGTACAATGTTACACACGTGGAAGCCAAAGGACAACTTCCAGGAATCAGTTCTCTCTTTCTAGCAGGGATACCAGGGATAGAACTTAGATTTTTTTATGCTTCCATGGCAAGTACTTTTGTCTGCTGAGCCATCCCACTAGCCCCATATACCTATAATTATATTAAATGAGAAAGACATGAATGTTCAAGTTCAAAGATAAAACCAGACAATTTTTGCAGTTCCAACTTTATGCTGTCTGTATGAAGCATATAGAATGCAAACCAAAAGAAAATTGAAAGATAAAGTATAAGAAAAGGTAGAGAAGAACATCTGACTAGCAGCGGAAATGAAGATGACAATGTAAACTAATTTAATAATATTCCGGCCCTCTGAGTAAAGACTTCTGATTAGATCTGGGTACTACTGGAGTTCAAACCAGTTTCCTGGGATGATTCATTCCTCAAGTTGGCATGATGGCATTGACTTGTGGAAAAGATAGCTTCACGAGCTTTTTCTCCATGCGAATGCAATTTTATATAGAGTATATCTCAAGAGAAACTATTGATTTCAGCTTATGCCACTGCTGTTTGTTCAATGGAAGGAATGTGGGCTGCTGAGCTGGTTAATGGCTTCTAAATTTTTTTTCAGTGGTTTCTTTTCACTCTTACAGAGAGTACTGACTAGGACCAGCACTAGTAAGGAATTATGTCGACATTGTTCAGCTCATTAGGCCGAAGGACAGTGAACACAAATGAGTAACGTTCACTCTGTGGGGACCAGTTAGCTATACTCTTGAGCAAGCACAGATGTCTTTTTTGATCTGACCAACAACTCCTGCATGAAGGGGAACTGTGAGACTGTGTCAACAGAACAGAGAAAATATGTAATACTGAGAGGTATCACATGGATGGCCTGCCTAAAGGTTGCTCCTAGACATTATGTACAGGGACAGTACATTTTCTCCACTAGATTTGAACCACAGTAATATACTCCCAACACACGTACTCTCAAATATTAGGCTAGAGTATCTGTAGGCTCCATTTCTTAATTGATTAAAAAAAATACGCCTGATGCAACGATCACAAGCTGCTCACTGTACAGTGATTAGTTAGCCAATAAGATGGTCTCTACCATCATATCATATAGGCTAATTTATGATCAAATAAGTCAGCTCTGTGTCTGTATGCATGTGTGTATAAAGACACATGTACACCTGCATGTGAATGTAGATATGTATGTGCCACAGCACACATATGAAGGAAGAAGGAAATTTTGGGTGCTGGTCCTCCTCTTCTATCTTCTTTTTTAATATTTTTAATTTTATTTTTATGTATCTGAGTATTTTGCCTATGTGTTTGTAAGTGCACTTGTGTTGTACAAAGCCTGCTTTGGCCAGATGATGGCATCACATCCCCTGGAACTGGAGTTGCAGAACATTGTTAGCTTCCATATGGGTGCTGAGAATCAAACCTGGGTCCTCTGGAAGAGTAGCCAATGCCCTTAATCACTAAACTGTCTCTCCAGCCCCATATCTTCCTTTGAGGCAGGATTTCTTTGTTGTTTTTCCCCTTTAGTTACTAGGTTGACTTTCTTGGGAATTTCTAGGGCTTCTCTTGACTCTATATTCTATCTCCTTGTTTTAATACTGGGAATAAAAATGTTTTCACAATGATTCCATTTTTTTTACTTGATTTCTGGGGATGTGAAGTCAGGTCCTCTGACTTGCACAACAAGCACTTTTTCCCAGAGTCATCTCCCCAGTCCTAAATGAGTTTATTTTATATGCCAATTTCTCACTTCAAAAACAGCTTCCCTAGCCGGAAAGTCTTAAATTATGATAATTTGGTATCACTCATTTAACAGGCAAATACAAAATCCTATTAAGCCTGCTCAGGTCTTATTCACAGCCATGTGCTTTTATAAATAAAGTTTTATTGGAACGCAGGTATGCCCATTCCTATGGTATATATCATGCTACAATAGCAGAGTTCAGTAGTAGTAATTAATAAAGATCACAAGGCCTACAATAATCATATATGTTAACTCTTCAATTTTCCATAAAAGTTCACTCTAGAAGAAATTATAGGAGGGATCATCATAACCATAAGTAAAATGGTACTAGTCCTTTTTATTAAAAAAAGAAAAAGATTTGTTCTCATTTATGTGTGTGTGCATTTGTGCACATCCAAGTGACCATGGAAGGCAGAGGCATCAGATGCCCTTGGAACTCAGTTAGGTTACTCAGTTATGAGTTACTCAGTTATGAGTCACCCACCATAGGGGCTGGGAATTGAACTTGGGTCCTTTGCAGGATCAGTATGCATTATTTAACTACTGAACAATCCCTCCAGTGCCTCTAATTTCTACACAGAAACAATGAGTAGAAGGTACTTTAGTGCTTGGTGTACATGAAGGTGCCTCCTACAGCTGGCTAGGTAGTTATTTACTGAAGATTTTTAATAAGACAAAATGATTATCTTCATATGATTAAGCCATCCGTACTTTTCATCTTTCATGAATGCCAGCATGGTTCCTGGGCCACCTGCACTGTGTTGCAGAGCCAGGAAGAGAACATTGCCCAGAACAGTGCACGTTGTCCCGAATTGTCTCCTAAAGACCTTGTGCAAGCCTGGTCTCTGTCACCCATCGCCTACAGTGTCTGTCACTGCACTCTGTTGTTCCATCAGGATGCCCAGAAGATTGCTAATGCAGCCACTCCTTCCAGCATTTCTGCTTCCATCCAAGTGCACAGGGCAAGTTAGCACAGAAAAGAGACCCTACGAATTTGGCTAGAAAAGCACATTTCTACAGTACCCAGCAGAACACAGAAGTGAAACAACCAGCAGAATACTCACATACAGTTGGGTCTCTGTATCCACAGTTCCCACATTGGTAGTCAACCAAATACAGACTGTAATATTGAGGGAAAAATATGTCTACAGTGCATGTATAGTTTATTTTGTGAGCTATTTCCTAAACAATACAGTTTAACAATTTTTATATAACATTTACCTGCATTAGATATTATAAGTAACCAAGAAATACTTTCAAATATATAGGAGGATATTAGTGAAATATGCACAAATGCTACATGCTTTGTGTATGAAAGTCATGCATGTGTGGAGTTCCACATCCGCAGGAATTCTGGAACCAATCCCCCGAGCACACGAAAGGGCAACAGTATCTTTGAGTAATTTCAGTACAAGAGATCAAATAACCTTGGAAAATTTGTTACTAGACATCAAACTGTTCTGGCTATTATGAACTTGAAAAGACAGAAGCAAACCCCCTGTAACTACAAACTTGGGAGTCTTCTGGGAACAGGATGATTTCTGTTTAAGCGCTATAATGACTTTGGTGAGAATGGATTTATTTAACTTTCTAAGGGTGGAGGTGAACTCTGTATAGAATACAAGGTGAATACAAGGTGGATGCTGATGAGATATAAAGCATCATGGAATGTGAAGTACATTCAGTTGAGTCCTTGTATGGCTGAAGGTGAGAGGGAAGGAATCAAGTATATGTGACATATGCAGAATCCCATAGTTGCGGTGACTCGGTGACTGTACCAAATGTTTGGGCATTTTTGAAAATCAGTTTGCAAGCCGAATGGTATGGTACCCAACATATTGTGATCATATCATTCCTTGGGTTATTATCACAAAGTACATACACACATGGTTTCATGTTGAGCTACATTAAATTCTCAGAGTGTTCTCTAATTTCTCTTGCTACTCTGACTCCTCATCCACTGTTTGCAAAACTCTAGGCTCAAACTACCTCACATGTGCTGTTATATCTGTCTCTTGACTATTGTCAAATTCTCAGGGCTGGTCTGCTGTCCTTTCATGAAACTATTACAATGAATTCTTTGGCTTTCATGATTTAAGTCCCACTTTTCTTTTTGTGGTACACCCATGCAGTACAGCGTGTCAGTCTTAAGTGTGTAGGTAGATGAGTTTTTCCATGTACTCACGCTACAATCATACTTCCAAAGGACTCCTCATGCTACTTCTCTGCCAGTACTAACCCCAAAGGAACTTTACATCCTGATGGCTAACAGTATTGACTAACTTTACCTGCTTTTAAACTTCATACAAATGAAATGATTCTCATTGGACATTTGTTAATTGTTGGTCTATAAAAGTCATCCAGATAGTATTGCACAGAAGTGATGCATCAATTTTCATTCATTTATACAAGCGGATCCTCTGCAACAATCCTCTGCTTTACCACTGACATCTATTTGAGTGAGGGTCAAGGCTATGATAAAGTAAGCAGTAGCCTTTTAAGTCTTAAAATAAAAGATTCTCTCTCTCTCTCTTTCTCTTCCATCCCTACTTGTTGCATAAGCCACCAAATGACTATATCCATGGAAAAGTTGTCATTATGGGACTCCAATATAGTACCAATAGCTTCTTACTGACTTTCTAAATAAAACTTGCATCCTGGTTCCAACAGTTAAGAGTTTCCAGGGTGAGGGAGATAGCTCAGTCTGTAAAGGGACTGTTGCATAAGTATGAGGACACAAGTTTTATTTCCAGAATATACATCAATAAAGGTGGTCATGATGGTGCGAACTTGTAATCTGAGAACTGAGGAGGAAAGCAGAGAAGCAGATCCCTGGTCCTCATGGGCCAGTCAGCCTAAAATACTTGGCATGCCCCAGGCCCGTAAATAACCATGTCGCAAAAAAAAAAAATAATAATGGTGGACAGTACCTAAGGAATGACACCCAAGGTTCTTGTGGCCTCTATATATAAATGCAGAATCATAGACCAACAAACACACATGGATAAAAAGAGTTTTTACTAATGCATTTAATTAATCATCCTGCTTTTAACCCTCATCTCTGCCCTCCATGTTTACATTCACACAGCCAAATTAGATCTCTTACCACCAGTCAAGCATAGCCCACTCTCACACCTGAACACCTCTGCATTCTGTAATAGCTTTGGTCCAGAATGCCCCTACTCTAAAATATCTATTTATGTGAGTGGAAGAGAAGTATCACCCAGGATCACGTAGAAGACAATCAGGAAGTCTTGATATAACCTGCTAATTCCAAACTTTGAAGCCCATTATTTTAGAAGATTTTACCACTACTCTTTTCTACAGTACTAACTACTCCATTTTCTTCACCATCAATACTCAGAGAATTGAACAGAACAAAGAGTTGTTTGCCAGTCTCAGACTTCTGTTGCTACTTATACTGTGTTTCTTAGTATGTATCATTTTTGAATCCTGGAATTCCTCTTGGAAAACAAATATTTTTTATTGCTTATTTAATTGCTTAAACAGGGGATGATTGTGGCAAAGCAAGAAGTAAATTACTTAGATGATTTTCAGTTTGGGGTTAATTTTAATAAAACACAGATTTAAAGGACATAAACTTTTGCGAGCTTAATACAAGAAAGAAAAGAATTAATAACAAAGAATCAATAGTTAGATTTAGTGTGCATGCTCATAATAAATAACTTTGTTCTTTTCCTGTGTATGCAAGGTCTTGTCCTAGGAGCTGTGCAGGGTGTAAGCATCAAGAACTTGTATGCCTTGTTATCAATGATATTAGAGTCTGTAAGAGATAATTAAAAAATAAAAATAAAAAACAAGAACATAAGACTGGGGCCGAGGAGACAGCTCAGTCTATAAAATGCTTGCTGTGCAAGCATGAGGGCCTGAGTTCAAACTATAGAATGGTTCTAGTTTGTTTCTCCATTGCTGTGACCAATACCAACTTGGGGAGGAAAAGATTTAATTTGGCTTATATCTCCCAGGTCATAATTCATCACGGAGGAAGCCCAAGGTAGGAACTCAGGGAAGGAACCTGGAGGCAGGAGCTAGAGCACAGGGCATGGAGGAACGCTACTTACTTGTTTACTTCTCTGGGCCCCTGCTCAGCCTGCTTTCTTATACAACATAGGCCCATCTGCCCAGGGGTGGTAACTCCCACAGTGGGCTGGGCCCTCCCATATTACTCAATAATCAAGAAGATGCCCCACAGACATGACCACAGGCTTGTCCAATGGAAGCAGTTCACCAATTGAGGCTCCCTCTACTCAGATGTGTTAAGTTGACAACTAAAGCTCTCCAGCACAAGAACCCACATAAAAAGCCAGGTGTAGTGGCACAGACTCATAATTCCAGCACTTGGGAAGCAGAGGCATGTGGATATCTTGGAGGTAACAACCCAACTAGCCTAGCAAATCAGCTATCCCTAGGCAAATGAAAGACTACATCTGAATAAAGGAGGTGGATGGCTGTTGACTGATACATCAGGTCCTTTGGCTTCCACTTACATACCCTGCCCCACATGCATCTACAGAGAGAGAGAGAGAGAGAGAGAGAGAGAGAGAGAGAGAGAGAATGAAGAATAGAGAATAGAAGCACTGAATAGTAGCATGTACCTGTAATCCCAAAATTCATGAGGCTGAGGCTGGAGGATCGAGTTCAAGACCAGTCTAGGCTTTCAACACCACCAAAAATTTGAGGACTATGAGGAAAGCTTGTTGTGACAAATGAGAAATGTTATCAGTATCTGTAATTGTAGAAAGACGTCAATTTTAGAACTCATAGTAGCTTATTATGGATTATTAGACTTATTTCTCTGTTCTTGGAACACAATGCAATTAATGACCAACTATCCCTGTGAGGGTATAATGTGAAGATCATGCTGAGTGTACCACATTCCCATCCTCAAGTCACTCTTGAAATTTCTTCCAATTGAAAATGGATGATGTGTTCTCTCCATATTTTATTACATAGTAACCAATCCTGTGCAAGTGCTTATTAGCATTATTTAAGAAAGAAATATGGGCAGGTTTTAGTTATTAAATTATGCAAATATTTGCTGATTAGGATATTTCTGAAAATTCCCATTGCTGAATTTTTAGCATCATTGGCCCTCTGCAGTCAATGTTGGGATTGGTTCTAACTGTTTCCTGGTCAATGTGTCTCTGGTCACTTTAGTCTGTCCTCATATATGCTCCCTTCTTTATCTACTCAACCCCTCACTAGATAGAGTTGAATTTGAGAAAGTTGAGTCTACCTGTGATTCTATGTCGGAGAAAAAAACTCAAAAATCCTTCTAAGAACTATTTTTGTTGAGGAATTATATTTGACTTCAAGTTTTCAAAGAATCTTTCCTCATCAATCATGATTCCTAATTTCCAGTCTTTTCTACGCATAATTTTGCAGTGGGCTGCGACTATTTGATAAAATGGCAGAATAAGATCTGACCTGCAATGTTCATATTTTATTGATAACCACCCAATTAATAAGGTTCTCTGTGGCATAGTGTCCTACAGAAAACTATATCGTGCCTTCATTATGAGTAATTCATTTGATACGACATACATCAAGTCAAAATTCAAAATCATATACCAGCCATCTATATTTTATATGTGACTATGAAATAAAAATTTTCCAGGGTGGCTTCTACTTCCTGTAAATGAACGAGTGACAGGAGCAAAGGGAGGCTGCCTTACAATGGCTTCAGAAGCAATGGACTGATCTGTCTCTACCAATATCGAACTGAGACAGGAAGTCTATACACCCTGCCCTGACTTACTTTCTTCCCTTGCGTACCTATACGTTACTAATGGTTTACTATGATGCAGTGTTGAGGCCAAGAGTCTTATTATTACAAAATGTTAGCATTGTCTTTGTGCAAGACTTTGGATTAATGAAGTACAAAGTCATTCTTAGTTTCCTATTATTAAAAGTTGCAAATTAGGACATAGTAACCTAGAGTATTTAGTACTGACACCTTGGTAAATTTGCATCAGTCATTTCTTGTTCATATGTATGAATGAATAACTCAAAAGCCATGTTCTGAGGTTTAAGGTGTAGTGACTTTTCATTCTATCTAATTAGGAAGCAATAATCCAGTTCAATCTTGACTGCAGTGTAGATGCTTCTGTTTTTAGGATTGCAATCTACCTTGAAGAGGTCTTAAATTGGGGACACTTGTATTATTTGGAAAATAATGCAGTTTGGTTTTAACCTTTAACATATTGTGTGTAGAATAGAGTTTGATTTGACTGAGTTTTCATTCAAAATTTTACTCTCTCTAGGTTAGTAGAACATTCTAACTACTTAAAACGTTCATTTTTACGAAAATTTCCTCTCAGTTTATCAATTACCAAACTTCTCTTTTTTCTTTCCCTTCTTTTTTCATATCTGTTTTATGTGTATGAGTGTTATGCCTGCGTGTAAGTGCACCAGTATTTTACAATGCCTGTGGAGACTGGAAGAGGGCATCAGAACCCATGGAACTGAAGTTATGTTTGGTTGTTCACCACTATGTGGGTGCTGCAGTTCAAACCTGGGTTGTCTGCAAGAGCAGCTGCTGCTCTTAATCACTGAGCCATCACTCCAGGCCCTTGTTTCCCTTCTTAAACTCCTCCTCCTATTTGGGGTCATTAACGTTAATCTAAATGACAAAGAGGAATAAAATAACAAAGGCATTAATGATATTTCTCAATCCTATGATTTAGCATAGTTATGACATACTGGTTAAAAATCAAAGATCAGTCTAATCTACATATGCACACATTGTATGTGCATATATACATCACAATCACACATAAAGTCATAATTTAACAGTTTCTCTATATTTTGAATATATTATTATAATAAGTGCGTCTACCATATACTTCAGGTGGCTAGTGAGAAAGAAGAAGCCAAACCTATGTTTTTTATTGTCTATTAAATCTCAATTAACATCATCATTATAACTTCTTAATTCACTATTCCTCCGTGTATGTTATCTACTCTGCTTGAAATCAAGTATTCATTTTGTTTTTCTATTTAAAGGCTTGTGAGTAAACATCTGACTTCAATTTTAATATACATAATATATTTTGATTTTATCCCCCTTAAAGATTGTTGAATCTTGAATTAACTTTTTACTGCTAGCATTGAAGTAATAAGATTTAAACGTTTTATAAAATGAATCTACCTGTTTATAGTCCCTTACTCTTGGGATGAATTGATTCTCATAAACACTGTTCAGGAGAAAACATACCTGTAGTCTCTCCAATTTTATAACATCTTAAAGTTTATTAAATGGGAGTTCGTAGATTTTTCAGCAATACTTATACATTCCCAGTATGTAATAAGTATATAAATATTGCTGAATTTTCTATGTGCCTTTCAATAGTACCTAATGTTTGGTCTTTATACATATGTGTGGGGACCCAAAGGCCCCACCTTGCAGAAGTCCGAGAGGAAGTTACTGGGGCACGGCCTGACTTGCTTTGAAAGTCTGAAGAATACTTCAGCACTGCTGAGGAGTGCATGGTCAGCACGTGACCATCCTTAAGATACACCCTGGAGGCGAGGGGGGTGGGATTTCCAGGTGCCTTTATAAGCTCTGTAAGACCTGCAATAAATGAGTCCCTGCTTGACTAGGCTCCCCGTTGCGCCTGAGTGTTCCTGGTACTGGGAGTGGCATGGGCTGGCGAATGTCGTGCTTATTCATCCCCAATCATCACTGCCCGGGGGTCGCTGGTTCGAACCCCCGGCACATATGTTTCCACAAAGTTGAGGCCACCTGACTCTTCAGTCTAAACTTCCCTTCTCTAGCTTCTGCTTCCATTCACCCATTTCAAAAAATCCCTGCATTTTCCTTCCTGCTCCCTTGGCTACAACAGCCCTTCCCAGAGCTGCGGCACCTCCGACCTGTCAATCCAACCGCCCTTGTCTATCAAGAACTGACTCATACAATGTGTTGCTGCTCTTTGTGATTATCATGGTTCTTACCTTTGTCATTAACACTGGGGCCATTCTCACATTCAGATCTTCACTAGCTCCTCATGGCAGTGCCAGTGTCAAAGAATCCTAACACTGTCCTCTAAGAGCTGAACCCAACCTGGCTTCACTGATATAACTACATCCAGCCCTCCCCTCCACCCTCGTCTGAGCTGTCCTACCACCTAGTCCCTTCATATATGCCATGTCCCACCCCTATCCCAACTCTGTGGGTGTTTGTTTTCATATCATGTCCCTTTCCTGAATCCTATGAGCTTTCGTTTTCCACCTTTAAGCATCTTAGTCTTCACTATAGGTCTATTGTGATTACCCCCTCCTGTGAGAAACTATTCTTTTGATTTTGTTGGTCAGTTTAATAATTGAGTTGTCAAGTCCACTAGCTTTGGATTCTCAACTTTGTGTATGTTCCTCTAAAATTTGTTTCACATTCTTTCATTGTTCTATAATCAAAATGGTTCAAATGATGTAAATACTTATGTTCCTAAAGTTATATTACCAAATTACAAATTTAAATAACTGTTGAAACATTTTATATAAAAGAGGGCAGTTTTGGGGATCAGTATGAGCTTAATAAAAATATTTTGTTAAAAACTGTTATGGGGCTGGTGAGATGCCTCAGCAGGTAAAAGTGCTTGCTTCTGACCCTGACAACCTGAGTTCTATCCCTGGGAACCACATCGTTGAAATAGAAACAACTCCTGCAAGTTGTCCTCTTTCTGACTGCCACACATGCACCTTGACATGTCCATGCACACACATGGGCACATATACACACATACAAATACACTCACAAGTAAATAAATTAATGTAAGAAAAGAAAGATTGTTCATTCATTTGTGTTCCTTGTAGCTCAATACTGTGAATGTTCCTACCATTTTCAAGTCAGAAAAAGGAAAGGGAAGAAAAGGAGTCTAATATTCATGTTAGGCTACGTTACTCACTATGACAGGATATAGAAGATAATCAAATCATAAATGGCAAGAAAACTAACTGAAAGGAATAAATTTTTACTACCATTCTGTGAGTTTTAGCTCCTCATTAAACTAGTCTTTAATTGAGATATTTGGAGCTGGGTGAAATCAGAAGAAAGATGGTATTCAATGGGGATCCTTTGCATGCAGCCTCTTTTAATGCTACAAATTCAGCTAGCACCCAGTTCCCAGGCCTTGAGGCAGGGGTTCTCAAGAGACTTAGATGTCTGTGATTTACGTTGGACCAGGGCACTCATGGTGAACAGAGCTTTCCAAACCCTGTCATGAATGTTCTAAATAGTGCAGGGAGGGGAACAACCCATGTATAGCACAGGGGATGACCTAAGCAGGAAGGAACGTATCAGAAGGAAAGAAAGGACACAAATGAGTAAGGTGTGGCCAAAGCAAAAGAGTGATAGGTATACATGTGGGTTAACAGAATGGAACTGAAAGTTCAGTGGTCACAGCAGAATATAGATATTTGTGCATCAGAGGGAGATTGGGCCTGAGCCTAGATGGAATTATCAGGAATTTTGCCTAGTGGTAGGAAGTAAGTTATATAGTAATTTCATGCAAATTGAAATATTTCCTTCCAGAAGGAGGAGGGAAGCTCACAAGATTCAGAAAGTAAATGAACTCTCAGGAAGATCCTGAAACCTACAAGATCCATAATCCCCTCCTCCAAAAGTATGCAAGCCATAATCATGGCAGGGGAGAGGAGTTTCTCCAACCAGGTGAGCTGCCTGTACACCACGTAGAGAGCAGCTCCAGGGAGACCGCTTTTGTGAGTCATCTCCCATACTAGGGTAAAGCTTTTGGGTGATGCATCTGCCTTTGACTCGTTCACGCTCTTTTCAGGAACCCTTTACTCATCTTCCTGTAGGCAACCTCAATGAACTCATTAAGCTAGACAAGTGAGACTGTTATTTGGATCTGTCACCAGTGCCCTTTCTCAGGTGAGCAGATGTCTGCTCACATCCCCCTAGGAAAATCACAAAATGAAGCATCAATGCAGAACACACAGGATTGACATGAGAGCGACAATGGGAAGATCTTTGTCCCACAAGGATTCAGTGGAGCACCCAGTGGGAAGCCCTGGACTGAAGGGTGCCTAGTAGATATATTCTTCAACAACTGAGTCCTCTTTCTCCACTATGTGGGGGTCACCATATGACCATATCTCATTTGAGTTTTATGTAATTCTAGCAAGCCACATTTCCAGGGATTTTGGGAGTCTCTCCAGCTAAAGTGGTTTCCTTGATGTAGAGTATTGCCAGGGTTGGTTGAAACTAAAAAATCCAGAAAGTTAACCAGCTGTGAAACAAGGGAAGATGAAGATAAAGGGCTATGACCCTGAGGTTTCAGATACTTCCAGAAACAGAGTTATAGTAATGTGGAACCAACTCAAGCCCACATGGTAAAGTTAATCCATTTCCACTATACCAGGGCCAAGGACAGTCATGGCTACCCTTGAAGTAAAAGATCAGCATCATAGCACGTCATGTGGGTACAGTGACCCTCACTCCTCAATTCTTTCTTATCCTAATTTGTTTCACATCTTACCTTACATCTGTAAGAAAATATATTGAATAAGAGAGACACAGAGCTTTAACTCTGGTACTCAGCATTACCTGTCACTGTGCCTTGGTTAGTGGAAATTCATTGATACTAATGACACTACACTTACTTCCTGGTGTAATTTTGATAGTAAAGGTTGAGAAACACTTGGAGCAAGATTTCATAATGAAGCATTTAATCAGGGGTGGTCTTTCAGGAGGCACGTGGTCATGTCTGGAAGAGTTTTGGATTGTCACAATTGAAAGGAGTCATGTTCCTGGCATGTGGGAGATAGAAAATTGGGATGTTGCTGAACATCCCACAGTGCACTTCAGTCCCACAACAAAGTCAAAAACCCAAATATAGCCTTCTCTAAAGGACAGTTTTAAAAATATTGTTTTGAGTATGTGTGTGTAGATGATCGATGTGCATACATGTTAGAGGGTGAGGGCTCAAGCATGGCACAGCACACATGGGGAGGTCAGAAGACAACCTCAGGTGTTGGCCTCTGTCTTCCACATCAGAGTATGCTGATGCACTGCATACTCTAGGCTAGCTGTCCCAAGTGCTTCAAGGCTATTCTATCTCTATCTCTTATCTCATTGTAGGTATACTGAGATTACAAATAAGAATCACTGCATCCAGCTTTTATATAGGTTCTGGGGACTCAACTCAAGTTGTCAGGCTTATATAACTACAGCTTTGATGTACTGATCCATCTCCACATTCCAAGGAAAGGACTTTAGCCACTACAATCAATTGGCCTTATATATATTTTCTGCCACATGCTATACAACTTGTCAGATATTGGACACTGCCATTTCAGGGACACATCCCTGAAAAAAGCCAAGATTTTGTTGAAGATTCTTCAGACTGACAAATTAGAACTTCATGATTGTGGAGAGTTGTAATACTGCAGGGAGGCAACTTTACCTTGTGCCAACTTTAGTCAGCTCAGTGGTCATTCATCATCCACCTCTGCTTCTGAACTAATGTCCTTTTAACTACCTTTGGAATGTATCAACCTACCAGACCAGCAGTTTGTACCAATCCCAAAGGTAAGAGTATTATCAGATAGTATGTGGTACCTATAGCAGAGACTCCTCTGTTTTGGTATAATACCAATGTATTTGGTAAATGCCTTAATTTATGAGGTATTTTTTCAATGACCATTGAAAGTTCATGTAAACACTTTCGTGGTAGAATATGTTATTAGGGGCAAACTGAATCCCTGTCCCCAGGTCATGATAACTTATATTTGGCTCTAAATAAGCTACTCTTATTCCTTTTGATGTTGAAGCTATATTTTGTGTTGACACAGTTCTTGATCTAGTAAGCAACAAAACTTGTTATCAATCACATGATAAAGTAATATTCCCTACAGTTCTCAAAACATGGAACTAAGGAACACTGACATCTGAAAACTAAACTTTGAGGGGCTGGAGAGATGGCTCAGTCAGTAAAGTGCTTGCTACATAAGCATAACGACCTGTGTTCAATCCACAGAACATACATATAAAGCTGGTCATAGTGGCACAGGCTATAATCTCAGTACTAGTGAGCCAAGGACAGGAGGTTCAATAGAGCTCTCTAGCCAGTCAGTGGAGTCAACTAGACACAGGTCTCAGTAAGAGAACATGTTTCAAAAAATAAGGTATGAGTGACTAGAAAATGAAAATCTCAAAACTTCAATTAAAAATAAATAAATAATGTAAACAGTTCCTGAGAAATGGTATCTGAAGTTAAGGTCTGGCTTCCACACATACTTGCACACATGCACATGTACACATGTACATAAGCACATACCTGCACATACAAAATAAAATGTTTAAAATGAAACTTTGATATGTATAAACAATGAATTAAATCAGTTAATTACAAATTGTCCTCAGAAAGACCAAAGCCTCCAAGACTGAAGAGAAAGTGAAGATATCAACACGTACAGGGAAAGAATGAAAGACGAGGGGCTTGTCATCCATGGTAAAGAAGGAAGCGCGATGGCAAAAAAGAAAGGTCAAAATAAGGAAGGTGAAAAGAAGAACCAGCAAACACATACTAATTAAACAATAAATAGATGTATATTTCTGTTAGTTCCTCGCAGGATTTATGTCATTTGATCTTCATGAAAATTTTCAGAAGTTAACAGCTCTTTCTCAAACCCATATTGCAGGTGAAGCCAAGTACCCAAGTCTAGAGGAGCCAGGATTGCTTCAGACAAACCAAGTCCTTTTTTGGTCAGAGACAGGCGGAGCAGGTGAGAGTTGTGCACGTTCCATGGTATGGGCCGGGAATCATCCTATGCCTTCATGCTCTGCTGCATGATAACCGTTATCTCACAGGGATGCAAAGGTCCTGATTGTATGACATCAGCTAAAAGGCCAGATGCAATTAAATGGTCAGTTGATATTGCAAATATGCCTCATTTAGATTCTAGGATCACAGAGGCAGTCTTTCAATAATTTTGGTTCTCCTGTATATTCTCTGCAGGGAACAGTGAGCAGGTCAAGCTGATAAAACCTCTGACTTATTTTAGAGTTCTCATTAGACTTGTACAAGCTAGAAGTCTGATTATAATTTGGCTTCTCACTTTACCTATAGAGAAAATTTGTATTGGTGTATGAAATGAATATCTCAGCCTGTTGGAGGACAGTATTTTTTGACGATCAAGTCATACAAGGACACTTCAGTAGGAATCTATATAAATAACCCTGTTCATGTTTACATAAGTAAATGAGATATGTAAATTTATATTTCAATTCTAGGAGCTTGATTATTGGGTTCCTTCCTTGGGAGGCCAATTTATACTCAAGCTGAGAACAAATTTTGACTCTCACATTACACATTTGAAGACTAGTTCCCTGATCAGGACTATCATGCTGCCCTTGGCATTCACTTATTCATTAAAGAGTAACCACAGACTGCATCATGATGTAAGGAGACAGCAATGACCAGAGGTACACAGTCCCTTCTTTGGTGAAGGCATCCCTCTAGTGGGTAAAATCCTCTGTCTTATCAAAAACTCGTATGAAATTTGATCAAGGACACAAAGATAATTTACTATGCAATAAAATCCCTGAAACATTATGATGGCCTAACATCTATCTATCTATCTATCTATCTATCTATCATCTATATACATTATATATATGTATATCATGTGAGAATTACATGTTCATCAAACACATCAGACACAAGGAACACTCAATACAAAGTTTCTCTCTCTCTCTCTCTCTCTCTCTCTCTCTCTCTCTCTCTCCCTATTTACAGTTATGGGTTTTGACCACATTTTTCTAAATTATTTGGTGCTCCTATCATCTTCCAAATATTTCTTGGATAAAAAATTAATTACCTAGACCTCCATCATTTATATCTTTCTGATTGTCCCACTAGCTCTACAAAGGTGTGTGTTATTTTATTGTGTTGAACAATGGGCTTCAAAGCTTACTATTAGGGACTCCAGGTTTCCCAGACCTTCTGTCAAGGACATCTGGGCAAACAATATTCCTTCCTTAATACTAACACACCATGTCTGCGTGCAATAGATCAATTGGGAAATACCGTTTTTGAATAAGAGAATTTGGGGACTAACAGGAAGAGGAAAGAGTGGCAGGAAATATACAATGTTCTAGCATGCACAGCAGACTTTCAGAGTTCAAAAACCTTTATGTTCTAAGAACCAAGTTAGATCAATGAGTATTTAGTAACTACTCTTGGATTTATTCATTTGTGCTGTCTACTATTTTAAGGACTTTCCAATTACTCTACCCTAAGATGTTTCTAATGAAAATGAAAGTTATTGACAAATACATAAAACGTTTAATAAACTTTATGTATGGTAAACAACTATGTTTGTAAAATAATCTGTATGGTTTTAATATATGCTTCAATAGCATGCAACTAAAAGGCAGACAAAAGTAAAAATGTTAAATACATACCATAATTATTACTAAAGTATTACATAAATTTTATAAGCATTGCCATATGAATTCTAAAAACAGAAATATTTAAAAACCACAATAGTTGGCTTGGACTTAATTGAAACAATTTTGCCTAATATTAATTCAGCAGCCTTACCTTATGCAATATAACGCAATCAATCTTAATTTATTAGTCTTTCTTGTTGTACAATAGTGGCCACCCATTGCAGCAAGAATAATTTAAGAAATGTCATGTAATAAATTCAATGTAGAAAGAATCCAGGGTTTCTATGAGTATTAAAGTGGACAGTGACACCACAAGTGTATTAAGGTAATAATTCTCCCTTTCCATTTCAAAGAATGAACAATTTGCATATTAATGTTCTAGTTTCCAAGATGAGTTGAATTTCAAATTGTTCGTCTTCTCCAGGCAATAATTGACATTGGATACCAATTGCAACACTGCAAATGAACTCCACTGAAGTAAATCTATTTGCTAGATGAGCTTCTGTTACAGAAATCCTATTATTTCTTTCCAGCCATGCTTTTATACCCTCTATTTTTATTATTACAAACTTCTTGCTTAGCCTCATAGTTTCAAAGTTGTGGGAGTACACACTCATATTGACACAAGAGAGAGCTGCCACCTCCATTAGCAGATCACAATCACTAAGCTGAACATGGATATCCATGGAGAGGAAAATATATATTCATAATTAATAGAATATTTTCATTTAAAATGTTGATATTCTACAACCCACAATAGAACATTGGATTATATATGCAAGTCTGTGTGGATGTTCATGCACATAGAGCTCTGTCTTGTCCTTGGATTAGAGTCAGTGGATAGATACAATATTCTGCTCAGTTTTCTGTTATACTTGATTGAACTAAAATGAGTTCATTATATTATTTCCACTAAATGTAAGTCAAGACATTCTCAATCTGGGAAGCATATTTTTTCTATAATAAGACCTCTGAAAAAGTTGATCTTGAGACTGGCATAGCCAATTTGAAAAATATTGGTTCAGGTATAAGAGAAACCTTGATCAAGTTTTAGATCTCATTTTATTTTTTCATGTGTTTCTCAGTAGATCACACCTGTTTGCGCAATACAATCTAGGAATGAAAGAATTCAATTATAGTGCTAAATTCAAGTCAAATAATAAGTAAATACGTACAATACGATGGAAGCAAAGTACCAAAATACAGAACTTTTTTTTCTCCCACCATTTTATAAGTAGACACTGAACTAATTGGTGGTTCTCTGTTAGTGAAGCAATAAAAATGAAAGGCAATAGTGTCCTAAGCCAACAACCCTGTCAATAATAGGAAACAGTTATTTATAATACTATATCCCAGGCAATGTTTGAAGTATAAATTAGTGTACATTAACCTCCACACCAACACATTTGGAAGGGAACTATTGCTGTTTCCATTTCACATGTAAGCAAGCTTAAAATTGTATATCCAGTAAGTTATTCAATAGGATAAATAGTAATAGAGTGGGAAACATAGATATATTATAGTGCATGGTAGAAGGTAATGTAATATAATTATGAGACTTCCAGTATAACAAACATATAGGATGAAAACGAGGAGGAAAAGCAGAGGGGAATGTGTCAAGGATTAAAGAGATGGCTAGAGAGGTACAGCGGCACCATTCCAATGAAAAATGTGGGATGAACAAAGGGGCACCTGTTATATAGTAGCTCTCGGCACTACTGGCTAGGGTGGCTATTCTATTAAACATAAACACATTCGCCACACATCAACATCAGACAAGCCAATTGAGTTCCATAGTGGATTCAGACAAAAACAAAACCATTCCATCACCCTGACTAAAAACACAGATGAAGCAAGATTGTTGTTCAAACAACCAAACTGGACAAAGTTCACCCTTGCTTGCCTAAGATGCATGACTGCTGCTTCTTCATTAAACAACGTTGGTCTTGATTCATTTTTCTTCCATATAGATAAGATTTATACATATATTTGTGAATTCTATCTTTAATTGTAGGACAGCCCCTACTTGCTAATATAGCCCATCTATAACAAATCCCCGTGTCTTGTCTTTGAACTGTACCCCAATTCATCTACCTCCAGCTCCAAATCTATCCTTTGCAATGTTCTTGAATTAAGAAAACCCATGGTTCTCCATTGCCTGGGCTCTTCTTCACTGCAAATGGGCACTCCACCCAGCCTGCTCATCCCCAGGTGTGTTCCTCCTCATTGTCAGAAAGCACTGAAAATAATACTTTTTTTTGCCAAATAAAGGCTTATGAATTTTTATTCCCTAGGCAACAGAGAGCAAAAAGGTTTTCAGACAGAGAAGTGAAATAACAAGCATTGTTTAGGAAACAACTCTTAGAGCAATACAGTGATATGCTGAGTTAGAAAAACGCTTGCAGTATTTAGACTCAGTAGGAAACAATAATCCCTAGCAGAAAGGAAGAGTGTAAGAGTAAGGTGATGAGGGCCATCAGGATGTGAGATATATGTCCAAGGTAGAATTAAGAAGTGATCAGAAAGCCACTGAGGGATGGATGGATGAGAGAGTGATGCACAGACAGCCTTAGCTATGAGGATAACTGTGATGCCTGTTGAGAGAAATTGTGAACTTTGTGACTATTTCTTGAGTTCCAGAATGCAAGAAATAAGAAACAGAACTGGGGACATAGCTCAGTTTGTATAGATAGCACTTGCCTAGAATGCACAAAGCCCAAGGTTTGATAACTAACATCAGATAAAACTGAATGTGGTGGTACACACATCTAATTCTAGCATTCCAGAGATAGAGGAAGGAGGATCAGGAGTTTAAGGTCATCCTCAGCTACACAGAAAATTTAAGGCCAGCCTGGGATACATGTCTCAGGAGGAGTTGGGCATATAGCTCAGCAGTTAAAATCATCCAGTTCCAGGGGATCCTATGTCTCTGGTTTCTGCAGAAACCTTGTACTTACTTGTACATACCCGCACCACACACATATATGCATAATTAAAATAAAATAAATGTTTAAAAATATATAACCAGCAAAATTTGCACATTATAAAGGTGACATTGCTGTAGCATTTTATGTAATAAATGCACAAAATTTGGAAGTACAGACAGATGTAGATACCGGAAAGAACGCAATGCCGATGACTCTAGAGCAATTATCATACAACTGGCATCTGAAGCTAGAAAGGAAAAGGCTATCCTATGCTAAAATGTACTATGAAGCCCTAAAGGGAGTCAAGCATAATCCTTGGGGGATTGCACCTGTAAAGAATGATACAAGAGTCCAAGGACAATGAAGATAATGTAAAGAATGGGGAATCCAAAAGACAGAAAGGATGATGCAAAGAGTCTGAGGGAAATGAAGATACAGTGAAGAACCAGAAACCTAAAGGAGAGAAAGCCACAAGCTATAAAAATAGCAAAGGACAAATCTTACAATGTTGTTCCAGAAAGCTGGAAATCAAAAGTTGCCCTTTGGATTTGATAATGTAGCTTGCAGCAAAAACATTTCAGAAGAGGTGTTGCAATGGAGATAGGAGAGTATTGAAGGCTTTTTGTTTATTTTGGAATGCAAGAGGGAATTCAAGCAGGTTAGTTGACCATGAGGATACAGCCAGGTAACTAGAAAGATTGTGTTTGGGGAGGGAGAGAAGAAATGGAAAAGAAAAACCTTAGAAAACAGAGGCTACTTCTTCCAAAAGAAGCTGTAACAAAATAAAGAGCCCATCTTGATGTGTGTAAGGGAAATTCTTTTTACTTCAATTTCTCTGTGAAATATAGGATCATCTATATGCACATATGTGTGTAGAAAATGGTAGAGTAGGGAGAGTCAATAAAAGATTGCATTAGGCAGTGTCCTGTAAGCTACACATGCATCTTTCCACTTGAATAAAATTAAGTCTTGAGTCATTACCAGAATCCTTTTCAGAGTGAGGATAAGATTAAATCAGGCAGCCTGTAAATTCGTTATCACCTCTGCCGCTGTACAGCAGGAAGCAAGTGAGTGATCGCTCTGTCTTGCTAATGCTAACACAGACATCCACTTGATTTCTCTGAGGGAAGAACTGCACTTTGTTGAGTGCCATGGGCAGCCTCCATGTCCAGGCACTTCCTTGGTTACTATGTCTAAGTGGATTGCTGAACGTGAAGGTCGATGACCATGCAAAATGGCCGGCTCTAGTTCCCTATCTAACTACCAAAATATGGGGGAGGAGAAAGATAAGAACACTTGCTGCACAAACTTGAGGACCTGGGTTTAAATCCTCTAAATTCGCATAAAAAGTTGGTTATGACCACATGTGCTAATAACTCTAGCACTGAGTGTGTGTGTGGGGGGGAACAGGTGTATCCCCAGGGGCTTTATGACTGCCAACTTAGCTCTAGGTTTAGTAAGAGACAAGTATCACCAGAATAAAGCTAAGAGTGATAGAACAAGATACTTGAAGTCTTCTGCGGGCCTCTGCATGTATTGGTCCACATACCCACACACATGGATGCATATACCATACACCACACCACACAGACACAGACACAGAAGCGCTCACGTGCGCATGCGTGCACACACACACACGCACGCACACACACTAGCATTTACTACCACCTCTTTACTTTGTATGACACTACCTAATGACAGGGCTTCCTTATCAAATCTGAATGTATACACTATTTCTAAGTCTCTCTCTCAAATCAGAGTGTATACACTGTAAGTCTCTCTCAGGAAATACTCTATTGAGAGATCATAGTCTAGTCTTGCTAAAGGTTCCACATCTGCAGTAAAGCATGGGGCTTGCTCAGTGCTGAGGCTTCTCATCAGCTGAGTAAGGGCTTTCTTCTCTTCTGCACCGACATTTAATCCCATGAACTTTAGGTCTGGTCTAGAAACTATGATGAGCCCTTCATTTACTTCATTTACACCTAAAGAGGCAGAATATTCTCACTGCCTGGAAGACATTATACTCCAAATATGCTAAAAGTCAGTGTAAAATGTAAGGGGAAATCCCAGGAAGAAGGAAGACACCAATGCTTAGATTTTCTCTTGTTCAGTTAACTCAAATTCTCGGCTCAGTCCTCCACTGTATATGAACAGGACAGGCTTCCATGGGACCCAGGGGACAGAAATACTTGGGAGGATGGAAAACCTGAGCAGAGATTTCAGCAGATACTGAGTGTTTGGAAGAAAAAAATGGAATTATATCCCACCAATTTAGAGGGACTTGGTAAATATTTTAGGATGTGCAGTGAAGAGCCAGATGGACATCTTATTCCTATCTCAGAACTGAACTGTAGGCCCTAAGACTGAAGGAAGGACTAAAATAGAGCCACCTTCTAAAGTTGAAAATCAATACTGAAGAATTGAGGTAAACCACAGTTAACTACCTACTAAAACAAAACCATTTTCATGGGTAGAAGAGAATGAAATCCAAAGGCTATAATGTGTTATTCATAATTTCTAGTGTATAATCACCAGTCTGTAGTTATGAGAAGAATCCATGGCATAAAAGAAAATGCATAGAAAATAAATATGTTGAAATTATTGAATAAGACATTTTGGTTGTTGTTTGTGTTTGGATCTTGGTAACTAGCTCCAGCTAACATGATAGTCACTGTGTATAACAGACTGTCTTGTGCTCATAGCAATCTTCCTCCTTCAGCCTCTCAAATGCTGAGATTACAGATGTACATCAACAAGCCTAACTTTTGAAATCAGAATTTCAAAATAAAAGTTATGGATCCTTTTGTTACCCATCAATTAGTGTTTCTTTATCACCTTTAAACTATTTTTTATTTTGTTTTTAATTCATGTGTATATATGTGTGAGTATATGTCATGTGTGTGCAGGCAGCAGCAAAGGTCAAAAGAGGGTATCAGATCTGCTGGAGATGGAATTACAGATAGTTGTGTACTACCTGATTTGGGTGCTAGGAAACAAACTCAGGTTGTCTTCAAACAAGAAATACTCTTAACTACTGAGCCATATTTCCAGCCCTATCACTTTTACTTTTAATGTGTCTCCTACTTGTATATATTTTACTTTAATATATTTAACAGACACATCAATTTTGTATATATTCAAAATTTGTTATTTTAGGAAGGTGAGAAAAACAAACTAGAGTAGCACTTTTCCAAAAGAATGATGGGGAAGTGTTCTACCCAAGACAGTGTCAGATATATCCCAGCAATAGAAACTTCATGAATCTGAGGCACACAGAAAGAAAGATCCAGAAAAAAAGGTAGAAGAGAACGACATGCAAACCACTGGCTCTCTCTCTCATCCAACTGTCCTACTCGGGAAACTAGGAAACTAAACCAAAAACTACATAAAAATAGTAATTGTTTATGGAGCCCTCACTAGCCATGTGTTCAATCAGTTCCTCTTAGAATACAGCATCTAGGCAGCACCTGTGATTAGTTCCACTAGACACATAGCCAGAGACACTTGTCTTTTGATATCAGAGCCAGAATCCTTGTGCCATAATGGCCAACATCTCTGTTGTTCAGGCTTTCTGCAAGATTCAGAGCCAGCCAAATATTATATATAAATAAAATTACTCCATGGACAAGAAATTAGCAGGACACCCTTTGTAAGCTGAGGGACAGTGTTCATCACTCAGTCCTGTTAGAAACAAATGTTTTTCCAAGTCAACTGATAAAGCACAACATATTCCACCCAGTAATGTTCATCCATCATCAAAAAAAACACTGGTCTGGAGTATATTTGGCAGACAGAAATTGTAAAGAAAGAAGGTCAGGACATTTTGTGCACAGTTAAAAAGACTATGATGAATTTGGAAAAATGGGAAGCTTAGATTGTCCTGAGAAGTGGAACTTTCTCCTTGCTTCTACTGGGTATCAGGGAATGGAAATAGTATATCTCTATGACAGCATACTCATCTAAGAGATGCATATCCAAACTCTAGCCAAGACACCTCAGCAGTAGCCTAGTAAGAGTTGATGATTGTTTTGGCATCTATACTGAATGGCCTCACAATAGACATGCTCCTCTCTTCATGTTAATAGAAATTAGAATTTGTTTGTTCAGGATTTAAATGGCATTGTACTCATACTGTGTGAATCATAATTTGATCTACAGCAGTTACAGTTCAAAGAGATGCTAGGGGTCTTAAGGGAAGTGGGTCAAAGACTGAATTCTCTGAAAAGTGAGACATGTGAGGTTCTGAACATGGACTTTGGTACAGGTCAGCATGTTCTTCAGTAGGTGTCAGACACCTGTACTGAACCAGAAGCTAAATGCCCTGCAAGGAAACCATAGTCACCAATGTCATTGAGTAAAGCCAACATTAATATCCATGCTCCTCAGTAATTGAGATAATAAAAGCCTTTAACATTTTCCACTGTTAAATTTCCTTTGCAAGCAGCCAAAAAGTCTCCAAAAGCATACAATATGTTTTTCTATTTAACACTAAAATATTACCTTTGTTTTCATCCAAACCTCACTTCCAGAAGATATTAAATCTATCTTCTGATAGCCAACAAATTTAGATCACCTACATATTTGCCCTGGATGACGACAACAACTCAATGATCCACACGTAGAGATGATATCTAAGTCTTAACTCCAAATGGATTTTGTGTTTTAAAGTACCATAATGTATGGTAACTCCAGTACTTAGTTTTGTTGCTCTGATAAAACACCATGATCCAAAGAAACTTGTGGAAGCAAGTTTTCATTTTGACTTATAGTTTCAGATGGAGAATTTATAATGGTAGAGGATACATGGCAGTAGCAAGCTAGAGAAGGGAGATGAGAGATCACATCTTTAACCACAGGAAGCTACATGTAGCTCTAAACTCTCAAAGTCTGCCCCCATTGACTTACTTCCTCCAGAAATCTGTACTTCCTAAAAATTCTATAACGTCCCCAAACAGCATCACCAACTGGGGACCAAGTGTTCAAATACATATACCTACATGAGACATTTCTCATTCAAACCACAACAGTATCCCTCTGCTATCTGAGTAATATCCAAACACAATATGCGTACAAAGTCCACAGAGAAGGGTGCTCGATGATCTCCAATGATGCCTATGGCTGTGGTCTGTCTCTTATTGTGACAAGGCTAGCAAATGTGCCATGGACACCTTTGTCTCCCATTTGGGATTCTTCATGGCAAATCATCTCTTTTACTGCCTAAACCCATTCCAATGTACATAAGTCATCTGTGTCTGTTACTTCTATTTTGTTGTGACAAAATACCTGACAAAAGCAACTTAAGAGTTTGTTTTGGCTCATACTTCTAAGGTACAGTACATCATGGTACAGAAGTAGGAGCTTGAGGTGGCTGGCCACATTGCATTTGCAGTCAGGAATCAGAGCAAAATGAATACAAAGGCCCAATGCACTGTCTCCTTTTAATTCAGTCTGGGACCCCATCCCACTGAATGGTACCACCCACAGTTAAGGAAGTTCTTCCTACCACAAATAAAATCATTTGGATAATCCCACAGAGAAAAGCTCAGAAGTTTGACTCTTAGGGGATTTTAGATCCTTTCAAGTTGATAATCAGTATTAACAATCACCTCATCCTTGGGCTTTGGGATTCTTCTTTGTCAACGGTCCCAATAAGAATGGAGGCTTCCTAACTTACCAGTACCAAGCCAGCTGCCCCTCTGAATGGAATCCACATCATACTGGTCTTCCTTTACCTTTAAAATCACTTATTTTCCTGTCTTCTCCCAAATCTTTCACCCACAACACAATCATCTACTTAAGGGTTAGTGTGCAGAACAGAGCATATATTGAGTAAGGAAACAATGATAAATGGACAAAAGAATGGATAGGCATTCTCACACATCCTGCCTCAACTGCGAATCAATAGAGATAACAGGTGGAAATGACCCATTCTCTCAAGTGCTCTTGAATTAGGCCAAGCAAGATTTGATGATTCTAGAAAGGGGCTTGTCATGCAGGCTCCAGGTTCCCCAGGGTCAAGTTCATTTCAGCTGTAAAATGGACTAAATGGCACTACGATTTTCGGCACTGATACAATGAAAAAAAAAATCAATGGAAAATGTTTCATTCTTTAGAAGAAACCAAAGCAGTACACTTGATTTTCTTTTTTCTTTCATTATTTTATTGTGCTTTTTAAATTTCATACATTTACCACTCAAATCCAGACCCCCTCCCCCATCCATGCTTCCCCTCTCCCTCCGCTGAACCCTATGCACTCTGCCACACATGCTGAGGCCTATTCCTTGAGGTGTTTGTACCCAAATGTCCTTCAGTATAAATGTGTGCACTGGAGTCTAGTCAGCCTATCCAGTGGTCATATGTAAGATGTACTCTCTCTCACACAGAACAATCAGTCTCAAATGGTTCTCAGTATAGTGCTGGCCTGCCACCTATTTCTCATCTCCCCTTTGGGCCCTTGTTTAATTGAGCTAACATGGGTCCTGTGCTCAATGCCACCACTGCCACAGGCTCACATGAGCAAGCCTCCAGTGGCCTGGAAGCCTACACCACCCCATGTTCATGAACCAGCCCTGGCTCTTACAATATTTCTGCCTCCTCTTCTGCAATGGTCCCTGAGCCATGGCTGGATGAGGTTCCACATAGGAGTCCCATCCTACACTCTACAGTCTCTTATTCTCTAAAACTTGGCCAGTTGTGACCTTCTGTGTGCATCACACTCTGATGTACAAGGAAGCCTCACCTGTGAGAGTTGAGGGATACATTAACTCTTTCTCTACCCTTTATTCCACTATGTTCCATGAGCCTTAATTGTAGAGATTCAACTGCAGATATGTCACCTAGTACTGGGCATCTCCCAGACATGTGTTCTCTGTGCCTGACCAGATGTGCAGCTCTGCAGTAACCTCCATCAGTTGTAAAAAGAAGCTTCTTTGATGAGTGCTGTGCAGCATGCTTGTCAATCTAAGGGAGGTCTCTTCTATCTGACACTGCGTTCCCTGCCTGCTACATTCATTGGCTTTCTGAATAATTCATTCTGGGCAGTGTCTATATAATAACAAATCTTTAAACATTGATCCCAAGCTAATAATCCATGAGCAGTTTTATTAAAGCTATAGGAAAACTAAAACTTTCAAATCATACCAAAAAAGAGCAGACAGAGTTTTGTACATTTCCCAAAGTTCTACCAATCACATAACGGCAGTATAGTAGTTCAAGCTTATTTAAAACCTGAACAGTATGCTTCATAAATTTTATTAAAGCATCACAAAATTCAAAGGGATCTTTCAGACTTTGTAATTCAGTACCTCAGGTTTGGGGGTGAGATAGATTGTGCACTGGCTCAAAATCTATACACAGGACAAGATGAAACCTTATTTTTAGACACATAGATGGGAAAACCCAAGATTCTGAAGGAAATAATGGTGAGTTTTTCTTTTCAAACACAAGAATCCTTCTAGAATACGATCACCCCAAAATGTGTTAGTGACACTTGTTTCCATATGTATGTGCTACATGAAATGTCCAAACGTCCCCCACCCCCCAGGCTAATCTATTTAAATACTAGGTCTTTAGGTGTTTCAGTAACAGGAACATTTTATATGCTTATCTATTTATATTATGATTGAATACAGAAAGACAAACAAGGATATTTCTTTTATCATATTTATTTGCCTATAGAATGTCCCCAGGTATGAATATATAGGCTAGTTTGTGAGAGAATTAGTATCTGGTCTACATCACCAATGCACAGTTGCTCCTCGGACACGGCTGGTACTTTGGCTGCTGAATGCTCAATCTCTGTAAGAATCATGCCAGAGGAAAAGGGTTCAGAGTAGAGAATAAAAGGCGACTGAGTATCCAGATGCTTTTCTGTTAGCTTTCTCCAGAACTGATTATAGGATTCCTTGTCTAAAATCTTTACATCACTAACAGCCTGTAAAGAACTCTATACTCTTTCCTCCTGATCAGTTCTTTATGGTTAGAGTGGTTCTCCTTCTATGCAGAAAAGATCTTCGGCCATTCATACTTACCCCTGAATCCATGAAACACCTTACACACACACACACACACACACACACACACACACACACACACACACACAGTATCAAATTAGTTGCTTGAGATAGTCTCTCGTGTGATTGCCATATAGGTTTCTAGTAACTCATTTCTATTAAAACAGATTTTTTCATGGTTCTTAAATTTATGTCAAATAAAGATCAAAAGAAAAAGTCCTAAAAGTATACAATGTTAGATGACAGTCTTAGTTCTCCTCAAGGAGATATTAACCATTTCTTTTACATCAGATAAATGAATGGTAGAATAAAAATTAACAAAAATGCAATCAGTGCTTCCCACAGTTACAGAGAAATCCAGTATCTCTTATATTTTAATTATTCACTAAAGGCAGTTCTTAGTCTGAAACTTCAACTAAAACATAGTATTACTAAAACCTATAGTTATGCTAAAACCTCATTAATCAAGAGCCCACCAATTTAGTACTTGTCATGCATTAAGCTCATGGAAGCTAAAACTTATCTCTTCACAAAAAGCAAGTGTTCATCAGTCTAATAGCACAAACAAGATTTCTGAAGACATGTGTAATTTGCCCACAAGTGGCATCTGATATCAAGGACTTGAGAAATACTCATATAAATAAGGATGTGCTAATTGCAAAGGATTCTTATCTTTTCATTAAAATAGTCCTGTCTGTGTGGTATTTCTTGGCTTTCTCTAGCAATACTCATTCTCATGAAACCAGAAGAAACTTCACTAGGGAAACTTTAACACCACAGAAGCCCATTGGTGACTCCTTTACTGGTCTGCAGCCTAAGGTTGTACTCTGGGATACCAGAAGCCAATAATCCTAAAAAAGCTTTTAATATAATATGGACCACTGTGGTCCATCGGAACTTTTGGCAGTGCTAGGTATTGAGTACTTGAATGCAGTTAGTGAGTTTTAATTGTATTGAATTTTAATTAAGTTAAATTTAAATTCAATAGACACCTGAGGCTAATAACTGTGAATAGTGAGAGTACAGACATTGTCCTGCTGGAAATGTCTGGACCTCTTCATTGCAGACATGTCCTGATGTTGGGTGGTATTTAAGTACAAAGTGTATATGGCCAGTTTGTCAAGCCAAAGGCAAGCTTGTGTAGACCAAGGAGGCAAATCTAACACAAATGTCCCTTGCTGCACAGATGATTCCATTCATTTGGGTTTTGTAGATGATTCTTTGATGTTGTCACCCTACACTACATGAGTATTCTCAGTTTAAATGCCAACAAGCATTTAAAATAACAAAAATGGAACTTTTTGAAGCTAGGTTTTGCTTTGGAGTGGGTATATGTATGTAGGGGTTTCTGTGTGTGTGATATATACATTTGTGGTGTATCCATACATATGTGTGTGTTTGTGTGTCTTTGTCTGTGTGTGTACCTGTACACACACATGGAGACCAGAATGAAATGTCGGGTGTCCAGCTCTATTATTCTCTATTTTATTCCCTTGAGGCAGGGACTGTCAGTGAACCTGGAGCTGGGCTTGTGACCAGTAAGCTGCAGTGATCCTCCTGTCCCTACACCCTTCCAACAGTGCTGGAGTTATAGGTGCATATGCATCCATACCTGGCTTTTTACATGAGTGTTGGGAATTTGAACTCGGGTCCTCTTTTTTGCATAGCAAGAGTTCTTACCTACTGAGCCACCTCCTCAGCCCCTGAAGTTAGTTTTTGATTCAGCATTTCGTCTTACCTGTCATGTGCCAAATGCTTTCCATAGGCTGCAGGCATTGAAAGTAAGATAAAAACTTTGTTCGTATCGTTATATTAATGCTTTTCTTTACCAAAATAATTCCGTATTATTGTGAGTGCTTGAAACAATTAAGAGTAGTATGATCCTCCAGTCCTATGATTTACAAAGAATTTCGAGCTAGACACCTGCTCTTTCCTTTTCACTTGGGCCTGGGTCTGGCCCTGGGCCTTTAATTTCTTATGAGCCCTTAGGCAAGTAACCTGGAGGGTCAATGAAAGAATCCCCAAAAGGGAGAAATAGCAGTTGATGTTGAACTTGGTGTGGATAATAAAATCCAAACCACTAAACTTTGAATTCATTTGTTTTAAAAGTATTTATTCAAAAGACTTAACATGTCACAGATCTACTTCTACATTGATGTTTACAGCAGCACTAGTCCCAAAAGTGACGCTGTAGAATGAATGTATGTGTCTGTCAACAGAGGAATTGGGAAAGGAAACCTGAAGCATATGTGTTTATGAACATGTGTAAACATATATATGAAAAAATATATAAACATACATATGAAACATATCTAAACTATGATATATACATATATAACATATATACAAATATATATACACATACTGGAAATAGGTACTGTAATTTCATTCATCCATAAAGAAGAATGAATTCATGTCATTTGCTGGAAAATGGATTCAATTGAACATTATCATATTAAGTGAATTAAGTGAGACAGAGGAAAACAAATATCTCATATTTTCTCTCACTTAGAGATATTAGATTTATAAAGATACATGAAATCAGGTATGTATATATAACAATTAGGAGTAAATCTGAGTGAAGTAAGGGGATGAATGGTATAGGAGGAAAAGGGGAGATGGTATAGGTATAGGAGGAATACGGTCAAAGTGTACAATATATTTATATGAAAATGTCCTTATGAAACCCAATGCTATGCACAACACATATACAATGTCTATATAAGTGTTCAAATGAATTATTTATATTAATAAAGGCTATTGTAAAGTAAATCCCTCAGGCCTCGAAGTTAATAAGCAAATCTGTACTAACCATTAACAAATCTCTACTTCCTAGGTCATTTGATGCATATGAATGCAACTATAGAATCTGCAGGTGCACACAAAGCAAGGTCAAGAGTACACGCACTGCAAAATCTCATTAATTCAAAATAGATCTTCAGTTCTATCACCAACAAATATAGCAATATTACTTACCATCTCTGAACCCAAATTTTCAAAGAAATAATAGAAAGTATTAAATATAGTAAATGAAGCTACCAGTCAGATTATGATGATAATTAATAAGTTGACACTTGCAAAGTATGAGATCTTTCTCAATAGAAATCCTGATCAGAATTTTAAAGCCAACAATAAAGCCAAAAATAAGAAAAAGTCACTGGCCTAGAAGAGATACGTTTTTATAATTTTCAAATGACTTACAGTGATTAGCTTAAACTGTAACTCAAGATTACAGTTGGTTCTTGGGGCTGCAGAGATGGCTCAGCAGTTAAGAGTACTCACTGCTCTTGCAGAGGTCCCGGGTTCGATTCCCAGAACCCACATGGTAGCTACGAACAGTCATTAACTCCAGCTCCAAGGGAATCCAAAGCCCTCTTCTGACCTCTGTGGCATGGCACGACACGGGTGCACTCACATACATGCAGGCAATAGACTCATACACATAAAATTAAAATAATAAATAAAAATTTTTAAAAAGATTACAGTTGATTCTTTTTATGGTTACTAGATTTAGGAAATGGAATTTCAGAAGAAGATAATAATTCAGCTTAAATTGATATAGAACACTCTACAGATAACGGGGAGTTTCAGCCTCTCGTCACCCAAATATCCCTGTCTTCTGGGATGGAGCAATGAGAGCTAGGGACTGAAAGCAGAGGACAGGTGGTGTATCCTGCAGTTTTTGTTATTGGTTTGCTTTTTTGCCCACTAATAATAGTTGGAGCTTTATTTATATTTTCTCACCCACAAATGATGAAAGACAGGCACAGAAAAAGCTCCCAGATGAGTGTGCAAAAGCCCCTCCACTCCAGCACAGAAGGATTTCTGTGTTGCTCCTCGCACCCCCTACTCCCGCCTACAATAGTGGGAGCTTCTGTGATGGCTGTTGTGATGTCAATGAGTGCGTCAAGATTGTCTGTGGATTAGCACTTTTCGCTAAATAGTTCACCACTTGTGAGATCCTCGGTTAGCACCCCAACTCTCATACATACCACACACACCTCTGACACACATACGCAAATCCACAACAGATCATGGAAGTTCACCAAGAACAGGAGGCTCAAGAGCAGCATCAGTTCTTTCAGGTTTTAAATGGGATTCAAGATTTAGCCCAAGGATTCAAACATTTGGTCCCTTCTTCCCCAAAGACTCACACCCCTAAATATAACCTGGGTCTCCACACTGATGTCACATATGGTTCAACATTTCCATTAGAGATATGGTTCCTCAGATAGCTTTGTTTTCTCAGATAAACTTGATTATGTTTGTGTGTCTGCCTCATAAATATATATGCACACACAGACATGTATTGATACACACACATACTCTTAATAAACAAAGTATGCCCAATGTACTGCCTGTTTTACATGTGTAAGCTCATTTAAACTTCCCAATAAACCTATAAGGTAAGTCATGTTATTAACCTCATTTCCTAAATAGAGGAACAGAGGCACAGAGAGGTCTGTTAAGAGGACTGTTGAGGGGCAGTGGTGGAATTTGAGTCAAAATAATAGCTTCTGTTCAGGATCTATGCCTGTGGTAGCTGTACTCTCCTGAAGACACAGAGAACCTGCTCAGAGAAGCATGAATTCTCTGTACCTGGGACCCTATGAAGCAAAATGTAATAGGGTATTTGATTAACCATGGCTTTTGAATGTGCAACACAGAAGTCTGCCATCATATTGGACCAGGCCTGGGATTACATGTTCCTCCTACGGAATAGAAGCTATAAGAGAAGGTTTTCTCTATTTCAGTCTCAATCGAACCTGTCTCAATTATTTGAAAGGAGTTGTTAGGCATAACTAATATGAGCCCAGTACTAGGAGGGCTGTATGAAATACAGACCAAAATTGAGTTCTCTGAAAGTCTACAAATTACTGTACTACCTGAAAGTAATCTATCATCTCCCTTCAAAGGAGAAAAGCCTGAATTATTTCAAGAGTGCCCAGGTTAGTAATAAGGTAGCAAATACTGGGCTACTATGAGCTGGAGGTGGTAGAGCTGACAGAAAGGTGGTGGCCACACATGCACAAATGATTAACAGAGAAGGACAGGTACACCAAGAAGAAGGGTAGGCTCATCACTGGGTCTTTCTGAGAGAAGGAATTGTGGGAAAACTCTCCATTAACTCACAATATCCATCACCCTGTAGGCTAGCTCATGACCATTACTGACCACTATAATGCTTAAAACACAAAGCAAATTTCCCTCCCTCTCTTGCTCACCCTTCCTTCCTCCCTTCCTTCCTCCCTTCCTTCCTTCCTCCCTCCCTGCCTCCCTTCCTTCCTTCCTTCCTTCCTTCCTTCCTTCCTTCCTTCCTTCCTTCCTTCCTTCCTATTTTTTGACAGATACTCACACTGCAGCCCAGGCTGGCCTACAATTCACCATGTAGCCCAGTCTGATCTCAAACTGTTGGAAATCCTTCTGCCTCAGTCTTCCAAGCACTGGGATAATAGGTATGCACCACCACGGCTCTGGCTGCAGTGTGCTTCTCAGAAAGGCTGGAAAGGGCAAATAACTTATGGTGGTTCCCTAGAAGCAGAGTTGGGTGAATGCTGTTTGGGAGATGATAGAGGGAGCTCTGATGAAAGGGGAAAAGGGAGACAAGAGTGGGACTGCATTAAAAGGAATGCTGTGTCCAAATGGAGCTCTGTTCTTTATGGCTTCTGGGAGACTCTGTAGAACTTACGTCAGATATGCCATTAAAGCAGGGAGAAGAGGTGGGAAATTAACCCTCTACTACCTCTGTCATTAACTGAGAGGGTCTTACTTCCAGGGATGATAGCTTTTCCACAGGTATGTCTGCCATAGGGGCTGTCCGCATGCCTTGCTTGTGAGGAAAACAGGATGGGAGAAGGGCACAATCCTACAGTGCTCTTGATTGAGAAAATAGAAAGAGGAAATTAAGGGGACATGGGAAATCAAAGACGTCGCTTCTCTGGAACCTGGTTTGTATTCCTTGCTGGCTTAGAATCAAGAGACTCCAAAAGAACTATTGAACCCAAAGTTGCCCACAGAGATAATACCTGTTTTCCAAAAGATATCTCAAGCAAGCATGTTAAAAACAGCGTGGTGGGGTGGGCCCCTGAGATTGCCCAGCAGGTAAAGAGGCTTACCGCCAAACCTGATAACCTGAGTTCAATCGCTGGAAGCCAACTCCTGTAACTTGTCTTCTGACCTCCACATGCCTGCCATGGGACAGGTGCACAACACACAGACACACACACACACACACACACACACACACACACAGACACACACACACGCACACACGCACGCATACATGCGTGCATTCTTTTCTAGGGCAGAAATTTTTAGCTTTGTGTTTAACTGCCTTAGTTCTCTTCTCTCATCCCTATGTCTAAACAATGTACCTTTAAAAACATTAATTTACAAAAGGAAATTATTTAAGAAAAAACAAGTGTCAGTTCATATATTTTGACTTAATTCTTAAACTCTACTTAAATTTAAGCTTTTCTTAACCTATAAACCCCATTGCAAATTAAAAGTTTGCACAGTATAATTTAGAAAGTAACCAAATCAAACACACAGCCATTGTAAAGACATCTGAGTATGACTCTTTCGTTGAGAAGTGTGTGCCCATGTATTGGGGTGAGTACTGTACTTTTCTTATAAGACTTTCTGTCTAAATGCTTAGTAAACTCATTTATTTTGCTTTGCTCTCACTCATTAAGAAATTCTCTACAGCATAGTCAAGGACCTGCCTTTACTTGAGTGGAGGTCCCTCAGGGAGAATCGAACCCCAGGCTGCTGGAGACACTACTGGGCTGCATCTCACTACTACAGCTAACAGGCTCAGACACATAAAACCCCAAACCACATTATAGCCATCTTCTACATTTGCCTTTCGTCCCACTTAACTCCAGTAAGAATCAAATATCTACCGTTCTCTCAATTTTCCCTTCCAGGGTTAATGTGCAGGCAGGACCCACTGACAAATGTTCAGAGGTATTAGAATTCAATTTGGAAAACTTTGTCTGTGACTTACTTTTCTTGGCTAGATGAAAGTAAACCATTTCAGACTGAATGGGCTTAATAAATGAGTGTGCAGAATAAATGATGGCTGGAATCTGCTTTGCTCAATATCAAAACAAACGCAGAAGCCACTTGGAAAAAATTGCAATGAGAGAACAGGTGGCTGGAAGCATCTGTAACTGAGAGTGGCAGCTGAAATGGTTAAAGATCAAATAGGGACGGGGGGGGGATCATTCCCTGCTATTTCCTATCAAAGAACACGTTTGGTACTTCATTAGCCTTTTTTTTTTAATCTGGATTTTTAGATGGAAAAAACTTATTAAGAAAAGGACCTCACCACCTTCCTGGAAAAAAGGACACTGCTTATTTGTCTGTTTTTTTTAATGGAAGTTTGTTCCTTAGAGTCACAGAAACTGAACTTTAAAAGCAGTGTATTTCTACTAAGGATACATATACATGTGTGGATAAGAGGCATAAGGAAAGCAATGAAGAAATAAACAAAGTAAGTTTGTAAATCAAACAGCGTTCTGGATATAATTGGAATTCTGCTAGGGAAAATTATATTTATTTCAGAAATCAGGAGTATCATGGTTTCTGATTTACCAAGGTTTAGGATAGTTACTTCCTTATTGACATTTGTAATCAGTGCAGACTGGAAGCTAAAGCCATTTATTCAAGGTTGAAATTTCTCAGTGATTATAGAACTAATCTTCCATGTAAACAAATCAGATTAACATTCTTTAAGGTGATCTGTTGGAGCAAGTTGAAGCAACTGCCATTGAAGAATTGAAACCAGTGAGTGACAGAACGGGGAACATGTGGACTTGAGACCTATGCAGAGTTCTAGCTCCAATCTCTACATAAAAAATAAAAAGTAAGATTCTATGTTTCACACAGAAGTCTGATTTTGTTAAAATATATTTGTTTATTTATTGCATTTCCTAGTCATAACTAGTTAAAATATGGGTGAAATTAATTAGTATATGAAATGCCATAGTAGAATTTCGGGAATATATTTTGTTTGTATGATGTGTGTGTGTGTGTGTGTGTGTATGTGTGTGTGTGTGTGTGTGTGTGTAGTCATGCATGTGAGTGCAGATGCACCTGCTATGGAGCATGTGTGGAAGTCAGAAGATAATCACAGCTTTCCATCCTCAGCTTCCATCTTGCTTGAGTCAGGGTAGTTTGCTGTGTGTGTCTGGGGATTCTTTTGTCTGCCTCCTATTTCACTGTAGGACCACTGTAATTATAGAAAGATGCTACTACATCCAGTTTTACAAGAGTTTTGGGCATACAAACTCAGGTCCTCACACTTGCATGGCAAGTGCTTTACTTATTGTGCCAAATTGTTAGCACCAGAAATCTCACAATTCTTATTCCTCAGTTTAAAGGATTATATCTGTTCTGTCCAATAGTCACCAGCTTCACATGGCTAATGAACTCTCTTATAAAATGGCCAATATGAGTAGAGATGTGGCATAATCATAAAATAATAAAGAGTAATATGTATATATACATATAATTTAATAATACTTTTTCAATTGATTATGCATAATATGCAACCCCAAAATATGTTTCTTTAGCATAATCATTATTTTAAGTGAAAGGGTCTAATAAAAATAGTAAGGTTAAGTAAGGCACCCCCTTTTTTCTTCATAAAACAGGTGAGAAGACTAATGTTGTTCCAGAAATAAAATTACATTTATTTCACCAGAGACAGGGAGGCAAGGTTGAAAAAAATCTATAAAAACAAACCTTGTTAAGCTAACCCTATCTCCTAATTATGTTTCCACCATGCATTCTCCTGACCCCTTGTCTTGCCATATTTTCACAACTTACTCCACTTTGTCCAATTTATTATATAAGTGCTCAACTCTTTACTGATTATTAAGTTTTTCATTTCCTTGTGAGTGTTTCTGTGTCACATAAAACTTATGTTTAATGAATTTGCCTGCTTTTCTCTTATTAATCTGTCTTTTGTTATGGGGGCCCCAGGTGAAAATTTAGAAGACTGAAAAGGTTTATTTTTCTTTTCATACAATTACATGCTGAAATGATAATGTTTAGGATCTATTGGGTTAAATAAAATGTCATTAAAATTAATTTAACCTATTTGGAAATTGCTATGTCTTTACTTGAAATTTTTTTATTACTAATGTGCCTCATATATTTCTACCAAACAGTGTGATTTTAACAAAAAAGGGCCTGAATATTGATACTTGTATTCAAATAAATAGCTAGCACTTAAGCTAGCCTCCAATCTGTTTCATCTTACTCCTTTTTGCTCCGAGCATACAGGAATACATTATTCTTAACTAAGTTGTGATATATAGATTGACCCTGATGTATGATGTCTTTGGTGACAAGAAAAGAAAATTATGTAATTGGAGACCTACGTTGCACTCTGGTCTTGGTAAGCTGCTGCCTCTTCAGGGGCCCAGTGTTTTCATTTCTAAAGTGAGTGACTGAGCTACCATGGTCTCTAGATCACTGCAATATTGTCCCTCAAAAATCTTGTCACTACCAACTGAAAGTTTCTCATGGTCTCCCTGTTGCACAATGAAAAATGAAAGCTTCACTAAGCCCTTCCAGCTGCCCATGGAAAAGCACCTTTCCCACTTACCGTGTCTGTCTATCCCTACATCTCTTGTTCTCTTGTTGCCCTGCCCATTTCATAGTTTACATTACATCCTTTGCTCTAAATTTCACCGCATTTCTACACCTTCAAATGTCACTTATCAATCAGTCAACCATCAATCAAAGTCATAGTGAAATGTTACCTTACCGATGAAAGCTACTGTTTCCTCAGTTGGCAATGATCTCACATCTTCAAAGTTCCATTAACACCACGTGTCTCCCCACCTCCTAAAGAAGGAATACATCCTATTTGGGCCTATGGTGATTTATGTATAGGTTTCATCTCCAGAATTTGGTTCTCAACAGCAGAGTCCATCATATATGCCAATGGACCAAGTACTGTGCTTCATGCTAGAGGCAGAAGGACCACAAATCAGACCATTTCTCCTCCTTGCAGCTTTCTTCTAATAGCTTTTCAGAGCAAATCTGGATATAGTAAAACATGACACAAAAGACAGCTGCCTTCAATGGATTACTTGGCTGTGTTTAAAAGCTGTAAAACTCAATCATGTCCTTTTTTTGCTTTATTGTTCTAGCAGCACTATCTCTTTTCTATAGAAGTGAAGAATGAAGTTGCATTTGTTGAGAATAAAGTGCCCTGTTTTCATTCTAAGGTAGACTTACTGGGAAGCTAATGATGTTTCCATTTCAGGCACTAATTACAAGGATCCTTCCAAGGCTCTGGGTGGAGTTCTAGCAATTTGTATTCATGATTTTGTATTCTTACCAACAAGAGCTTCTCAAGATGTAAAAGTTCAAGCTCCTTAAAACTTGTATCTACACCTGATCTTACTTATCTTCTAATTTTTATTTGGAAAGAGTTAATATCTAGATCAATTTTCTCAAAGTTAAAAGAATTTATTTTCCTAG
>NW_008355477.1:2074122-2080375 GCF_000622305.1 Nannospalax galili
TATATATATATATATTGGTGGTTTGAATGAAAAATGTCTCCCATAGGCTCCAAGTATTTGGACATTTTGTCCCCAGGTGGCGCTGTTTTTGGAGGTTTTAGAAGGTATGGCTAGCCTGGAGGAAGCATGTCACTGAGTAAGGCTTAGAGACTTCTTAAGCCTTGCCAGATCTCCAGTCGCTCTCTTGCTTCCTGTGCCTGGTTGAAGATGTGAGAGCTTAGCTTTCCCTTCCACTTCTGCTCCAGCCACCTCAGGCCACCATGCCTTCCCACCATTATGGACTGTAATTCCCCTGGAACCATACACTCAAATAAACTCTTCCTTTTATAAGTTGTTTTGGTCAGTGTTTCTATCACAGCAACAGAAAGCTGAGATATCTATCTATCTATCATCTATCTATCTATCTTTCTATCATCTTCTGTGTATATATCTATCTCCTAGAGGCCATTTAGGGGCTCCCAAATCCATGGAAATTTCACTCTACATCTATCTAAAGATCTATCTATCTATCTATCTATCTATCTATCTATCTATCTATCATCTATCTATCTATATCTATATCTATATCTATCTATCTATCTATCTATCATCTATCAATCATCTATCTATCTATCTATCTATCTATCATCTATCTCTCTATCGTAGAGGCCATTTAGAGGCTCTCAAGTCCATGGAAATTTGACTCTACATTCTGTACTTTTACTAGACCTCTTCAACACATGAAACACCTACAACCTTTACAGAAGCAGAAAGAATGGATCAGTGAATGCTAAATGTATGAATAAATACATGAATGAAATTTGATGAAGTCATAGCAGTATTTAATGGGGACATTGAAACTTTTACAAAAGTGGCATAGCAGTGTAGAAATATGGTGTCCTCTGAGGACAAAACAAAATGAGGGTGACCACGCAATGAAGAGACATTTCAACCAAGGAGGCAAATTAAGTCATATGTGGTTTTGATCCCCAAAGATGCAAACTCCATATAAAAAGAATAGCCTTTGCACAGTAATTCCTGCATGCATACATGAAAGAGCAGTGTATAGACTTTCATTTTCTCCTCAGGGAGCAGGCACTTAAGAGCAAAGTGTGAAAACCATCCTTAATAACTGTCTACATAGTCTACTGTGCATCTGCTATAGCATTACCCCTGGTGATGGGACTGACAGTGCAAGGACATGGAAACTTCTATGGCCAAACATGGGGCTATCAGCCTGGTATGTCATAGGATTATTTGTTACATTTACATAAAATATCTTTTTCATTCTTGGAACAATCTGTATTTGAAAAATAATCTATGTCAACTTCCACCTCATAAAAAATTCTTGTGTCTGATTTGAAATCTAACTTACCAAATTGCTTTTAAAAATAGTCATACTTCCAGGAGTGGTGGTGCACTCCTTTAATCCCAGACACTCAGGAGACAGAGGCAGGTGAGATGAAGGCCAGCCTAGCATTGTATGCATAGTGAGTTCTAGGCCAGCTGGGGCTAATTGTGAGACCCTGTCTGGAAGAACAAAAAAGAAGCATACTGTACTTTAGTAGAAAATAGAAGATAAAACGAAATTGAGTAAATTCGGCAGAAACTTTCTTATTTAACAATTTTATTGAATATGTTCACTTAAGTTTCCAAATTCCAGGCTTATTTAGTGTTTTCCTCATGAGTTGTAAGATGTTCATTTAGTCAGCTACCACTAGTTCTTTGGCTAAGATTGGGGCCTGGTGCCCATTTCCACAGTTCTTCGCTGGGTTTTTGACTGCTTGATCTTGCACAGGTCTTGTGTATGCTGACACCATTGCTGTAGATGCATATGCACAAGGTCCCAGGGGCCTGTAAGACTCTGACAGGTAATTACTGCTGGGTGAGGGAGAACTTAAGGGAGTGACTCTAGCTAGCCTGACTAGACTGCAGTGGATGAATTTCCACAGAGGGACATATAGGGACACCTATATGATTCTAGAGGTTTTAAGATAAATGACAGAGTACATGAAATCCAATGGAGGGGAGACCTATGAGAGGGTGCAGATGGGGGATGGGATATAAAGATGATTAAGATATTTTGTATGAAATGCACAAAAATTCAATTAGTTTTTTTTCCAAAAGTTCATTTAAGAAAACAAAGGCAAATGAAAAGTACTATCCAATCGAATTCTCTTTGTTTAGAATAAAATATTTAAAAGTAGACTTCCTTAAATGACTGAGTGAGAATATCAATCACGCTGGCAACTAAAATGACAGACATTTTTGTTTCATTAAGCTGTGGCCTCATAGCAGACATATTTCTTTCAAGAGTATCTTAGCATGTGGTACTCATTTTCCACCTTATTGCCTCACAATCTAGCTTATCATTATTAGCTAAGAACTGCTACAGACCTTGCACACAGGCAAAGTTGAAATGATAAGCTTATGTGATCATTTTGTAAGTTAAGAACAGGCAAGTTGGTACTGGAGAGATAACTCAGGGGTTAAGAGCACTGGCTGCTTTTGCAGAAGACCCAGGTTCAGCTCCCAGCACCCACATGGAGACTAACAACCATTCATAATTCCAGTTCCAGGGGATCAGATGCGCTCTTCTGACTTCCACAGGCACTGCAAAGCATGGGTACACTTACATGCATGCAGGTAGTATACTCGTACACATAAAAAAATGAATTAAACATTAAAAAGACAAGTTACTAAAATTTGGTGCAAAATGACCATACTGCACTGCAGCATAAACCCAAGGACCATGCATGGAATGACTAGTGTTGCCCAGGTTTCACAGGCCCATCTCCATCTCCATCACTTCAGTGATTCCAGCCACTCCTGCCACTTAGGGGACTTAGGTTCTACAACAGGTAGCCTCCACTGCCATGGCCTTCAAGGTAATCCAAATGTAATCACCAATATTTATTCTCAATTCTTCCTGAAATGCCAACATATAAATTCAGGTGGCCGGGGGGGTATAAATTCAGTGTCAAGGAATGAAAATAAAAATGTTGCAAGTACTCAGTCACTGAATAATGATGATAATGTTATTTGATGAATAGTTACCACATGTTAGACATTGTTTGAAGGGCTTTATGTGCATGACATCATCAATACGAAACTCAATTATTATTTCACCATTTGATAGATGTGTACACTGAGGCTGGGAAAGAAAATGGAGTTTATTCAGAGTTCACAGTTATATGAGTATATGAGAAAATCAAGACTCTATCCCCAAAGCTTAGCTCTGCAGTCCTTATTCTCAGCCAACATACTTTGTTGCACCCTTAATAACAAAGTGCTTCCATCATTGCTAGTCCAAATGGGGTCTTTGCACCAACATCCTCTGTATCAGTGGGAGCTGGGAAGGGATGCAAAAATCTCTGAATTTCAATGTAGAGCTCAATCACAGATTCACTTACTTCATGAGAATCTGCATTTTGAACAGATTGTCAGGGGAGCCTAATGCTCACAGTTTGTATTTAGGTAAACAGCTCATTTGTGATAAAAATATCAACAGTCCCTTAATGATCACCAAGGGTCTATCTCTCCTTTGCTCCTTCCCTTCCTTCTTCTGTTCCTTCCTCCTTCTCTCTCTCCCTCTTTTCCTCCCTCCCCTCTCATTTTTAAACATGAGTCTCATGTAGCTCAAGCTGGCCTTAAACTTGGTATGTAGCCAAGGCTGGCCTTAAATTCTTGTTCCACCTTCCTCCACACACATGTGCTTAGATAAACAGGTATGCATCACCACACCTGTTGCGTAGGCATGTCCTCCTAGACCGTCACTCCTCCCACCCAATCAGTCAGCTTCAATTGCCTGGGAGGGGTGATGTCTAAGGACAGACACTAAGGACACTAGGAAAAAAGGGAAAGTTGCCATCTTAGCGAACTGGGCACTCACACAGCTGGCTGCCACTGGCGGGTGGCAGATGTCAAAGCTCAGAGGAGATATAAAAACAGGGCCCACGGGGATGATCATGCCTTTGTAAGTAACCCTTTCCCAGACATCATAAACTAGACCAAAACCCAAATAGAATGTATCCTGTGGGTTTTGTCAATCAGGACAGAGCGGCCCTGGGATCCTAGAGAGTATGCACCTGGCTCTCGGGGGAGAATTTGGTGCAACACCACCAGATTAAAATACGTGCACTTTCATCTTGGAAGCAGCAGCTAAAGCCACACATAAGCTACCGTGTGTGAAACTGTTGTGTATTCATCTCTGCCTTTGTTTACCTCACTTGGCACAGGTGACTAGGGAAGAGCTCAATGGAGGCTCTCCACACACTTTGCAAAAACGGAAACTTTTCAAGATGTAGAACATAAAACGATTACAGGGACTGATCCTCCCACCTTTCTTCAAGCAGGAAAGATGAAGCATTTGCAATTTCAGTCTAGCAGTTAGAAACAGTCAAGGTTAATCTGAGGCATGAGAAGTCAACCGTGATCACCTTCAATAGAAGTATGACCAAGTTAGGGACTGTAAAGGGTCCAGACAGAGGGAGGTGGGGTTCTGGCGTTCAGTCTTATATTGATTCTTGATTTTTGGAGCTGGTTTTATACATGTGTTCAATTTGTGAACAGCTACTATCTGTAGAATTACTATTTCTGCATTATTCTGTATGGACTTTGTATGTCGGTAAAGATTTTAGATATTACTACTTCTATAAGTAGTCTCAATAATCAAAAGATACATAACAGAAAGTTAAACATTTTGTGTGGTCGAGTGGTAGGGACTGTTAAGATCTGAGTCTTAAATCCCGCCCCCAAAACTACAAGTGTAGAAAGTATGGTTCCTAGTTAATGGCTCTATGGACACAGGGTAGTGGAAACTTTAAGATGTGGGGGCCTAGTAGAAGGAAGTACATCAGTGAGGATGTGACCTGGAAGGTCCATGGGGACCCTTCCTTCTGCTTTTCTCTCTCCCCTACCCTCTTCTTCTCTCTCCTCCTGTATTCTACTCATACTTCCTTCTTCCTTCTCCTTCTCCCTCTTGCTCTCCTCTCTCTTCTTCCTCTCCCTCCTCGCCTGCTCCTTCTGCTCTACTTCTCAGTACCCCATTATTCTCCTCTCCTCCCTTCCCTCCCCTCCCCTTACTCCCCCTCCCGTCCCCTCCCCTCCCCTCCTCTTCTCTTCTTCCTAACTCTAACTGCCATGAAGAGACTATCTCTGCTTCACCACACACTCCCTGCCATAATGTTCTGCCTCATCACAGGGCCCAAAACAGCAGAGTCATGTGACTGTGGACTAAAACCCCTGAAGCTGTGAGGAACAATACGCCTTTCCTTATAACTTGATTACCTTAGATAATTAAGGTATTTTGTCTCAGAAACAGAAAAGGGACTGACATAGCAGTATTAAGACATTTTTTAAACAAAAACACAGATGTACTCCTTTTACAAGACTTCTGTTGAAAGCAGGAAATCTATCCTAATTATTTTCATTTCTTTCTTTAAATTTTCATTGAATTTTTATGATTTCCATACAATATAATTTGATGGTGTTTAGATCCCCCTCCATCCAAACCTTCACTTATTGGCCCCAACCTAATTTATGAAGCACTCTATATTTTGTAGGCCATATATGTGTGTGTGTGTGTGTATATAGAATGCTTCATAAATTTGCATGTCACTCAGTCCTTACTGGCAGAGGCCATGCTAATCTTCTCTGTATCGTTCCAATTTGTACCAAATGTACTACTGAAGCAAGCACCATTTTGGTTCTTTTTACAATTTTATTTTAGACAGAAAAAAATGCAAAAATAATACAGGGAGTTTCCCTGTACCCTTCACTCATTCAGCTTTTCCACATAAGCATTCAGTCTTCCAAAATCACTCTATAGCAGCAAAATAAATAAATTGACATTGGCACTATATTATTAACTATAGAATCTACTGTGATGTCTCTAGTAAGAATCTTCTTTCTTATTTGCCATCTTCATGCATTGTGGCTCTTTTCACAAATTTGCAAAAGGAACAATAAATAAGTGAATGTAACAAAATGTATTGATTAGTTTTTAACTATGAGACATTTATTTCCCCTATATACATCATATAAATATGTATGCATATCTATAGCTTTAAATATTGAAACAAAAGAGTAAAGCAATAATAATAAATAAGATGTCATGAAATTGAGAGGGAGTGTTGATGGGCATGAGAGAAGTTGGAGGGAAAATTAGAGAAAAGGAAATTATGCAAATACAATATTCATGTATGAAATTCTCAAAAATTAAAAAATTGTCTTAAAAAAATCCAGTAATTGTTTTTAAGTACTTTCAAGATCT
>NW_008355477.1:2080745-2098256 GCF_000622305.1 Nannospalax galili
TATATATATTATATAAATTGAAACTAAAACAATTATTAGTTGGATGTACAAATTAACGTCTCCCATTCAGGATAGAATCCCACAACTTGGTCATACTCATTTACTGCTATAATAGTGTTCTACATTCTCCTCTCCTTCAACTCCTTAAGGGAAATTAACAAACTATAGTTTTCAAGAATTATGAATCAACCAGATGGTCACAGAGTTTGAAAAAGCTAGAAAATTGTTCAACACATGGTTCAATTAAGTAGTTCATCCAAGACAAAGTAAAGAAGAAACATTTTAAAACATTAAATACAAAAGCAGTGGCATTTGGCGTGCTAACTAATATTCGACATCAGAGTGACATTATAAAGAATAATTCAGGGGAAAAGGGTAGCAAGTATAAAATGAAACCAGAAAAAGTACCTCTACATTTGGTCCATATCCAGTAGATGATATTTTATATAGCAAGCACATAGATAATTTTACACCTAGCAATTCTTTTTAAGGGATCCAAGAATCAATCAGTATTTTCATTAGAGAGAACTGTCTACCAAAGCATAAGAATTCTGGAAGTTAAATGTCAGCAAATTCAAGGATTTGGTGTGTACAGTCACCTTCCCATTCTTCCCCATATTGCTCACTCTCCTTATCCATGCCAAACTTAGTTTCAACATAATGCAAATGCTTATTCTTTTAGTAGTATCCTCTCATCTGAATGGCATGGAGTTGGGGAATCTGAGCCTTCACCTTGTGTCTTCAATGCCTTGTTTTTCAGCTTTATCACTACTGAGGATATATTGACATTTGAAACTAAGTAATTCCCTAGGGTAAGGTAGACTGCCCACTGTTGGATGGATTAGGAGTAGCCCTGGCCTCTACCCACTAGATGTCACTAGCATTTCTCCTGGCTAATCCGGGAAAACCCAAACCATCTCCAAATGTTACAAAATGTTTCCCACTGGGAAGAGGCAAACAAAATTACCTCTGTCTTTCCATTGGGATGAACTTTCAAATATAAACTAAGTTCTTTCCACAATGAATCATGGATAAAGCAACTATCCATGACATAAGTGGACCCAAAATATTTTTCAATACTGTCAGTCAATGAGTGTATAGAGTAGAGCACCGAGCTAGAATGTTGCTAAAGGAGCTTCCAAGATCACCTTTTGATTTTTATTAACAAAAACCCTAAGGCTTTTGTTAATACTACATGAGTATTTTTCCAAACTCACCCAGTGAGCCAAGCTGAAGGTCTCTTTGTTTCTTTCAAACACCTATTTGCATAGTCCAATATGTTATCACCATATTGATGAGCTGTAGATTACCTAGTTATGTGACCTATAAAGCCGCAAGTCATTTCCATACTGGAAAACAGTAGAAGGAAAAACATGGAAATGGCAACAAAACAAAATGATTCAAATTTCACCCCCTACTCTCCACTCTACACAAATAGTTTTAAACAAGCGAGCCCGGCCAAACATCTCACATGTAGGGAGCAGAGGAGGTTCAGTTCATCTTTTACAGAATGTTATGTATCTTAATTCATTTCCGGTATGTTATTTTATGATTAATTTTATGAAAGTGTAGATCTAAATATAGCTTACAGCCAAACTGTCAAGAAGGGAAACCATTGCTACTGATTATTTTTTTTCCCAAAAGAAAAGTAAGAATCTTTGTTCTCATTAAGAAGGTAAGGCTCAAAGTGACATTTATATCAAAACTCCCTCACCATTGCACTTCAGGCCGTCCAAATTAGAAATATAACTTCTTGCAGAAGGCTATGCACCCTAAGGAGCTAATGGTGTACTTCTCTTGTCAATGAAATGGAATACTTCTATTTAGAAAAAAAGAATCACACGGAGGAAATTACAGGGCAGACTTAGCACTGTAGAAAAGATGGTAGAATAGAATAGAATTGCAGAGGCTGGAAATGTAGCTCAGTTGATAAAGTAGATATAACATGCATGAAGTCCTAAGCCTGATCCCTGCCATAATCAGGGCATGGTGGTACATACCTGTAGCCCTAGCATTTAGGTGGTAAAGGCAGGAATATCAGGAGTTCAAGAGCATCCTTTTCTATGGAACAGGTTTGTAGCCAGCCTAGAACACATGAAACCCTGCCTCACAATTAAAATAAAATATGACAAATTAGAATTACAATACCTGTAATGGACAAACCACTACCTCATTCAATCACGAAATCCATCCTGAGAGGTTGCTCTCTTCATTTTTACACAGGAAAAAAAAATGAGGGATGTATGCTCAACCATGCACAAGTGTGGAATTGAAACTGGAATCCAGATTTCCTGCTGGGACCTCCATTATTCTTGTTATATATCTGCCTCTAAAGGTAGAGCAAGACACTCCTCCATCCCTTTGGGTATTGATAACATCTGTATTACCTAACCTTTCCTGCCCAGAGTGATAGCAGAGCCTGCTCTTCTTCATGTGTCTTCACTGGGTGGGCAATCAGGAGACCGCTTTTCTAGTGCCCTTACATTGGCCATAGCTGTGTGAAGAACTCTACCTAATGCAAAAAAAGAAGTGAACATGCTCCCTCCACACCTGAGCAATTTAAAGCCTTCTTGCTTTTTCTCCAATCTACCAGCTATACGGAGGCTATGAACTTTTCATTGTACGAAACCACTGAGATTTAGGTAGAAATATAACTTCTTTCAGGAGCCTGGGCACCCTGTGGAGATAATGATACACTCATATAGCAGTTTTTCCTCAAAACCAACTAAGACAGCAACACAGTGGCAGAGCTGGAGACCAGCAGATAGTTAAAGTACTTCTGGTATCTCAGCCTATAGAGGACTGTTACAGGTACGCCTTATCAGGATCTCCAAGGACAGCTTTCAGCTAGCACTAGGAAACCCAGTAGGCTGGTGGGTATTAGCAGAAAGCTGCTTCTACCTCTGCTCAAGGATTTTGCTTTCCAAGGACTTTAATTCTATCACGCCTCTTGAAAATAACTGGTTTTAGAAACATGAACATCAGGTTCTCCTAACAAAAGTAAGGAGACCTTGGGATATCCAAGTGAGTCTTTCCTTCCTTGAAACATTTTCTATGCCGAATACATACCAACAAGTAAGGGAATTAACAAGTTGAATTTCGCTCTGCCAAAAGTCAGTAACTTAAAAAGGAACCAATAATTCCTTAATATATCAAGACCTACACTAATAACCATGCTTCAAGATTTCATTTTCAAACATTCCATCTCTCTTTTTTAAAAGGAGCTATTTGGAGTAGTACACTTTTTTATATTATAAAGGGGGTAAATAGGCTGTCATAATAACAGAGTTTAGTAAAATTACCAGTACTTAATATTCTAGAGGAAATTTTGGGAAATTACAAGGTACATTTGAAGTCACAGTTAAAATACATTGTTCTAGCTAATTAGATATACCTACAATGCAAAGACAGAAAGTCCAGGCATCCGATCCAGTCTCTCAAATCAGCTATAGACTCCTCTGAATTCAAAATTACCTAGGAGATGCATCTCATCTCTCCTGTTCTTTGACTAGATAAAGATTAAAACATAAAAGCAGGCATATACCATACCAGTTTATTTCAAACCTGTAAATGCATTTGTGGTGGGGATATAGGTTAGATGGTAGAGTGCTTGTTTTCCAAAACCAGGCATTGACACATGACTATAATCTCAGCCCTCAGAAAGTAGAGGCAGAAAGAGGAGGACTTTAAGGTCATTCTTAGCTGCAGAGAAAGCTCAAGGTTATCCTGGGATACATACCAAAAACAAGTAAGTACATACACAAATACAAAAGTTAAATATATGTAAAATATAATGATAAAATGGCAAGGTAGAGTCCAAGTATAGTTTATTAAGTTAACTTTGCTTTGCTTTCTCACTGTAAAGTGCCTTACCTAACTCATTGTTTGATTGGGGGCTTGGTATGTATACTACAACTCTGTTGGCTAATACAATGAGGCAGAAGGGCCGATTATGGCTCATCTGAGTATGGATCTCTAGAGGTTGTGTGTATTTCCATTTGCTCTCTTGTGTTTTGACTTCACAGGGAGGTTGTGCCTGGGATGCCCCAATGATTCCAGCAGAGGGAAGAGAATAATATAGAGCAGACCCAGTGTACAGGCACCCAAGAGAACTCAATCAAAGTCCAACTGATCCTAATCAACGTCAAGGTTTATTAAAGGTTAGAAAATTTCCCCAAAGACCAGTGTCTGTAAATCAAAATGCATGCATAGATGTGTGCATATTACAGCTGAAGTCTGTAAACTCAAGAGAAATGGTGACTTTCGCATGTAATTGAGTTTTGGGTAGCTTGCTACACAGCCAGAGCTAATGGATACAATTACTCAGTTGTGTATTTTGCCATCTCATAAGGATATTTTCCCCTAGTGTGTCCCATTCTTTTACTTAGTTTTAAATTTCCAAATTCATTTACATGTTGGAATATATTGTTAATGTCCTAACTCATAGGAAAGTTTTAGAGTTTCTTAACTGAGTCTTGGTCATATAAATTTACATCTATATTGTAAACATAAGGAACCATTATATTATCAGAACATTTGTCCACATGGAATGGTCACATTGCTGATGGAAGTGAGAGATAAATATACAAATAAGAGAAATTCAGAAAATTAAAGGTTAGAACATTTCCCCAAAGATCAGTGTCTATAAATCAAAATGTATGCATAGATGTGTGCATATTAACATGCACACACATACACATTATTTAAAATTTTATATTTATTCATTTTTATTTTATGAATGTTTTTCAGGCATTTGTGGAAATGCACTATGTGCACACAGTGCATGTAGAGACCAGAAGAGAGCATTGGATCCCCTGGAGTTATAGAGCATTAGCTGCAATGTGGGTGCTAGGAAACGAATCTGGGTCCTCTGCAAGAGCAGCCAGTGCAATTAATTGCTGAGCCATCTCTCTGGCCCCTAAAAAAAATTTAAAAAGATATTTTAAAAGATATTGGTGTCAAGGTTAAATCCCAGGCCAATGACATCACAATCTTTTGGGGTGGAATCCGGGTATTTTAAAAGCTTCTGTGTCCTTTGCCTTTAATTACCAAAGTTCAGATTACTCTTGCTTTTCAATAAAACAAATTCAAAACAACCTTTTCTTCTATTGCTGTATATTAGCAAAGTAACATACATTAGATTTTAATTTTCCTCTCTGAACATCAGCTTATATTATACCTCAGCTCTTTACTTTGTGACTACTCAGGAGATTGAAAGGAGAGAACAGCCAATTTCACAATTATATTTCATAGTAAATTTCACTAGGTTTAATTCAACCTATCTCCATGTTTTCCTATCTTCAAAAGATAATTTACTCAAAAAGCAATTCAGAATAACTTAAAATAATGTTTTTTTTTAATTAGTCAAAGAACTCTTTTAAATCAACCAAACAGTACCTCTAGGCATTGTTTAAGAATATAATATGGCATAATCAAGCATCTCTTGGTATTCAAAAATGTGTTATGTTAAACTAATAGACACACTCATTAAAGTCTTGTGGGAAAACAAACATAAGGTGGCCTACGCTTACATTGAGTTTAATTCCAATCAACACCTGTTCTAGAGAGATGGACTTATTATCAGATTCTATCTTTAGACATAGTAATATAAGGCAGAATTGTAATAAAGCATTTGAAGAAAGCAGCTACAGTGCGAAAGAGCCACTCTCTTATGAACTGAGGAAGAGGCATGTATTGAGTCCCCATGACAACATCCATTATTCACCTCTCCTCAGACTTACAGATTTCTATGTGTAACAGGTTATGGGACATTACCGCTCACATGTCTAAACAGCATCCCAACTCAGCTCTTCATCTCCCCCCTAAGAAAGTTGTTCTTTTCAGTCTCTGGAAATTGTAGTAACTCTATAAAAACTCAAGACTTGGGCTGGGAAATGGCTCAGTCTGTACAATGTGTGTTATGCATGCATGAGGACCTGGATTCAGATTCCTAATATCCACATAAAACTCAGGCATGGAGACTCACAGCTATAACTCCACTGTTGGGAAGCAGAGACAGGCAGATCCCCAGGCCTCTTTGACTAGCCAGCCTGGCCTAATTGGTGAGGTCCAGGTTCAGTGAGAGACCCTGTCTGAGACAATAAGTTGGAAAGCAATAGAGAAAGACACCCGATGTTGACATATAGTCTACACATGCACACAAGTGCAAGAACTGTCTACACAGACGTATATAGACATAAAAACAATTGCACAAATACAACACACACAAAACCTCAAGACTCGACCCCCAGAACTTCTCGTTCTTTGATTATATCTGCACACTGTCAGGAAATATAATATAGACATCCTAAATCTCATCAATTCTCACTTGCAAAAGTACTGAGGCTTTGGCTCAAGTGGCAGTCATCGTGCATCTGGGTCACTGTAGCTACTTTACAAGTATTTCCCATGGGCTACCCTTGGTCCCTTCCCTACTCTCAAAACTAAAACAAGCATAGACTCTTAGTAGGAGCACTCGTGTCACTCTGATACTCACCCTCCAATGGCTTTACATCTTATTCAAACTCAAAGCTAGTGCTTCAAATGCATGACATGATTTCAACATATCTAACGCCTCATGTCACTTCTGACTTCGACGGTCACTGCTCCAATATATCCTGCCCTCCAGCCATGCCTGGCTGCCCATTACTTCTCTATTGGCACAGAAACAGGAGAATAAGGGTTGTGGCTTGAGAGACAGAAGACTGTCAATGCTAAAACCAGTAAATACCAGGAAACCCAAAATAAGTTGATCAGTCTACTTTTCCCTCTTTATAAAACACATTTCCCGAGATATCTTCATTGGTGTGTTTTCTTCTACCTCCCTCTGCTTAGGTATTTGCTTGTTACCTCTTTGTACATCTTGCCCATTCCTCCCTTCTATCTATGTTTATCCCAGCTTCCTAGTTCCTTCTCGTACCACATAGTGTGTATTATCTTTCATTTCTTTCCCCTCAGTAAGAATGAAGACTATTGGGGCTATTTTGTTTACTGCTGTATTCCTAGAATCTAGAACATTGCCTGTCACGTAGTAGATGTTCACTAACTATCTACTGGATGAAATAATTCTCTGTACTGTTCAATAATGTTTCAGGGAATATTTACAATTTAGGATTATTATATTGGTTCTAGATGGCACTAATATAATAAAACGAATAAAATACTTTTAGTTTTGATCGTAGGAGCTATCATCAATAAAATGACAAGAAAAATTACAGCACGGAAAAGTTTAGTGATTGTGGAAGAAAAAGAAGTTGAAATTTGATCCAAATCTTATAAAGAAGAATAAGAAGGAAAGAGGCAGGTAGTATTACTGACATAACATACATTTCACTATTTGTGCGTGCATTTATATGCATTATAATCCACTTATACTTCTGAATATCGCACTGCCTTCACCATTCTAATGATACAAATAACTCACCTGAGGGTGAGGGGAGGGGTTCAATACATTTTATTCTTATTAAAGATTGGCAGTATATCAGGCAGAGTGCAGATCAGAAAACTGAAATCACCTCATTTCATCCACAACTGGTTTCATAAACAAATTTGTATTATTGCAAGAATATGATAGAGAGTCCTTAATTTCTTCCCAAATAACTGTCTCTTCTAAGAGGCAAATATTTGCATCATAGCAATAAATGTTAAACTTCCTAATAGCCTTTTCTTTCTCCCTTTTCTTAATATTGGCTTTTGTTTCAACTTCTGGATATATCATGACATGCAGAGCTTGAGGCTTATAAGGTTCAGGGCACATAACTCCCATCAACGATAAATGGAACACCAGTGTAAGATACCAAACTCCTTCTGTGTGAGAGCAATTGCTTTCCCCAGCCACTGAGCTCTCTAACCCTTGGGCTTGCCCATAGTCCTGTGATTCTGACAATAATCTGATTTACTGCCTCTGCGTAGCAAAACAAAGAATGCCAACCAATCCTCCATCCTTTTTAAAATGAAGAATAAAACACAGGTACAACTCATCCTAACGTTAACTGAGTTCATCAAAGGGAACAGCTCCTGATGGGAGATACAGCAGAGTCTTATTTGACATTATCCAGTAGACAAGGGAATGATTTAAGAGACAACCCTTGTTCTGAACCAACACACACATTTTCATGGAGGATTTTTTTGCTAGATGAGGCTGCAAACACCTGGTCTTTTGTTCATTGATTTGATTTCTTAATTTTTTGAGACTTTCATACATGAGTAATGTATTTACATAGTTTCTACCTCTGCCTCTCCATCTCCAAGTCCTAGGAAGTTCCTGATGCATCTCCTAAAGCTCTTGGCTTCTTCTTTAAGTATTATTGTTACATATATACATTGTCTGTCTGTCTGTCTGTCTGTCTGTCTGTCTGTCTCTCTCTCTCTCTTCATAAACAATTATTGAGTCTATTTACTGGTGCTAGTACATACAGGTGTTTATGGAGAACCACTTAGGATTAGATAACCAATCAAAGAGCTCATCCCTTTGGAAAACTGATTCTCCCTTTCCCAACAGCCATAGATTTCATGTTGCTCTGGAAGGCAGTATCTATCAGTTGGCATCCTGGTCCTCTAGCACTTACAAGGTTTTTGATCCCCTTCTAGGATGTTGCCTGAGCCCTAGGGGTAGGATTTTCAGTTTAGATGTATCAATTGGAGTCTGACACCATTCTCCACATTTTCACCTTTTGTGGCTCTCTGTAAACATCTTCATCTCTTGCAAAAAGAAGCTTCTTTGATGAAGGGTGAGAACTACTCTTGTCTGTGGGTTTAAAAAGAAGTATTTAGAATACAGTTAGAAATTTTATTGGTTTAAATAAATTATAGTAGAAAGTTATCTTGTAAGGTCTATGCTTTCTCCAGCCACAGGTATTTGGCTAGGTTAACAGTGCCTGCCATGAATTCTCTCTTACTGAGTGGGCCTTAAGACCAGTTAGACCAGTTAATTGTTGGTTACCCCCAAGACAAAAATGTCACTATCGCACCTTGTTATTTTAAGAGTTCTGGTCGGAGCATTTTGTTTTGTTTCATTTCGAGACATGGTCTTAAGTATCTCGGGCTTACTTTAAACTCATTATGCATCTAAGGATAACTTCAAACTTCTGGACCATTATGCCCAATTTATGCTGTACTGGAAAATGAACCCAACACCTTGTTCATACTAGGCAAGAATGCTATCAACTAGTCTATATTTCCAGCCCTAACAGTTTTAGTTGTAATAGCAAAGGTTTAAATATCAGTCTCATGATGTGAAATTCATTTAAGTGAGAGATGTCAGCCTTGGAAAAGTATAAAAGCAAGGAGCCTTGGTCTTTGAAACTGAAAAGTACACTCCAGGCTGCAGCAATGAGGCCTGATTACCTGTCGGCCACATCTCTGCAAAGACTCCTGAGTGAGATCACCAAATGAAACTGTTTATTCTCATGTGGTTTATTAAGGAGACTAGACACAAAAGGTTATATTACTATAATACAAAGCAATAAAAATAGAATATTTTACATTTACAATATTAGTAATCTTATGGAAGAAATATTTTTAGCATAAGTATTTTGTCCTTGTGCTATGGAGTATGGAAGATGAATTCCTCAATTTTTAACCGGTAAAAGAAAAATGAAAGGGAATATCTGGGTGTATAGATGACTCAGAAATAGCAGAAGGTAGACAGTTGAAGTTGGATCTAGTTCTTTACAGATAAACTTTGCAATGGATTACCTCTGTAAGATCCAAGGTAACAAAGATATATAACTTGAAGAACATTGGTTGTTTGAATTCCATTACTACCACAGCCATCAACCATGATATAGGCCATAATAAAAATGATAATAATAAAATTAACACTTGGTGCTGAAAGTAATCTTACACATTGGTCTTGACTTTCATTTTTCTTTCCTAAAGATAAACAGAATCTTACAGCGACTAAATGACTCATCAGTGGCCACTCAGATGGTAAGAGGAAGCTTGTCTTCCAAAATAGGGGTTGGCAACCTTTATCTGTAAAGGACCAGATAATAAAATATTTTAGGTTTTACAGGCGAAATGGACTGTTTATTCTCATGCATTCTATTAAGGAGACTGTACAAAAAGAAGCTATATTACTATAGTACAACACAATAAAAACTGAATATTTTATATTTACCATATTAGTAATCTTATGACAGAAATATTTTCTAACATAGGTATTTTGTCCTCGTGCTGTTTAGTACGCAAGATGAATTCCTCAATATTTATCCCATAAAAGAAAAAGGAAAGGGAACATCTGGGTGTATAGATGACTCAGGAATCGCAGAAGGTAGACAGTTGAAGCTGCATCTAAGTCCTTGAAGGCATGCCTATGGGCATGCCCATTGAGGGATTATCTAGTTTAAATTAATAGAGGATGAAAGACCCATCCTAAATGTGTGTGGAACCATTCCATGGGCTGGGTCCCAGACTTCATACAAAGGAAAAAATGAATGCAACACCAACATTCATTGCTCTCTACTTCTTTACTGTGGATGCAATGTGACCAGCTGCTAGTATGTAGATGGAAATGACCAGATGATAAAAATAGCATGAAATGTATTTGATCAAGATCAGTACAGGGATAATCAATCGAGAATTAAAGTATTGTACATTTCTCTCTCTCTCTCTCTCTCTCTCTCTCTCTCTCTCTCTCTCTCTCTCTGTATGTGTCTTGCAAAGCACAGAAACAATTATATCATGTACCTAGAGTTTTCAATGTGAGAAAAAAAGGGAGGATTCACAGGAAATGAAACTACAATGTATAATAAGCCTAAGATAACATTTTCAATTGAGAGTACGTACACAGGCACATGGGCCTTTTGAATTTGCAAGGAAAAGCCATAAAGCCAAATATTGGTGAAACAAAATTACTTATAAACACTAAACAATTATAGCACAAAGAAAATGAAAGTGTTGGCAAGAGACTATGCCAGTAAAACCAAATAAGAAATATTAACTCTGAAGAGTCATTTAACCGAGTATGATAATTGAAATTTGAATGAGAAGCCAAAAGTTATTTCTAATGCTTGACAATAAGTACCACTTTTTAGAAATATTTTTGCATGTGGTCCTGCACCTCCTTCCTGGCTCTTACAATCTTTCTGCTCTCTCTTCTGCTGTGGTCCCTGAGCCTTGGGCAGGTGAAGTTTAATAAAGGAGTCCTGTTCAAGGACAATCATTCAGCAGAATCTTGATCTCTATGCTTTGGCCATTTGTGACCTTTTGTGTTCCCGGCCCTTCACTGCATGAGGGAGGAGCTTCATTAATGAGAACTGAGAGATTCATTAATTTTCTCTTCTTTACCCCTGTTCTGTGTTCCATGATCCTTAGGTATAGAGGTTGCTACAAGCTCCTGGGAACATGCTCATATGATTCTATGGCAATGGTGTCAGCATACACAAGTTCATGAAAATTCAGACAGACAAAACCCCAGCATAGAACTTTGAAAATAAACCGCAGACCCTAATCTTATCTGAAGAAATATTAGCAACTGATTGCTGCTAGGTGAAGAAGAGCTGATCTTCCTAAAACAAGAGACTCTAGATAGGCTGACTAGACCTCAGTGGATGGACTTGCACTGGGGAATGTCTGGGGACACTGACTTGACACAGTGGGCCTTAGCAGAGATGACAGAGTATATGGGCTCCAGTGGGGGGGGTGTCCATGGGAGAGTGCCATTGGGGACAGGGGTATTAACGATCATTAAGATTGTTTGAGATGTTCTGTATGAAATACACAAAAATTCAATAAAAAAATTTAAAAAATATTTTTGCAGTTACCAAATCATCTCCCTCATTACATAAATGAGAATAGTGAAATAATAAGTTTATTTGTTGATGATAGTGGACTATTTAGATAATTAGGAAGCATCGTGTAATAATCTACAATGCCTAAGTACACTGATGAACCATGAATGGTTAACAAATGGATTGTGGTATTTAATCAGAGGTGCATAATTAGATATTTAACTTGTTTGTTTTTTTTGTTTGGAGACACAAAAATGCACTCTGTAGCCTCGCCTGTCCTAGAATTCATGATATAATACAGGCTGAACTCAAACTTGCAGTGATCCCTCAGCTTCCATGTGCTAAGATTACAGTATGATATATCATACCTAGCAACTAACTCGATATTTAACCAGAGCATATTGCCTGGGACAGGTGGATGCCCTAGCTCTTTCATTTCTTCCATAAAGAACCTCACCCACTTCCTGGGATCTGCATTCATCAAAACCTGTAAAGGACAGGTAGTACTGACATACACATAAACAGAGATGTTGCAACTGTCAACAAACAAGAATTTTATGAACAGACACTTTTTACAGGTCTTACCCATTTCTGCTTCCTAATAATTTTACTTTCAGATCATCCATACCAATTAAAAATGCCCTTCTGGGGCTGGAGATGTGACTAAACTGTTAACAGTACATATTGCTCTTTCAAAGGTCCTAAGTTGGGTTCCCATGTCAGGTGGCTAAGAATTGCCTGTAACTCCAGCTCCAGGAGATTCGACACCCTCTGAAGGCACCTGCACTCACGTCCACATACCTACACACAGACAGACAAACAGATACACACACACACACACACACACACACACACACACACACACTTTTTTTCTTTTTTTTTTGAGATAGGATCTCATCTATGTAGCCCTGACTGGCCTGGGGCTTGCTGTGTAGACCAGGCTGGTCTCAAACTCACAGAGATTCACCTGCCTCTACCTCCTGACTGCTGGGATTAAAAACATGTGCCACCACCCTTGATTAAAGAAGGGTGACTCTTAAAAGATTTATTCATTCACTTTATGTTGTATATATGGGTATGTCTGAGTGTATGTAGGTGCACCATGTGCATGCAGGCAGTTGTGAGATGCCATGTGGGTGCTAAGTCAGGGTCTTCTAGAAGAAAAGCAAGAGCTCTTAACCACTGAGCTATCTCTGCATCCCTACATATACATAATTAATAAAATATTTAAATAAAAGAATGCCATTCCATGAGGGCCCATACTGGATCATGTTCAAGCCTTTGTTTGCTGAGAGGTGACCATAGGTCCTACTTACTAAGAGGCCTACCTATTTCCCTGTAAACCCTAGCAAGAATATGGGTTCTAGTTGGATCTGCCAAGTGAAGTGATACATAGCATCAATGTGATATATTTGGTTCTACCAGCCTCTTCTCTTTCTGGGCAAGGGGACTGGGTAGGGAGAAGATTTCTCTGGATGAAACATGTAGATATCTGAGATTTATTTATGTTGCTTCTGCCACCACAGAGCTTTTTAGGGCTACCCCAAGGATTTAGGTTGGAAATCCAGAGGCCAATACATAGCTGTTTCCTCCAGAAGGATATGACCACTGATGTCTTGAATCCAAAGAGCTATGATCACTCACATGGGATCATTACAATGTGAAGGCTATTAATATCCTTTTATGGAGTGCATTACAAGGAATGGAATCCAAGGTCTTGAATAGGCTAGGGAAGAGCTCTGTGTCTGAGCTCCACCCAAAACCTGTTAATTGATTGCTTCAAACTTATAAGCTACTTAAATCTAAACAAAAGTGTGATAATTGTTTGGATAGATATAATTATTAAGTAACCATACACTCGAAATCCTTTTTTTAAAGGCTGAGTAGAGCAGAAAATGAAATAAATTGAATTTATATTCAGAAACAATGATTCATGAATGTATTTTTCTGAGCTAGTAGCACAGAAATAATTGCAAATGAGAAATTACTGCCTTTAGTTAACTACATTTCTTCCCCTAAATCCTAACTGTATTAGTAGTTACTTTTCAGTTGCTATGATAAAATGCCATGACTGAAATCAATTTAGAGGAGAAAAGGGTTTGTTTTAGCTTATGGTTTCAGAGAGATTAGAGTCCATAATGGTGGGAGAACATGGCAGCAGGTGTCTGAGGCAAAAAAGGCAGTCAGGAAGCAGAGAGATTACATTTTCTCTGCATGTAGGAAGCACAGAGAGAAAGCAGGAAGTGGGGCCAGGCTACAAAGTCTCAAAGCCCACCCCAGTGATGTAATTCCTGCAGCAAGCTCCACCTCCTAGAGGTCCCATAACTTTCCCAAATAATGCCACCAACAGGGGAACAAGTGTTCAAATGCATGAGCCAATTGGGTACATTTCACACTCAAATAACAACACTAATCATGGAGTTGCTATTATCCTCCCAGTACTGTGTAGGGTACTCATGGCAAATGCAGCTTTGGAAAAAAAAAAAAAAAAAAAGGATCTGGCCAATCGCCACTCTTTCTATACTGCTCATGGAGTGCCATCACCAATACAGCTGCTTGCTTTTATGTCCCCTTGCTGACAATTAAAAATTTAGCCCCAAGGGACTGGAGAGATGGCTCAGTGTTTAAGAGTACTGGCTGCTCTTGCAGAGGACCCAGGTTTGATTCCCAGCTTCCACGTGGCAACTAACAACCATCTGTAACCCCGGTTCCAGGGACTCTTACTCCCTCTTCTGAACTCCACAGGCATTGTGCAACATGGGTGCCCTTAAACACATGCAGGCAATACACTCATACACATAAGATAAAATAATACATAAAACATTAAAAAAAATATTTCCAGACAAGATCACTGTGTTGAGCCTAAGATCCACTGTTGGATGAAATAAAAGTTTCTTAAAATCAAAGCTGTTGCTACTTTTTAAATGTTTTTTGACATAGGACAAATAAATGTCTATTTCATTGCAAAACATAAAGGCAGACATTTCAATGCTTGTGAAAGACCTGGGCTCCAGAGGGAAAGGGTTTAGATCACAATAAAGGACAAGCTCTTCAAGAGAGAGTGTGATGTTGACTCTTCAATGTCAACTGGACTAGACTTAGAATAACCTAGGAGAATGGTGTGGTTATACCTCTGGATGTATCTGTAAGGGCATTTCCAGACAAGACTGAGTAAGGAGGAAGACCTATCCTGAATGTAAACAGCACCATTCCAGGGTCTGGGAGTCCAGACTGAATAAAAGAAAAAAAGGAGAAAACCCGCTGAGAACAAGTGAGCCAGGATGGAGAAACGGTAAAAATTATAATGATATGAGAAGGGGAAGTTCTCAGAGAAGGAGCCTATTACTTAGGAGTTTGGTTGAAGCCTCTTGCCAGTGAGAAGAAAGAATTCCACCACAACAACATTTGAGGCCTTTCTCCCTCCCTAGCTGGAGATGTGTCATTTTCTAGGACTCCTACCAGAAACCCTTGTGAAATCCTAGTGTATCTTAGCTTTATCTTATCAGTTTATAATCCCAACCAAAGCAACTCTGGGGCCACCCTACAATCTCACTTCTGAAAAAAAGTCCTGCTAGACAGCTTGACCAGGCTCTAGTGGCCTGACTCATACCAAAGAACATTTGAAACAAACTTGACTTGATAAGCCTTAACATATAAGATGGAATGTGTGAAATAGCCATATAATATGTATTATATATTATGAGTGCACATGTATACCTGGAAGCTATATAACAAAAAAAACACAGTGCCAGTCAGGAGAAGCCACTCTTCAAGTTGTAGGTCAGGGTACTCCAAGAGACTTCCAAAATTACACAGACTATTGACACATCCCTTGATTTCCTCCCAGAACTTAAGTCCCTATTGCTGAAGACAGGTCACACTTTGGACACAGGACTTGGAACAATGGAGCTGAACTGACCTGGAAGTCTCCTCCCTGATGACTAGCTCTCATGGTATCCAAGGATACTATAGTAGCAGCTAAGGGAGCAAACCAATCAATGGTCCTACCCAGCTGTAAAGCCTAATAAACAACAACTGGCCCAGCAAACTATCTCTATTGGTGAAGTAGTCTCATTTTTATCATGAAGGTAATCAACAGCTGCCTAATTGAAATGAAGGTTTTCTCAGTGGGAAAGAACTTATGTGTGGTACTGCAAACATAGCCAAACACTCATGGTGGAAGAACTCATAGATCCTAGAGAAAAACCTACTTTTACCACATCCCTAGATCAATGTAAATCCATACTATATTTTATATATGCATCCTCATATTTACAGACAAGTGTACCTCTCACAAGATATCAAAGAAGCTTCTTCAGTTCTACAAATGATCAAACTCAAAGAATATGTTAGATGCTTAGTCCTAAGGGACACATCTTCAATGATTCCTCTGCACAGAGTATGAATGCATTTCTCAGCCCTCACCAGAGAAGTGTTTTTATGCAGTAGATGGTAATTAACACAGAAACCCACAATTAGCCAATGAGCATAGAACAAGAGGCTGCAGAGTATACAGCCCTAAACAGGACACCTATTTCAAACCTCTGCCTCCTAAGGCTCAGGGGTCATTGTGGGAGAGGAGACAGAAAGATTATAAGAGCCAGAAGGAATGAATGACCACATGGAAAGAGAGTCTTCCAGATAACTAATAGTTAATCAGTCATATGAACTCTCAGCAATGCTAACAGCATGCACAAGTCCTACTATGCAAGCTCAAACCAGACAAAATCCTAGCCTAGAAAGGGGAAGTGGATCAGAAATTCGAACCACCCTAAGGAACTTTTGACAACTGATAGTTTCTGCAAAGGAGAAAGATACTTTCTTACAGGGATGAGACTCTTGGTGGGCCCAGTGGATAGACCCATACTGATGGATATTTGGGTACAGGTGGGAGCAGTAAAAGGAGCTGCAGATAAGGGAGGGGATCTAAGTACCATCAAATTATATTGTATGAAAATCATAAATTTGAGAAAAGGGAAAAAATTTTCTCAGCAACCTTTGAGATGTAACATAATGGCACATTTTAACCAACAAAAAGGTCTCTATGACAAATTCTCAAACACTGAATAGCGATTTTTTTCCCTTGAGAAGTTTCTACCCTAAAATTTTCCTTGTAGAGCTCTTTAATGTCTTTGGTCAGGTTTATTCCAAGATATTTTATTTTTTTGTGGCTATTGCATATACCCATGCTCTTAGGCATATTTTTATTATTTCATTGAGTCCCTATTTTTAATAAAACCTTAATGTTATGTCTCCAAATCTGTCTTTATCTTGATTGATTGATTGATTGATTGATTCATTCATTCATTCATTCATTCATTTTTGAGATATGTTCTAATGTAGTCCAGCCAGGCTTCAAACTTGCTATGTAGCCAAGGATGATCTCAAACTTCTGATCCTCTTGCCTCTACCTTCCAAATGCTAGGATTACAAGCATGCATGGCTCATCCAATTTATGTGGTAATGAGGTTCAAACCCAGGCTTCATATATGCTAGGCAAGTATTGTACTAACAGATCTACATCCACAGTGCTGTTTATATCTCTTCTTCCTAAAAGTCAGCAACTTCTACCTAGGAAATCTTGTAGGCTGCTGGCTTCCACTCCCTTTTCATATCTATTCAGCCATCAACATCTGCTTTTATTCTCTACTTGGTCAAATTTTCTCCCTGTCACTACAGTGGCCTACAAACTATTATCTACAGCAATTCTTGCCCTTTTCCAACTCTAGTCCTCTCTTTCTCTCTCTCTCTCTCTCTCTCTCTCTCTCTCTCTCTCTCT
>NW_008355477.1:2099502-2127057 GCF_000622305.1 Nannospalax galili
ATAATATGGAACACCATGTTTTCTTCAATGAATTAATATTCAGATTTTGGGATTTATACTACTGTCACAAAACCTGGATTTACTTTTTGGTTAACTCTTTCTGGAGAAAAGGAAGAGGAAAAGAAAACACATTTTAATGCCAAAACATTGACTCAAATACCTGTTGCCAAGCCTGACAACCTGAGTTCGATCCCTGACACCTACATTGTACAAGGAGAGAATACAGTCCCACAAGTTGTCCTCTGACTTCCATGTATGTGCCCTGGTACGGGAGCACATGCACACACACACACACACACACACACTAAGTAAATAAATAAATGTTATTTACATGTCATACTCACTTGATGGTACACTTTTGTTTCTGGGAATACTTTTTAGTGCTCTAACCTTCTCATAAAATTTCTTGCTATTTTATTAATTGGAAAATATCTTTTATTTCAAGGCACATTTGAAGTTTTTCAGCATGTAAAATTATTAATGTACATCCTCTCCCTCATTCAACCTCTCTTACTATTTATCTCTCCTTCTTTTCTTTCCCAGCTCTTTGAGGATATTACTACATATTATCCAATTACTTAAAATAAAAACATGTAGTTATTCAATCATATGGGATTGATTTGCTTTGCAGAATTCTGTCCATTTGAAAAACTATAACCTTCATTGTTAAGTGAGAACTAGTATCAATAATTAATGCTCATTGCTTTTAGAAAAGGTTAATGACATTACCTGTAGTGTATTTGACTTCAAGACAAAGTCAACTCCTTAACTAGATTCACATAAATCACAAGAGTATAAATCTCGTGACATTTTTAAAGTATCTTATTAAGAGCACTGATTATGTTTAAATTATAAGAACTACAAATGATTATGGAAATTAAAATGAAATATTCATAGAAGTGGGGGAGAGCCAGGCCTATCCAAAGCTTTCTGTAACATCTTTGATGCATGAAAAGCTCTGCTAGTGATGGACATCTCACTCATTGTTCCCAACAGAGCTTCAAGAAAGCAAACATGGTCTCATGTCTTTTCTGTCTCTGGACGTTCTCATAAATATATAAAGTACCTTAGACCTGGTGGCTAAAATCCTCCAGGAAACTCAAATATCATTTGAATTCTTTAATATTTTATCCAAATACATTTTTCTACCCTTGACCTTCTCATATCAACTAGTAAAAAATAGTCACATTCTCTGTATTATATATTAAAGACTTGACTCACAAGTGCTCTCTAACATCAGCCTGACCAGGCTAGATTTCTACACTTTGATATACTGAATACACCTGAGTTTTCTTTCTCATAGTACATATGGTTTTCCATATGTTTGATCTTAACTTCTTCAGAAGTAATTAACATATACATGAATGTAATCATATGTAGATTTATGCACATGACCTTCACATTTCTCATGTGATATTTTCAAATTCAGACTCAAGGGCTTCTGAGTACACCATCACCTCAAATCTCTCATTTCCTTTGGATGAGGTAAAAGAATCAATACTGGAGATTAGAATCATTTGCAAAGAAGAAAGAATTGCCCTTGGTGAAAGAGTCTACTGTTTATATCTGAGGAGTTCCAAAAAGGGTTATAGACAGATTCTTATGGTGCTATTTCTTTATTTCTTTACTGCATACCTATCCTTCGTAAGACATTATTTCTGACCTTTCAAAATCCTCATGCTCATTTTATTTATTTATTATTTGTTTATTTATTTATTTATTTATTTATTTATTTATTTATTTATTTATTGTGTGTGTGTGTGTTGTATGTGAATATATGTAGAGACCAAATATTCTCCACCATATTTTCTGAGACAAGGTCTCTCATTGAAGCCAGAGCTCACACTTGGCTAGACTAACTGGCCAGCAAGTTCTTGGGATCTGTGCGTTCAGTGGCGTTTGCACCTCCTAAGTGCTGGGATTATAGACACATGAAATTGTGTCTGACGTTTTACTCAGATGCTAGGTATCCAAACTCGGAACCATCTCTCTAATCTGTTAGGTGCATTTTTATACTTAGAGTTTGATATGCTTACATATTCCCCAGATGCTCACGTATTGCCCAGATGCTAGATCATATAACCACACAACCCATATGGGTCACTACCCATGCAAGTAATGTCTCTATATTGTCTCCTTCTTCCCTACAAAATGTAGTCATCTATAACACTATCTCATAAAGAATTTTTAAGTTGTTATAGAGAATTACCTACATGACAGATACCTTAAAACTTAAAGGTAGGATTTTCTACAAATCCACTGAGGGTGGGTTGCATGCCACAGACTCCTCTTTTGCACCTTACTCCTAGAATCTTCACAACCACCTCAAGGGGTTGGCTCCATTGTTCTATTCTGAAGGGAAAATGAATCCCAGAGATTGGCCACTTTGCCTGATGTCCCACTGCTTCTAAAGGAATGGATGAGAGTGAACCCAGAGTCAAGTGCTTCTGCTTTTAAACATGGGACTGCATGAGTACAAGCATCTTTGGGGTGATAGGATCAGCCATTTAAGAGATTTCTACATTATTCCAAATTCTGTAAAATTAGTTCTGCTATTTACATTGTCTTCAACAAAGGTCAAGTCCTCTCACAGTGTCCATCAGAAGTGAAAGTTACCAAAAATATCTAGTGAAACCTAGAATTTCTGGGTTTGTTATAGAATATTTTGTATGATATTTGAAATAAAAGTAACTTAGGAATCTATAAGATGCAGGCATGGGGTATCTCTCAATGGTAGAATGCTTCCCTATCATGTGGGAGACCCAGGGTTCAGTGGCAAAACATAAAAGGAGAAAAGAAGGAAGGAATTCAAAAGCTGCTGTAAGTCACACAATTTTAAATGTTCTTGGTGATTGCTTTAGTCTTTTTTGATGCAAAAATAATTGTTGCTCCATGAGAATGTTGAAAAGTCATGATTCTACAATTGCATTTAGATATGGTAATGGTAACAGTTATATGGCCAACTACGACCTGCTCCACAAACAAGTTGTTTCTGGTTGGTCCTATTCTGTGTTTTCAAAAATGACATCACCAAGCAAATATCAGTTGTGGCTGAATAACACAGACCTTCATTACAATGAAAAATTCTTGTTTTTATCTTCTGTGACTACTACTTTGAATATCATGAGCAGAAGGAGAGAGAGAGAGAGAGAGAGAGAGAGAGAGAGAGAGAGAGAGGCTGCACTACAATTGCTCATTAAAACCCACACAAAAAATATGTCCAGTGCAAATTATATTCTAAACTAGACCTACAAAATAAATATACTGAGTAAGCAAGGGGTTCTGACAATTGTTACCCTATTACTTCCATAACAGCACAATCTACCTGGACTAAGTTTGATTTTGTTGCAGTCTTATGTTTTCTACTTAAAACTAACATACTATTTATAACCTCTGTTATAACTTGCAAGCATCTTCCTTTACCTTCTGATAATTTCAAAAATTATTTTTTTGCTTGGTTTTTTTGAGATGGGGCTTTACTCCATAACCACAAATAACCTGAAATTCACAGTGATATTTCTGCCTCAGCCTTTCAAGTGAGAAAAGTTTTGAACAGGAAGATTTTCATGGCTTGAGTCTAGAAAAAAAATTTCAGATGAACTCCATTTTCTCTCATTATACTACCAGTTTTTACACAGTCACTTTCCAATGAATTCCACTCTCCTCAGAACTCCACTGACCAGAGATGCCAGGCAACATGTGCCATAGATGATGCTAATGGTTTTTCTTGCTGTGAAACAAACTTGGCTTTTCTTTTCCCTTCATCTTAAGTAGTCACCTCTGGTGGGTCGGAGGAAGCAATGGTCATAGGAAACAGGACCCCAACCTTCCTGGCCTATGCTATAGGATTATAAGCACATGCTCCATCACTTGACTTTTTCCATGTATTCTGGGTAATGAATTCAGGTCCTCAAACTTGCTAGTCAAACACTTTCCTAACTAAATTATCTCTCCCCAGATTGGTTTTCTTATTTTTTTGCTGTGACATTTTGTATAGCTACAGTTACATTTTTTTCTGGTCAGACATTAATGCAGTTTAAGAAATCCTTCTTTTAGATGTGTGTGTGCTGGTATGAGTTCATCCTGTGAGGTCTTCATGCATAGAAAGAGCTATTTCAAAGAACAAATCTCTGTCTTCTTTTGTGAGAGCCACATGTGATAGAGAAAAAAATGGCTTTTAAAGAAGTGTATGCCAGAAGAGGGCACTTGGGAGTGCATTTCTGGTATGATGAGTTTCTAACTCTAGAAGGTAGCATGGAGCACAAAATGTCCAGCAGAAGGAAAGTTCTAGCATGTGTTCTCATGTAGTCCTGATTTTGCTCAAGGGGGCACTTGACAGAAAGTGGGGAAGCTACTGACAGAGTAGGTAAGAGTCACAGATGCACTGTGCATCTTACAATGTGCTAGAGAGCTCCCAATGCAAGCAGAAAGCCAGCTCACCTTGTGAACAGGGCTGAGGTTGCGAATCCCTGCTCTAGATATAAGGAGACAACTCCCACTCTGAATCCCCTTTGGTACCCACCACTGGTGCTTTATAGTGAAAAGTCTTCTCCTAAGCTTATTGGTCACCAACATTTCTAGTAATAAATCAGACTTAAGTTGCCACAAATCTGGTTTCTAAATTTTTCCAGTGCCTTCTTTTTCAAATTATATGAATTTTATCTGTTGGCAGGTGTAATGATACTCAATAGTCAGCACATTCATGGAAAGTGAGATCTTCATTTTAAGGTGGCCAGCAAGTATTCCATTAAAGTGTGCCTTTTAAAAAATGCTAAACTGGTTCAGGAATCTCATGTAATATGTATGACTGCACTCTTGCGTCAATATAAAAAAAGGGGGAATTACTATAAAAATTATGCAGAGAAAATATATGACTTTTTTATATGACTCTAAGTAGTTTAACAGGATTAGAGGCTATGAAAACTATGTCCTTAAAAATATCCTCATGGTTAGTCTTTTTTCACTTTAAAGGAAAGATACTAAATAGTTAAGGGGAAAAATGGATTCATCTTGGGAGCCACTATGACTCCATAGCGGGCAGTAATATATCAAGGATGCCACAGGTGGAAAAACCTGTAACTTTTTTCTTTACCACATTAGCATCTTTGCTAAGAGCACACAAAGGCAACCTTTCTCTCTTGGAAGATGGTGGGAAACTGCAGCTCTCTATTCAGTTAAGTGCATGGAGACTCGGATTTTAGAAACAGCAGGATGGACCTCCTTGGATTGCAATGTGAACCCGAAACTTCTTGACTTTTAACGGAGCAGTGATCCAACTGTGAAGCAGTCTTTTCTGAAACCCCATGGGGTCCAGGGTTCAGTAACTCCAAGGAAATGAATTCCAAGAAGCAGGGATTAGCTGTCAAAACATCTGTTTTTAAAGCTCAAGGGGAAAACACTACTGGCATCCCTGGTTGCATCAGAAGGTTCTAGAATAGTAATTTCAGTGCAGCAACTCTGAAGCAATCCATCCGTGGTGATTATATTTGAACACCCTCTATGAGCATGATCCAGGAACACCAAGAAAGGAAAGATGAATACAAGGGAGGAAAGATCAGAAAACAAAACTCACTGCTCTGTGAGTAAGTGAAATTTACTGGCTGAGTGAGCCTCAGGGCTGTCCACATACATAGCTGCTTGTGAGGAAGAAACTCATCCCCCCTCTTTGTCCCTTTCCTTACCATCTCAGGAGAAGTATATCTTAAGGGGAAGGCGTGAAAGGTTAAAGAAGTTGTAATTGGTTCAGCCAGGCCACTGACCTTCTGCCCACAGAATGCCTCCATGTACTTGTCACCACCACCTTCTGTGTAGGCTTGTACTCAAGGGATATGAATGCAGGCAGGACCACAAATGGAGGACCATAGAGACATGTAGCCATTTTGAATCGAGCTAATAATCCAGGAAATCCAATTTACACTTACACTCATGAAACAAAACAACTTTCTCGAATACATACAAGGCAGTTTCAAATGTAAAAGTTTTCAGTTCCACAGTGTCATCCACAGTGTGAAACCACAGCATCCCAGGGTTCTGCTCATATCTCACCTTTCTTGCCTTCCGTAAAAGCCCCATGGAGACACCCTAGCGCTGCTAATTCCGCTATGTGATGAGCGCCATGAAACCACTCCTCACTCTGGCCCACCCTTAGAGGCCATGGAAGCATGCTCAGGACTGTTGAAGCAAACAATGCCAGGGTCCTAGGTACCCAGAGAACAATCCGTGGCAGAGGCTGGCAAACTCCTATAAAGAACCCATTTTTAAAATGTATTTATTTTAACTTTTTGCACATGTATATATTGTAACGTGAACATATTCTCTGATCATGTCCCTCACTCTTTGTCCCCTTCCCCATCCTGTATATCTTCATCCCCTGTGTTCCCTTAGACAGTTTTACTTCCACTTTCTTTATTTAAAAATATATTTTTTATTTGTTTGTTTGTTTATTTAGGTAGGGGCATGTGAGTGCCACTGTGCATGTGTGGAGGTCAGAGGACAGCTTGTGGGAATCCATCCTCTCCTTCCACCGTGTGGGTCCTGGATATCGAATTGAGACCAGAAGGCTTGGTGGAAAGCACCTTAGCATGTTGAGCCATCTTACCTACCCAGGTTTACTTCCACTTTCATGGCATATGTACATACATGATTCTATGTATCTCTATAAAATCTAGGAAGCACATAGTAGAAGAAGCATATGGTATTTGTCTGAGACTAGCTTAATGCATTGAATATGATTATCTACAATTGTACCCACTTTCCTGCAACTAGTAATTTTGTTCTTCTTTATGACTGAACGATTCCATTGTGTATACATACTAGTTTCTCTTTATCTGTCTTTCCGTTCTCAGATACCTAGATTGGTTCTGTACCTTAGCTACTATGAATAGTGCTGCAATAAATATTGATGTGCAAGTGTTTCTATGATATGCTGACTTGGAGTTGTTTAGGTAGGTATTCAGAAGTAGATAGCTGAACCATATGGAAAACCAATATTTAGTAGGTTTTTGAGGAACCTCCATAATGAGTTCCATTGTGGTTGGACTAGTTTACATTCCCATGAGCAGTTCCCTTTGTGTTCACATACTTGCCAGCATTTAGTATTGTTTCCTTAATGACTGTCATTTAGACTGAGGAAAGATGCCCTCTCAATATAGCCTTGATTTGCATTTCTCTGTTGAAGCACCCATGTTTGAAAGTAAATCTGTTAGGCTTATAGTCTATTCATACCCTGCTCATACCCTAGCCCTCTCTCTGTTATGACAACCAAATATGCAAGAATGCACAGGGCTCTGACAGACCACCCCATCAATAAACCAGAACTAATACACACTTAACTTATTTTAACACAACAAATTCCTTTCTCTGGGAAAATAAACATTTCTTCCAGTGCCTCAAGAGAAAGTATACGTATAGGGGAAAGGGAAAAGGGAAAAATCCTGATGACGGAATGCTCTGTTTTGAAGGAGTACATGCCCATCTCGTCTGACTCTGCATGGAGGTAATCTAAGAAACTGAGCAAGAGAAGCTTAACCAAGCTGAAGGCAGTACCCTCTATCCTCAAAACAACAGTCAGCTCCCCCAGTCATGTGAAGCTTTTAGGTATACCTCATCTTTGGAAGAATGAATATAGCATGCACAAAAGAATGAAAAAGGTTCCTCAAGCCTGCTGTGCACTTAAGCATCAAGAATGGAAGTACAGGCTAGCCACACAGTTACTGTTATGTATTGTTATTGTGTTTGTCTTGGCTCATTTACTCACAATCTTGGAGAAAAACTTCCATCACCAAAGCAACCTAGGTGTGTTTCCCCCCACCTGGAGAATTTTATTGTGCTATATAATGATAAGAACATCTTCCATGTTGTGAATTAAAATAGCAGTATCTTTGATGCTTCCCTCTCACCTTTCACATATATACTGTAACAAATTTCAAGGCAGCTCTAGGCCAGATTTCCTAATAATCTTGAAAGCTTGCAATAATTAATGTGCACACATGGAAGTAAGACTCTTCAGTGCTCATTGGTCACACACAACCTGTGTGGTGGTGTTTAATCGTTATAGTGTGCTTCCATATTACAACTTGACAGTTTTGTTTTAAGAAAATGGAAAATTCCACAAACAAAACAGGGGAGCCATATGTTGAAACCTGCTACGGAAATGATAAAGCACAGAAAAGGAATCAAACAAAGAGAATGAAGACCTAATTGAGGGAATCCCATATCTTCATATGCTTTGCATGCATGACAATTCCATGTACACTAGAAGTAACATTTGCTGCACTAGATCAGAAACACATCATCTGTACATACATCATCTTACACTCCACATAATGCATACAAACCAACTGATGCATTTGGTAAATATTACATTCTTTAGCAAGTTTATGTTATGCAGAAATTTGTCATGGATTTTTTACAAAGCAGTTCCTTGATGTTTGGGGAATAGTACTTAGAGATGTGGATAGGTTAAAAATACTTTCTTTTTCCTTTTCACAATAAAGTAATACAAGCCCATTGTGTGCAAATTCACCACCAAATACAATTTTGAGAAGAGGTCAGTTTAGAAAGGATCCTAAGAATGAGACTACAGACTTTGGAAACACAGATGAACCATTGGTTTTCGGAGAAATAAGATGGATGGTTATTCAACTAGAAATGTGTAGTTATTTGGAGAGCAGTGGGTTTGTTCATCAGTCCTATGGGACAGTGCAATTAGTCTCCTTAATTACAAGGTGAAAATTCCTTTAAAATAAAGATATATTAACATCCAGGCACAGCCAGAATCCAAAAGTTAGATAATAAGCTTAAAATACATAGAGAACCTTCAAAAATGTTAGAGGAAATGAAGTGTTGTCTGAAAAAGCCAACAAGTGTCAATATGTCCTAGCAACCTCTATTTTTTTTTCCCTCTTGCTGCATTTACCAAGGTTTTGACATTCACCAGAACAGGGCTTAGGTCTGAAATCAAGTTTCTTTTGATAGCAATAGAGAGAGAACTCAACATGAAAGCTAGAGGTGTGCATTCATCACAAAAATGCAAATATAGGAGTACAGAAGTATCATTTTGATTTGTATAATTGACAAAACTGTAAACAATGGGGAAAGCACATTTGTCAATGCTCTTCCTCTCATTCTGCATGATACTGTGGCTTCTCCTAGGCCCTCCAAGAACTTTGATCATGCCAATATTGATGGCATGAATGACCCACTTGGACAAGGCAGGTTACTCTTGCCACAATTTGAAGCCAAAATAGATGCATCTCCTGAATGCAATGACTGGAATACCAATTTTGTACATTAGGCTTCTTTGGTGGGCTGACAGATGTTTTCAATTTCTCTTAATGTTGGTTTTTCAAGAATTATTCCTGGTATCAGAAAATTCCAATGAGCTTCTTCCAAAATTCAAGGACCCTATTAGGTTTTATTATTAAGGGCTTTACTTGAGTAATATAAAAGTGTTCGATTGCTGAATTCCTGCTCTTTGGTCTTTCTGTGTCTTGAGAGAAAAATCTGGCTGATCACAATCTTTGAATTTATAGGAGCATCTACTCCCACATGAAATTTACACTCCAATGAAACATTACTCCTTGGGAAGGGGGCCATCTGACAATAACTCACAAGCATCACCAGGTTCAATCACACCAAAAAGAAGGATGACAGGAGTCAGAAGCAGAAAACATTGCTTTGATGGATATTTCAAACACCGACTGCACGACTAGTTCTGTAAATCCACAAATGAGCCTGTAAAACTCAGCTCAATTATTGGACACTCCTGCTGTTTCCAACACATTGCTTACCTTGATCTTAAAAAGGGGACCCTGAAAAAAAAAAACCCTGTCTTTCATTGTGTGACTGTGCCCACTGAAGACATAAAGTGTGATGAGCTGAAATAATGAGAGTGTGGGGAGAGAGAATAAAAGTACTCAGGCATTTACAGAACTTAAGATCCCATGATATCCTAGTTGAAAGCACGGCTCCACACTGAGCCCACACAAATAAATCTCTCCTACACAATGGCAAACAATGATTACTGTCCACTAAGTCCTGTGTGTTCTCATGTACAGAAGCTTGTTAGACTCCTTTGGTCAGCCTTTCTAACAGCTACTTGGATAATTCGCTTGGGTTTTGGCTAATTATATAAGCAGAGCTACACTTTTACTTTGCAATTAAAACCTCTTGAGAGATGTTCCTGGTTCAAGTCCTTAGAATATAGGTTATCAAACTTTCTGTAGGGGCTAGAGAAATAGCTCAATGGCTAAGAACAGTGGCTTCTCCTGCAGAGGACCTGAGTTTGGTTCCCAGCACCCACATGGCAGCTAACAAGCATCTGTAATTCCAGTTCCAGGGGATTCTATGCCATCTTCTGATGTCTGTGGGCATTGCACTCAAGTGTAATATTTATAAATGTGTACACAAAACACTCATCCATGCAAATTTTTTAATTAAAATTTCTTTAGGTAGTCAGATAGAAAATAAGTAGATTTTCTAGGCTATGTACATGGTCTGTGCGACAATCAATCAACTTGACCACTGTAACCACATATAGTAAGCAAACAAATATCACTTTGTTCCACTAAAACTTTGAGAGAAAATTTGGGTTGTACATAATATTCAGGTGTCACAGAATACTCTTCCTAAACCATTTTGTAGGATGTATAATTCAGGTGTCATGAAATAAAGGTCTGTGTCACCATCCCTCACATTCATAAATTGAAATCCTAACTCTCAATGTGATGGTTAGTGGAAGATGGGGTCGTTAGGAAATGATTCCATCATGAGGATGAAGCCTTACAAACCTGATCCAAATAGCATAGGGTGTTTGTATTCTATTATCAAGGTCTTGGGTTACATCCCTGGTGTCACAAAATAAAAGAAAACAACTAAAAAGAATGCCCTACTTCCTACTAGGCCAGCTAGCTAACTCCTCTAATCTCAACACTGAGAAATCTGAGCTCAAGGGAAACCTGGGATACATAGCATGTTCCAGGATAGTGTGGGCTACACAATGAAATCCAGTCACATAGATAAATAAACAAATAATTAGGTCTCTGAGATTGTCATTGTCCCTTTTGAAGATAATACTAAAATGATATTTTCTGTGAACTGGGGAACAGTCCTCACTACACACTTTGATCTTGAACAGTCCAAATTCCCAAATTTGAAAAAATAAATTTCTTTTTTATGAGCCAATATATAATGTTCTTTAATAGAAGCCTAAGTAATCTAGAATACCATGCTTAGCCCTTAAGACTGAGTGCTGTATGGCTATGGAAAAAGAATTCTTCCCTCCACCCCACTGAATTGTGACATAAGGAAGAAATAGCTTGGTTTTTTTTAAAAACTAAGTCTCAGGATTTCATAGAGAAGTTAGAATACTCTGACTCATGTAGTCTTGGCCATCATAAAATATACAGGTATTAAACCGCTTCGGAAAAGAAGAGGTTCATGCTTCCATCTGAATCCCTGTGATAGATCCCAGCATCCAAATTTCCCAGAAGTTGAGAATTCATTTACAACTTTTAAGGCTTTTATTCTCCATTGTCCCATTTCTCCTCACTTTGAAATAAGGACCTATGTCATGGTACAACTCTATAAGTTTTTCGGACACAAATCCACACAATGGTTATGTTCCAAATGATTTGTACCTGAGAGCAGACATGGAACATTTCCTACATAAAAAAAAGTCAAATTAAAAAAAAAACATTATGTTAACACTATAGGCAAAATAGAAACTAGATCTGCGCCTGAAAAAATGTTTTTTTCAAGTATAATATTACAGGAAAGTCATTTTTTCTTTCCCTTTTATAAAACTTTTAATTTTAAAAATGCTTATGCTTGGTAACAGTCTCCAACTGGTACAAAATATGCTTCTTTGATGAGTGGTGACTGGGATGTTTGTCTGTAAATATAAGGATACATCTTTTGAACATAGCGAGAAATTACATTAGTCTAGGAGTGTGAGAGTCTTGGGGTTTTCTCTAAGGTCTGTGACCTCTCCAGCCACATGTATTTGGTTATGTTTACAGTACTTCACTTGAGTTTCCTCCCAGTGGCTAAGCTTTTAGTCCAATCAGGTAGCTGTTGATTGCCCCCAAGATTAAAGTGCCACTACTACACCAATGTGGTATGCTGTGCCGACCATTGATGTGGTTATGTGATCTTGAAGCTGGTGTTGGACCATTGGTTGATGTTTTCCCTTGGCACCTTTATAATGCTCTCCAAACCTATGAGAGCTAGTCTACCACAGATAGTCACACACATTGTCTGTGAATTTCCCAGACCTAACTGACACATCTATAAGCAACCTCTACACCTAAGGCGCATAGAACATAGAACAGGGGTAATGAAGATGACACTAAGGAATCTCTCAGTTCTCACTAATGAAGATCCCTCATACAACAGAGGGCCAGGAACACAAAAGGTCACAAATGGCCAAAATATACAGATTAAGAGTCTAAAGAGTACTGGTCCCTGGACAGGACTCCTGTATTAAACTTCACCTATCCAGGGCTCAGGGACCATTGAGGCAGAGGAGACAGAAAGATTGTAAGAATCAGTGAGCAGGTGCATGACCATAAGGAAACACAGTTCTACAAGCTCCTGGGACCTGCTCATATGATTCTATGGCAATGGTATCAGCATAAAGAAGTCCCATGCAAACTCAGGCAGACAAAAGCCCAGTGTAGAACTGCGAAAATGAACAGCAGACCCAAATATAAGCTAAGGAAACATTGGCAGCTGATTACTGCTGGATGAGGAAGAGGTGATCTTCCTAAAACAAGAGACTCTAGATAAGTTGACTAAACCTCAGTGGATAGGCTTCCACTGGGGGAATGTCTGGGGTGACTCACTTGACACATTGGGCCTTAAGAAGGATGACAGAGTATGGGTTTCAGTGGGGGGACGGGGAGGGGCTGTGAGAGTGTGCTGGTAGGGACAGGGGTATAAAGATGATTGAGATTGTTTTAAATATTCTGTATAAAATACACAAAAATTCGATAAAAACAAATAACAAAAGGAAAAATGTTTATGCTACTTAACTCCATTCAATTCTTTAAAAATAAACCACACACATGCTGAGTATTTTAGTGACTATGTCTCTTTGCACGGACTCCATAAATAAACAGAACATGCACAACTTTCATTTATGTTAGGGGGGAAAATAGAAGGTATGAGATAGGGAGATGGCTAACTAGGTAAATTGAGTTCGATATTCAGAATCCAAGCCAAAAGCCAAGTGTGGTGATGTACACCTGTAATGCCAGCACCGGGAATGTAGAGACAGGTGAATATTTGGTACCTGCTAGCCAGGCAGTCTAGACTATTTTGTGAGTTCCAAGTCAGTGAGAGATCCTGTCTCAAAAAAAGTTTTTAATTATAGAAAGCACATGAAGAGACACTCAAAGTTGTCCTCTGGCCTCCCCATACACATGCATACGCATATGTGCACATGCATACAAACAAAAGAAGGCACAATGTAATGCAAAGAAATGCATTCACTCTAAATTAATATGATGAATTCTTAGCAGACAAATATTTCCCACAAAGTAACATATACAAATAAGTATTTTCTCACTGGCACATGAAACCACAAAAGAGACCATTTCATATGATATAGAAAATGCTCTTTTTAAAGTATTATTCTGCTATTTACAGAATGCTACAGACAGACACTGCAACTAAGCCCTCCAACATTCCTGATTTTCCAGATTTTATAATTGTCTTACTGTTTCACAAGGGAGTATTTAAGGATGGTAAAACTCTGTAGAAAGGATTAATCACGACAACATTCTGTAGTTGTCCTCATGTCTATTACACTATGTTATCTGAGAGAATATTGTTCCTGAAGAATTATTTTTTAAATTCAATGACTGTATTCAGTGACTGTTAAAAATGTATATTTATTATTTGCAAATAGAGAGATATGATAACTGTATGTTATAATCTAGTTATATTGCAATCAAATGATAAATACATATTGTCACATACAATACTGATGATTAATTTTTAAATACTTTTTTAAATTTTTATTTTATTTTATGTGTATAAATGCTTTGCTTTCATGCATATATGTGCAGCATGTGTGTACAATGCACAGAGACGCCAGAAGAGAGCACCAGATTCTCTAGGACTGGACTTGAGGAGAGTTCTTAGCCACCATGTGTTTGCTGGGAATGGAATTCAGGTCCTTTCAAAAGGCGTTAGTACTCTTCACTGCTGAGCCAACTCTCTAGTCCATGTTATTTAAATGTTTTTGAAAAATTTAGCACCCATCTATAGAAGACTATAGATCGTATTTTAAAAGCCGACTCCTAGATAGGGGGAGAAAAATTTAGCCATCATTTTAGAAAAATAGTGGGTTGTTTCCGTTAGCTACAGGTGACAACTACAGTATTTCAGGCCAAGATCTGAAGTCTTACATCTGAGCAGCACTTTCTGCTTAGAAACAAAATCATCAATGAGAAATAATTGTCTAAATAACATCTTATATGGACTTAAACCTGATGTCTGGGAAGTATAATCCCCTGAACTCTTAAAGAGATATAGTTATCACTTAAATCTTTACTTATACTTTACTTTGGGGTGTTTAAGACCATACAGTTGGCCCAAATAAACCAATTTATTTTTACTCTTAAGGTCATTTGAGGATCTGTTCCTCAGGGGTCACATGGGCTTCGGAGGAGCCCCTGGCATCTTTCTTTCACCAGTTCCGTCTATGTGAAGTTAAGTCAAAAATCCTGCTCGACTGTGGCTGGCTTCACTTGGAAGCATGGAGGAAATGTTTCCTCTGTGTTTACCCTCCTCTTTGTAGACAGGACACTGGTTCATGTCCATCCGGTGGGGTCTCCATGGCCTCCTTGAACAAGAGGACAGGTGACTCACCACAATTACAGGACATTTTGAGAGATGCTCCATAGTCCCCTGGAACTTAGTTGACCTTGGAAGGCAAGGAGCAAAAAACTGTCCCTTGAGTCCCTCTGACCAGATTAGTAGTATAGGCCTCAAAGAATGGCTGTTAAACTTCCAAGAAGGTTGGTTACACCAGTCTGGTACTTTTAATTACCATGTGCTATGTAGATAAATCTTGGGTAAAAAAAAAACAAATGTTCTCAGATAAACCTTGACTAGACATATATTTTGTTCCTTAAACTAGTTGACTAAACTATGACCTTAGAAATTTTAAGATTATGTGTATATTATTTTTGTCTCATCCTTTATATATCACAACAAACCTACACAGACCTTCATCACTTAGGATTTATCATTTTTTCTGTCTACTTTGAAAAATATCTCCATTCCCATATCCCTTAAACATCTTTTACAATCTCATTTTCTTTTTAATAATTATGAGACATAATAACGTTAATAAATAAATTTTTCGTCTGTTGTCAGAATTCTTTTCCTGGGGATACTAAGCTATGCTTATCCCCTTTTACTGTTCTACTGTCAAAACAATGTTTAATTAAAGTTTTCCTGGAAAACCAATGAGAGGGAACTGACACTGATTCTAACTACTCCAACAGCTATCGAAATTCCTGAATGAAAATCCTGAATCCGTCACTCTAGAGTCCAGCCTTGGATGACAAAAGAAAAATGAAGAGGAACCCAATAGAGAGATGCTTTTGGAAGCTCTCGTCAAGAAATTCCAGTGGACTCTCATGTGAACATTTGAAAATTGCCCTGTTCTGACTTTTTTCTGGTTCCCTGACTAGAACTTGTAATGCTAACTACTCTTGCCTTTACTTCTCCTTCACATCTCCTATTCACCAGTCAAGGACTTTCTTTTCCCCTTAGAGATAAGAGTTCTGCAATTTAGGAGACTTTTAGATGGACTCACTGAAGGTGTACTTCCAATTGCCTCACTCTGCATCCCTGTTCAGCATGGAAGAAGCCAGAGCGGTCTGCGTTCCCGATGTCCTATCGGCCATTTTGATAACCTCTTCAGAGGATTAGGTGTGATAAGAATAGGAGGTAGGAATTTGCTAGGCAGTTAGTGTAAAAAGACCCCAAAGAAAAGTAGCCAGTTTCTTGGCTAAAAGTCAAAATGCCCTTGGGCCTCTTAGCAACATACTCTGTTCCAAAGGCCAAAAATGTCAAAAGTATTAGGGAGCTTTTCTCTAATCCCTAGAAGATTTTAAGGTTACCTCTTCAGAAGGGGGCATATTAGAATAGCAAAAAGTCCCATAAAAACAAGAAAGAAAGAGTACATGAAGTTGTCAGAAAAAAAAGTGATGGGGCATTATGGGAGCAGTTGGAGGGGAGGGAGTGGGTATGGATTTGATTAAAACACCTTATATGTATGTATAAAATTCTCAATAATTTTTAAGTTAAAAAATAAATTAAAAAAATAAAAGCCTAATCTTCTTCTGGTAGAATAGAAAAAAAAAACTTTTGTGTAAAGGTACAGATAGTATTTTTGATTTTGCAGGTCCTACAGTACCTGTTGCAAACACTCACCCCTATACTGAGATTCAAAAGCTATAAGCAGTACATAGGAGTACCTGTGGCTGTGAACCAAGAGAACCTTATTTACATAATCAGAACACTACCTTAATTGTAGTCTGTGAACTCCCATTATACTACTTCCAAGAGCCAATGTTCTTAAACCATTAATATGCACATTGACAAATATAAGTCTAAGGAAGAGTAATTTTTAGAAAAAAAACATACTGATGTATTTATTTTTATTATCAGTTCCTAGAACTGTACTACTAAGCCTTGGGACACTATGACAAGATATCGGAATGAAATCACTTATAAGGAAGAAAGATTTATTGTGGCTTACAGCAGAAATTTCAGTCCACAGTTGCTCATCTCCTTTCCTTTTAGGCCTATAATGAGACTGTATATCCTGGCAGAAGCATGTATCACTGGAAATCTGCTCACCTCATGACAACCAGGAAGAACCCACTGAGGAACGAGCTGGGTAGAATAGATAACATTTGAGAGTACAGTCTACTATGCCTTGCCTCCTAATGGGACTACCATCTCTCAATAGTATCAAACTGAGGACTAAGCCCTTAACACACAAGATTTTAGGTAACATGTAAGATACAAGTAATAATAGAAAAATTAAGTTGTTGGACATTAACGTGATCTAAGTAGATAGAAATACTTGGAGAGAATTTTAAAGAGAAATGAGTAGTAGAGCATATTTTAAGAGAGCATTTTCCAGAAATGTTGCAGTTAATACTATCTAAAGATTCCCTCAGTTTCTGAGTGCATGGTCAGGTATGAAAGTTTTATAATATAAAAGTAAGTAGAATATGTTGACACTAAGACTTGAAATAGAAATTTAATTGGAAATATTCAAATGAGCCTTCCCATGAATATGGAAGATATTTGTTCAAAATGCTGAAAACACTGCTGAAATAGGCCAAGCCTGATTGCCAGCCTGAGGTATGATAGGCAATGGTACTTCTCTGGCAGACATTTCATTCATGATCAGGATAAATGGGGCACATCTGCAACAGCTGCAAACGAAAGTATGAAAAACAGAAGGTTCTCGACGCTTACATAGATACAATGCAGAAAGGATGCAAAAATGTATTTCTTAAAACATAAAGACATGCCTTCAAATAGGTTCTCCCATATCATGTCTACTTTATTAATATAAGAATAGCTTATATATAAGAAAAAGCCTCAGGAAGTAGGGAGATGATTCAGTTCTTAAAGTACTTGATGTGTAAGTATGAGGAACTGAGTTAGGATCCCAGCACTGATACAAAAATTGATGCCCATCAATATATGTTTGTAATACCAGCACTAGGGAAAGACAAGAGTATCTCTGGTATTCACTGGTCAGCTAGCCTAGTCCAATCAGTGAGTTCTAGGTTTGGGTAGAAACTCTATCTCAAATAACAAGGTGAAAAGTGACTGAGATATACACCTGCCATCAACCTCCAACCTCCGCATACACTCTTGTATATAGACCCTTGTACACATGTGTACACACATGCACAAACATACATGAACTTGTACACACAGATATGTATGAAGCCATGACTTCATAGAATTTGTGCTAATTGTAAAGAATAAATGTTTATCCTTGTTCTTCTAATTTGTAAGTCAGGGTTTCTCACTTTCAGTACCATTGACATTTAGGACTGGATCATTGTCTGTACACTGTGGAAGGTTGACCTGAGTGTCTATTCTTCACCTTCCAGATACTGAAGGATAATGTTCTCATCACCTTAGCAATCAAAAAGCATCTCCTGACATCATAAAATTTTCCCTTGGGGAAAATTTCCCCTGTATAAATGATGTCAGTGGTTTAGAACAAGTTCTCACTTCCAAGAGGAAGTAAAATCCATCAGAAGACAAGATTATTTACTAAAGGTCTCAAGATTTTGATATCTCTTAAATCACAAACATGACAAGACACTTTCTAATTTTTAATTTACATTTAAGATTTCTGCAAAACATTCTTTTGGATCAGATTCTTAGGATATATTCATTTTGGAGGAAAAATTGTTATATGAATTGACCTTAATATTTGACAGCACAATTATTAAATATATAATTTATATATTGAAAGTATATAAATTCTTCTACATAAATTAATTTACTGATCCTTCAGTAAGGAATTACTAACTCCTATATGCTAATTTATTATAAAAGCAGTAAGAAAGCAAAGATGAATAGGACTGAATCCCTACATTTAAAGAACTTTTTATTTGATATGGTATCTCCCAATTGGAATGTCAAGTCCATAGAGTATCTTTAGGGCTTACTAGAGAAACTAACACATGGTAAGCGACCAATAAAACTGTTGGGCAACTCTTACTTTTTATTATCGTATTTTTGTTTTTATTTAAGTTTTGTTGTTGTTGTTGTTATTGTTTTGAGACAGGATTTCATGTATACCAGGATGGTCTTGAACTCATTAATGGAGCCAAGGATACCTTGAACTTCTAATTCTCCTGCCTCTATCTCCTAAGAATTAAGATTAAAGGCCTATGTCATATGCCTGGTTTATGTGGTGCTGGGGCTTGAGCACAGGACTTTGTTCATGCTAAGCAAGCATTCCACCAGTTGACCTATATCACTAGCCTCAAAATTAACATTTTACACTTCTTGGCAATTTTCAGTCTTTTCCTCATACAATGTCATTTGAGTCTGAGATAATACTCTAAAGTTTAATAATGCCCATTTTATAGATAAGGAAGTAGAATCTCAGAGTGGCCAAGTAGCTTAGCTCATATGCGAATGGCGAGGCTATTAGAAACACTGAAAGGTTCAGTCATGGTTAGACACTCTTCTTACTACAACCAAAATGACAACTTCCAGAGACAACTGACAGCTTTGGCTTCCAGTTTGTATACTTCTGAGGAAGTGTCTGGACACAAGGAGCAGACACAGATGGAGGCCAAGTGGACATGAAGTTGGACATGACTGATTCATTCAACTTGTGTCATATGCCGTAAGCTACATATACATCACTGAAATGCAGAGCAACCTTATACCATCAGCACAACTCTTGCTACCACAAAGGACAATACTGAGGGTGAGAGAGGTGAAGTCAGTGTGCAGGTGAGTAAACAACAGCTCTTTGGTCTCTATCTGACAAAAGCCGTGTTTTTATGACTCTTATTGATTACTCAAATGTATATTCTAAGTGACTCTAGAGAAATTTACGATTCTGGGCAAAAATCACAATACTGAATACTGTATATAAAATATTGTGCTGAAATCTAAGTACTTACCTTTAGTTTGTGCTTACTTTCATAACCACTCATGGTCAATCTTGTAAAGCAGCTTAATAGTACTGACAGACTAGATATGTCAAATAGCTCATTTTTTAATGTTGGGAATATAGGCATTTTCATGTTTCAAGAAAAGATCATATTATCTGATGGCCAAGTCAAACTCATATTTTGCTAAGAAGGAACAAAATTATCACAAATCTTCACTAACTCTGTCCCATTTATTTGTAATATTACAGACAATATGGAAGTTATATCATAAGAAAGGTGTAAACTTCTATTAAGTACAATTAAATTTAAGACAGAAAAGAGAAAGAATGTTTCAACCTTTCTCATTTTACTTCATTCACTCCATTTTTCTTGATATTATTGTGGAGGTGGAAAGCATTTCCAATGTAATTAAGAACTTTACATCAGGGAAAACTCTTAAGAGACAGATATGGGGGAGGTGAGTAGGAGTCTCTCATCCTGCCCTGTGGTTGCCCAGGATGGAAGTCTTTGTTTGATGAAGTTTTCCCATTCCTGTAACCTTTGTGGCCATATGTTGCCTTGCTTAATTATCACATGTACCTTTTACTTAATTGTCACCTATGTGCTGTTTTGTCATTTGTTTACATTTCCCCACACATGAGTATAAAAGCCCCTCAAAACTTGAACAAGAGGTCTGACTCCTTTATTCCTGGTGTCAGTCCAGTTAGCATCAAATTAAACTTTCTCTCTTCACCTGACTTCAGCTGCTGGTCTCTGATTTTTCCATAACTATTAGCCCAGAAGAGATACGTGGTACCCTGCACACCTGTGCTCTCAATGGCTGCCATTGGATTGGCTCAGTAGACTGCAACCGCTGGCAATACCACTCCAGCAACCCATGCCAGTCAGAATGGCATCTAAAGACTGGATGGTGCTATCCAAGTATTTCAATAACCCATGACAAAACCATCCTGTGTGTTAGTAAGTCAAGTACTTAAGATAGAGTTAATACACAAAAAGGATGGAATGGGGGAATAGAAGGAAAGAAGAAAGCAAAAGAAATATAGGAAGAGAGAAAGAAAAAGAAAGAAAGAAAGAAAGAAAGAAAGAAAGAAAGAAAGAAAGAGAAAGATAGAAAAGAAAGCATATAAAAGATAGAAGGAAAGAAAGAGGAAAAAGAAAAAGTAGGTAAAAGAAAGGAACTAATGAGTGAATGAAGGAAGGAGAAAAGGAAGGGCAAAAGAAGTCAGAAAGACAATAAGAAATGAAAAGAAAAGAAGTAGCAAGGGAAGGGGGAACAGAAGAGGAAAAGGAAGGGAAGAGGAAGGGGAAAGGAAGGGAGGGAGGAGGAAAGGAAGGAAGGAAGGAAGGAGGGAGGGAGGGAGGGAAGAAGGAAGGAAGGAAAGAAGGAAGGAAGGAAGGAAGGGAGAGAAAGGAAAGAATGAAGAAAGGAAGGGAGGGAGGGAAGGAGGGAGGGAGGGAGGGAGGAAGGAAGGGAAAGAAAGGAAGAAAGAAAGAACAAAAGAGAGAAAGAGAGAAAGATAAGGAAGGAAGGAAGGAAAAAATCATAAACAAGTTACAAATATTAGATGCAAGGGAAGGGGCTGCAGAGATGGCCCAGCAGTTAAGAGCATTGGCAGCTGTTGTGGACAACCAAGGTTTGGTTCACAACACTGACATGGTGGCTAACAACTGTCTGTAACTCTAGCTCCAGAGAATCCTATGTCTTCATCTGACCTCCACGGGCACTGCATGACATGAATGCGCTTACATACACACACAAATTTTTTAAAATAATAAATAATATATTTTAGGTGCCAGGGCAGGCCACTCTGTAGATGACAGTGGGAGAAGAGATATGAGTTTCCACATGTTTAATTAAAGCTAAATGTAGAGACTGTTCTTGTTGCCAGCCCTTACCTCCTCCCGACAGTGGCCAGGACCTTCAAAAGTCTTTAGCATATTTTCTTTATTCCGTCTTTGGAATTTGTAACTTTGCTGCTCTATTGCTCTGCCTAGTTTCCTAACACCCAGTCATGCTGCTCCTGAAAATGTTACATATAATATAATTTCATTTTAAATGAAAGTGAACGTATTTGAATTTTGGTTTGGACATTTTTAATACATTTGGTGGTAGCTGGCAATGTCCCAGGAGTCTGTAACCAGAGCTGCTACAAAGTGCAATAGAAGTGCAAATATGCCACTGGGCACAATCATATTTCAGTGATATCTGGAACCTCTACTTCTGCCACAGAAAAGGCTCCTCTGCCTGCTGCATGTCATCCCCGAAACATCGACTCGTACACTTCACAACTAACTTTGGTTCTGTTTTAATTAATTTGTACTTCAGAGGTTCAACTGAAATGTGCATTGTGTAAAATGCTAACACAATAATTTTTCGTTAGCGCCGTTCTCAAACTCTGTTACTCTCACAATACACACACACACACACACACACACACACACACACACCCCACTTACAGTGTGACCTAACATTAATGTATTCTTACTACATTCAGACATAACTGGGTACGGTGGCTCACATAATTCTAGCAACTGGAGTGGGGGCGGGGAGGTGAGGTAGAAGGATCACCTCAAGTTCAAGATGAGTCTGAGCTACATAGTGAGTCCAACACTTTGTCTCAAAAACAGGCAAAATCACCTGAAAAGAGGAAAGAGGCTCTTTAACACATATTTAAATTTATATGTAAACAAAATATAGATTTAAATACACATACATACACACACACACACACACACACACACACACCACTTACAGTGTGGCCTAACATTAATGTATTCTTACTACATTGAGATATAACTGGGTATGGTGGCTCACACAATTCTAGCAACTGGAGTCGGGGCGGGGAGGTGAGGTAGAAGGATCACCTCAAGTTCAAGACGAGTCTGAGCTACATAGTGAGTCCAACACTTTGTCTCAAAAACAGGCAAAATCACCTAAAAAGAGGAAAGAGGCTCTTTAACACATATTTAAATTTATATGTAAATACAATATAGATTTAAATACACACACACACACACATATATATTTACAGCATGAAAGTATAAGGTAAAGTTTCAGGGAAAGAAGGGGGCCAGAGATACAGGGAGAAGAAGGCTATGGAAGTGTCAGGTGGAAGGGTAAGCAAAGTACAATTATATAAATATGTAAACATATATATACATATATACATATATATAAATGAAAGTTTTGTAATGAAAAAGCAAAGGAAGAAGAGAAGCTTTCTGTATATCTTGATGAGCTGTACACACTCACACACTCATGTTCACACATCCTGACACACATCCCTACACTGAGTCCTGATCTACACAGGTAGCCCTCTGCCTGGCCTATCTGCCTACACAACCTACCAATCTCTTCATGCGCTTCCTCTGAAACCCACGAGACCAACTCACAAATCTGGCAAAGGGAACTGTGAATGTGTGGCACCTAGCTAAGAAATGGACCAGGTGACTATTTTATCCCCTGGTGGATTATGACAAAAGGAAAAAGCAGCTATCTCCTTGATACAGGTAGTTTCATTCATTGCATATTTTAGCACCTACTATAGAGAAAAAATATTTTCAGACTTTTGGAAAATAAATTGAATACAGTAGAAGTCCAGCAGTCAGGAACTTTCATGGCCTTGATTACATGGCCTCTGGTTGTTTACCTTCCTTTCCATATCTGCCCCTGATCTACATCCTCATCACCATGCTCTGCAGTCACTGATTGCTTTCTGGAAGCCTCAGCAGAACCTCACTGCTTCCTGTGTAATCCTCTGACTTCCGGCATCACACTTTGGTAGCTAGACCTCTTCACACTTAACAATTTGACTGTGCTGTCTCAGTGACCTTTTTACCTCCAAAATCCTGAACTATGCCAGGTAGAACGAAAGCTGTTAGAAGGAACATCAATGGGAACATGGATAGGGCGGGCATTTTACCAAGTAAGACATAATAAAAGAGTTCCAGAAAGTTCTTCATTCAAACACAACTCCCCAAATATGTCGTGTTGCTAGGACAAATTATAAGACTCTCAGTTTGAACTTCAAATGAACAATTTTTAGCATAACTCAAATATTACAAGAGATATACTACAAATGAAAAACTTCATTGTTTCACTGAAATTCCGCACATTGTATTTTTATTTGTTAAACCTAGCAACCTTCTAAATATGTCATCTTCAGATTCCACTGGGTAAAGATACCTAATATTTTAATTAAAATTATTCATTTTTATTATTTTGAACAGCATTTAATGACCTGGGATGGTTGGAATTGTGAGCAGGGAACAAGACATTAGAGTGGGAGAGTTTAAATTATAAAGCATACTAAATGTCAGTGTTGGATAAGGCTACATAAAATTTGCAAGTATGAACTGCACTTAGTAAGGAAAACTGGGCCATAAAGTTGTTTGAAACAGTCCTGGTTTTCTATTGTCTCTGATTCATTATGAGTAGCCCCCTTGCCATTGTGTAAATGGATCTGATTGGATGATTATCCAATACATAGAACACTTAGGAACTCCTCATTTTAGATAGGCAAGTAGCACAGACATATTCAACAGAGTACGTAAATGCCTGTACTCTGAATGGACGTTAAAGACTACCATCAACACCACCATTGTTAGGCACACACACACGACAACACATGTATATTAATCAGTTCTTCTGTCTGCTATGAGAACTAGAAACTGGATGGAAGTATTGCAAAGTTGATGCACCCAAGAAACAACTAACTAGATGTTAGAATGTTTCAAAACCACAAAGAGTACTCTATAGGAGTGTCCTATTACTCCTACTTCAATACCTCCTCCATGCCCAGTTCCCGCAGAAAGTTCTAACCTAGCGAATCTGGGTAGGGCTAGGCACCTGAATTTTTTAAATGAACCATAGATCTATGCAAGTAAGTATCTAACTCCTGTTAATCTGATTGAATCATAAAGGGGATGTTTCTAAGGCTTAGATGTTTAGTAGGTGAGCCACATGGGGCCCTTGTGTATAAACCTAGGTCTGTATGGCTAGTCATAAATGCTTTCTTGGGCCACTGGAAAATAAAGAATGAATAAACCAAGAAGAAATGTACTAACAAGGGAAATAGCCACCCATGTGCTAACTGCTTTACAAGCCTTGCATCATTCAATTCACACACAGGATGCTGACACTAAATAATCAACCTGTTCCAAGATAACTACCACCAGATGCACTCAGATCTAGAGAAAATCTGAAATCAGAGCCTGAATTTACCTCCTGAAACCCTAAATACACAGTATTTATATGAATTAGAAACACTGTAGTGATACTTTGAATGTGAGCCTAGTACAGGGAAATGGGGGAAGGTTGAAGAGTTGAGAAAAATATGTGACTCACCAGATTTATGTATATTAAATAGAGTAAAAATTTCATTTAGGTAATAGAAAGGAATGGGGGAGAGTAAAAACTCTTTTCTCATACTCTGAGTTTATTCATTCACCAGGAAGCCTCTCCTGGGAGCTGACCAGCCCACTGGAATCCAAACCTCCTATCATCTGATCCCACCATGTAAATCCTTCCATACTTTAATTCAGAAAGGTTCACTTTGACAATTTATACACACACACACACACACACACACACACACACACATCTCTAAGACTCCTTGTGGATTTGGCTCAAACACATAATATCCTGTGACACTGTCTCCATGCCTCCTGCATATATTTGCAAACATAGCCTGAATAAATTTGGTCTCAATTTGCCAATGTTCAGACCCCTATGCATCTTACGTGCATAAGAACTGACATGGCCATTTTTGTAAAGTTGAGTATCAGGAGGATACTCATGGTCACTTTTGTAAAGTTGAGTATCAGAGTCCCCAAACCTTATCCACAGCCAATCAGGATGAAAATCATAGTTTCCCCATGGGCCATTTCTTGAATGATAATTTTGTGGACAGGGAGGAAATCAGCTGGTCAGATTCATCTTCTGATATCATTTAACCTTCCTGAATTGCAGAATGTGGGACAGATTCAAGAGTCTATGGGGAATCTTTGTGTAAAAAGAGTAGCAAATGGAAGAAAAATGTAAGGAAAAAAACTACTGTACAAAAGGAATCAGAAATATAGGAAAAAGGATAGCATGCATGGAGTTCTGGGTTCAAGCTGAAGCATCTCATAAAATGAGGTATAGTGATGCATGCCTGTAATCTCAGCACTCAGAAGACGGAGGTAGAGGGAACAGAAGTTTAGAAATTCAAAGCCATCCTCAGCTATGCAGTGAGTTAAAAGCAAGCATGGGCTACAGAAGAAGAAAGGAAGGAAGGAAAAGGTGGAGGGAGGGAGGGAGGGAGGGAGGGAGGGAAGGAGGGAGGGATGGAGGAAAAACAAGGAACAAAGGAATTTAGAAGACACATGAGGTGTGAAAGGCAAAAGACTCATTCATGGAGCAGGCTCCCAAGAAACAAATGCAGGAGAAAAGTATAGAAAAATTCATTTTGTGATAACTTTAACAGTGGTTCAATTGTCATGGAGGTGGATGTCATATTTCTGTGTGACATCTCCCCTCCCCCTGAGTACATGCTCCATCTTGCATTCAAGACAGGGGGATGAGCAACATTTGTTATTTCAGCTCGGGAAAAAGAAGCACTAAGGAATTCTGCAAAATGATTTCTTAGTGTTCACCAAGACAGGTGCTTATGTAAAACAAACACTGCAGAGAAATTACTGGGCACTAAGGATGGAATTAAGTCCTAAAGGAGCAGCTAGCATGGGCAATGTGTTTGACAACTGACATAGACCTGAAGGAGATAACAATCTGGTAACTCAAGGGACAGAGAGAAATGAACCAACACGTTCTCAAGATGAGACCAATGTAGGAGAGAAGCCTGGGTATAAAAATCAGTGGAGAGGGATAGAGTGAAGGGCAGTTTGAGGAAGAGCAGGACTGAGGGGCATGAAGAGCCCCCATTGTTCTTGGAGAGTATGTAAGTAGGTGCTCCTGAGCACACCCATGTGATCCACTCACACTCTTCCATGTGATCCACCATGACTGAACAGGCTATATGAAGAAGGGTGGCATGGAGATGTGCACAGAAAGTCTCCTAAATACAGCCAGACCCTCTTTGTCTTCCCAGAATCTCCTTCCCTTGCTGTCTAGAATGGGACTTTCTGCTATCTGAGCCACACCTTGGTCCCCATCCCTGTGCCTGCTCCCCTCAGGCCCACAAGGCATCAGGGGTTGTGTTTTGTGACATCAAGGCAACTCTTTAGCCACTAGTGGCTGGGGAGGATCATGATGAGCAAGCAGGACTGAGGGGCTTGCCCCACCCCCCATTGTTCTCACAGAGTATGTAAGTAGGTGCTCCTGAGCTCTGAGCCCAGACCAGCTTCAGTATGGCGAAGGCAACTAAGAACTCCAAGTCTCAGAACCCCCCTGCAGACTTAGCGCCACTAACTTCAGGCGCTAAACCCAAGAAATCTAAGACTCGGCATCAACCCAGAGCCAGCACTGGTGTCAAGACCTATAGACAGTCTGGTTCCAGAACCAGGGGAAAGGTAAGAAGACCCAAGCTAGTAAGAGTAGTCCCTCCTTTCTGAGGTCTCCCTCCCCTCACACTTCTACCCTTCCTTTGACCTGGCATTAACACCCCTCCTTGACCATAACCCTTCTCATAAAGCCCCCTTCACATAGTCCATCTTTTCCCAAATCGGTGTCTTTATCCTGTTGTCCTTCCAGGTTCGGAAGACCACCAATAAGGGCAAAAGACCTTTGCCACGGAGCCCTAAGGGGAAGGCTTCGGGAAAAACTACAGCCCCTGTTAAAAAGCGCAAGAGAGCTCAAGGAAAACCGTTGTTGGGGCACTACCACCAGCTGGTGGAGGGGCCGAAAACTACTGAGGTGGGGCCG
>NW_008355477.1:2127584-2150862 GCF_000622305.1 Nannospalax galili
GAGAGAAGATGAGTGGGGAAGGAAGGAGGAGCAGCAGGAGAGGAGGGCAGGGGGATTTGGGAGGAGGGATGAGGAGGAGGGTGGGGAGGAGGAGTGGGGAAGAGGGATGGGGAGGAGGGGCAGGAGAGGAGGAGAGGAAGGGAGGAGGGACAGGAGAGGAGGAGAAAGAGGAGGGGAGGGGAGAAGGGAGAAGGGGAGCAGGGAAGCATGGAGAAGGAGGAGGGGAGGCAGGAAGAAGGGGCATTGGTGAGTATATGAGAAACATTTGGAGGGATTTGAGGTAAAATACTCAAAATTCTATCTAACAGTTAAAGACTGAGAGAGAGACACATCGCAATGAACCACCAAGTAGGGGGAAGCTTGGGGAAGACTTATAGGAACACGCTCTCCCATGAGATCCACCATGACTGAACAGGGTGTAAGAAGAAGGGTGGCATGGAGATGTTCACAGAAAGTCTCCTAAATACAGCCAGACCCTCTTTGTCTTCCCAGAATCTCCTTCCCTTGCTGTCTAGAATGGGACTTTCTGCTATCTGAGCCACACCGTGGTTCCCATCCCTGTGCCTGCTCCCCTCAGGCCCACAAGGCATCAGGGGTTGTGTTTTGTGACATCAAGGCAACTCTTTAGCCACTAGTGGCTGGGGAGGATCATGATGAGCAAGCAGGACTGAGGGGCTTGCCCCACCCCCCATTGTTCTCACAGAGTATGTAAGTAGGTGCTCCTGAGCTCTGAGCCCAGACCAGCTTCAGTATGGCGAAGGCAACTAAGAACTCCAAGTCTCAGAACCCCCCTGCAGACTTAGCGCCACTAACTTCAGGCGCTAAACCCAAGAAATCTAAGACTCGGCGTCAACCTCATAAAGCCCCCTTCACATAGTCCATCTTTTCCCAAATCGGTGTCTTTATCCTGTTGTCCTTCCAGGTTCGGAAGACCACCAATAAGGGCAAAAGACCTTTGCCACGGAGCCCTAAGGGGAAGGCTTCGGGAAAAACTACAGCCCCTGTTAAAAAGCGCAAGAGAGCTCAAGGAAAACCGTTGTTGGGGCACTACCACCAGCTGATGGAGGGGCCGAAAACTACTGAGGTGGGGCCGCCGGAGCCGGAATCGGAGGAGAGCTGCTTAGAGAGCTCCAGCACATCTGTCACTGACCCGGAGAGCCAATAAATTCAGAATGCCACCAGAGACCACGAGGAAGGTCTGGCAACTGAGTAAATGCCCAACCCTGTAGACTGACTGAATTTCACCAAACAGTACTTGATGTTCAAATAAAACCAGTCTCTGGAAAAGATGTGTTCCTGTGGGTCTCTGATGTTGGAGTGGGAAGGAAAGATGGGGGAGGAGGAGGGCTGAGAAGGAAGAGATGGAAAGGGAGGGATGGAAAAGGAGGGATGGGAAGGGAGCTGAACAGGAAGAGATTCTTTTTTTTAGGTTAGGAGACGCATTTTTTTCCTTTAAGTCGATTCCTTAAATCTTAACTCTGATAAATATAAAATAAAACCTCAGGAATTGGGAATGACTACTTTGAAAATTCTTCTTTTTGAACAATACAATATAATTTATAATCTAGTCAATTTTTGCCTTGGGAGAAGTGAAAAAGAAAAATGTGTACAAATTATATGCAGGGAATTAGTGAAAGTAGATGCCAGTCCCCCTGTAATCTTTTTATCACAGTGATCTATTTGTACATGTATGTCTGAGCATGGGTGTGAAGGCCTGTGTATAGAGGTCAGAGCATAACTTGAGGGATCTGGGTTCTCTCCTTCCTCCTTGGGATTCCAGAGATTGAAACCATCAAGATGAGCTACCTCACCAGCCCTCAATCCCCTTTTATCTAAAGATCCAAATAGTAAATCTTTGAAGCTCAGAGACTTAAAAATATGGTGCTGATTAGAAACTACCCAGGTCCATCAGTTTGAAAAGTCACTGCTGACTACATAACAATGAATGGGTGTGGCTATAATAACAGTTTATTCTCACCAAGTTAGCGGGTCTGTGATCTGATCTGATCTGGTCCTGGGCTACAGTGCACTGACCGTAATCAACTGTACAGTCCCAGGCTTGAACATGGTCCAAACCCCTCCCTGGACAGTATAAAAATCTGAACTAGAAAAAACAGCAAGCGTGCAAGAATCTGGTTGGAGGTTCCTAATGAGAACAAAAGAGACGAGAACTCACTAGCACAGAAATGTTTGTTCTCCCAGAAAGAAAGATGGGAAAGTACGAAAATGCTGATGTGAGGGTCCTAGGAAAGCCACCCGTTCAATGTGTGAAAACACAGGAAAATGTAAAGAATTTGTTATCAGAAAGAGAGAGACAGTCACAGGCTCACGTATGGAGTCACTGACCCGCCCAACAGCAGATGTGTAAACACAGCCTGCTAAAGAATTTCTAAGCTTGATAAAAGTCTGCTATTGATAATTTCTTGCAGTTGGGTAGAGTGGCACATACTGTTAATCCCCTTCTCATAAAGCCCCCTTCACATAGTCCATCTTTTCCCAAATCGGTGTCTTTATCCTGTTGTCCTTCCAGGTTCGGAAGACCACCAATAAGGGCAAAAAGACCCTTGCCACGGAGCCCTACGTGAAAGGCTTTTGAAAAAACTACGGCCCCTGTTAAAAAGCCCAAGAACGCTCAAGGAAAACCGTTGTTGGGGCACTACCACCAACTGATGGAGGAGCTGAATACTACCAAGGTGGTGTTGCCGGAGCCAGAATTGGAGGAGAGCTGCTTAGAGAGCTCCAGCACATCTGTCACTGACCCGGAGAGCCAATAAATTCAGAATGCCACCAAAGACCATGAGGAAGGTCTGGCAACTGAGTAAATGCCCAACCCTGTAGACTGACTGAATTTCACCAAACAGTAAATTAGGAGAAAGGATGTTTTGGAAGAACAGGAAAAGAACACACTAGGAGGCTGTACTGTATACTAAGGAGGGCACTGGATCTTTCATAGCTGACACTTGATTTCATATACCAAACAGGGTATGATATAAGGATATCTTCTCTTTGTAAAAAAAAAAAAAAATCAACAACACTATGGCTCAGGTAAATTAAACTCCCATGGTTGGTCCTGACCTGAAACAAAGGTTTTCCTCATCCCCATGACTTGAATGTATGATGGATCATGCGTTCAGAAGAAAGAAGAGATATCACAAAGAAAAAGTGTTTGCCAACCTCACAATTTAGCTACTGTCAAATTTATTACAAAATCTAGTGTGGATAAATGAGACTATCCCTATCAGATCACCTCCTATCAATTCTTCCAATTTGGTCATATCTTCCTTCTGGTTTCCTTTTTAAGAGATAACTACAAAAGGAACAGCTTTCATGCATAAAATATGATATATGACTTGTTGTGATATATCAACAAGAGATAAAAATCAACTTCTCTATTTCATATAATGAAAAGTCCCCAATAAATTCTCCAATTCATAAAACCTCCTAAGGCTAAAAACCAAGGCTCTATTGCATTCTAAACTGCACTCTGAATATTTTAGGTATGTGACAGCAAATTAAAAACAAAACAAACCAGAAGGACCAAAAATAACAATAAATAAATAAATAAATAAATAAATAAATAAATAAATAATAAATAAAGACATTCATTGCTATGAATCACCAAGTTATCTTCTTTATGCTCAGTAATTTCAAAACGGCTGATTGCGAGGTTTTAATAACCCAAATCTGTAAAAGTGGAAATCTACATTCACTAAAAGCTACTCAAGCTTCACGAAATTCCAAGCATCATACCAGATTCACATCAATTTGGTGTGGTAACTATGGCTTATATTATAAGCAAAGATTAACTGTTAATATCAATATCTAAATTCTAGATCATGTCCTTTAGATTGGACCCTTTTAGTGTTGGTGATCTCTCACATTGTGGAGATCTCTCAGTGTCTCCTGTAACCATGATGATTATTCCAATGGTTTTGTTGATACACCACCACAAAGTTCCATAAGCTTCAGAACCACCCCTGTATCAGTGTTAGCAGAAATTTGTACACCCTGACCTTTCACTCCACATGTTTTCTTTAGTCTTCAATGTGTCAGAGCTGTGTGTGTTTTTGTACACACATATGTGCGTGCACACATATGTTCAGGTGTCCATGTGGAGGAGGCCGGAGGTTGATGTCAGGTATTTTCCTCGATTATTCTCTACCTTATTGTTTTCTGGGACAAAATCTCTCACTGAACCTAGAACTTACTGATGGCTGATCAGCAAATTCCAGGGGCTGTCTCTATCTCCCCAACATTGAGATTAGAGATACACTCTCCATATCTGACTTTTTATGCTGGTCTTCATGCTTGTGTTCCAAGTACTTTATTTACTGAGCTATCTCCACAGCTCCTGCTTCCCCTTTGAAGTTATACCTTGTCATTTAAGACACCAAAATCATGTTTCTTTACACACTCCCTTAGCTTCTAAATGTAAATACAGTTTTTAGGTATTATAGTCAAAATGGCAGATGCCTATAGCTAGCTTCTATTTCTACATATGCTTTGAGTAGAAGCCCTGCATGTTGTGGACTAATTTTTCCAACGTTTGGTTTAGGAAATAGATATCTAAAGTGGAATACTGCCTTCACAAGCAGAGGGCAGGGCTGCTTACAGCTCAGGAAGACAGAAAGAATGCCTCCCTTGGGAGTCAATGGATAGTGATTACTGTCCATTATAATCTCAGGGTTCCTTTGCTGTAATGGAAACCACTGCACACCAGCATCAATCTTCCTATTACTCTGGAGAAACTGAGGTTCAGGAAATTAACACAAATGTTTCTCTGTGAGTAGTAGGCTATATTTTGTCTCTGACTCAGATTTCATGTGTTCTGTCAAAATCCTTGAGACTTTGGTAAACTCCCTTGTCAGCTTGAAAGTAAGAAATAAAAAGTTCACCACTAAATTTGACCTTTATATTTAGGGACCTGCCCTACTGATTTAAGACTAAATACAACATATGGAGCTAAACTAAGGAGAAATTGATAGGTAATACTTTTCTCTGGATGATTGAAATGTTGACATCAACATGTTTGCCTTCAGAATGAGTACCCCCCATATACACACTAATCCTAACCTGCTTGTGACAAAAGCACATAAACAAGAAACCCCACAATGACTAAGATTTCTTGAGTTCTTAAATTCTGTAACAGGCACTGAGATTTTCACTTAATGCTCACAAAATCCTAGTGGCTATTTATTGTCATTACAGCTAAGGAAGGCTGAATGCAGTAGTACAATTGGTCTCCTGATCCCATATGCTCTGAAGACAAATAGTGCATACCAACAGAACTCAAACATACTTAATTCTTCATCTGTTATCCTTTCTTTCAATGATAAATCTCTTCCCAATTAACATCTGTGCAATGGAAAACATTTGTGAAATGCTAATTTAAAAAAAATATTCCACAGTGAGATTTTTTCCTTGACCAAAGTCCTTCATGTCATTCTACTCTGAAACATTCTATCCCTGGCAATGCTCTACCTGTATATGAAAGAATTGGGGCTGCAGCTATAAAATTCAACTTCTAACTAGCTCCAATTGATGTCTGTGTTTTTGTTTTTCTTGTTCCATTTTGAGTCAGGCACAAGGGAAATGAAAAAGGAGGAGGGCAGGAAGTGCTTTGCATAATGCTTCAAAGACACTGGATTTTTAGACCACTCAGAACCTGTAGAGAGAGTGCTATTGATTAAGTACTAGTGTCACTCTGTTATGTAAAACACCATGAGAATAGCCATCTATCTTTCTCTGGTTTGGGTAAAACAACATTGGACCAATTTATTATCAATAGTGAAGCTGATCTGCCATTATCTCATTTACTATAATCTCTTCTACTTCTTCTTCCCTTGGGTACATTAGTGTTCACTTATACACACAACCTTGCTGTTAATAAAAAAGATTTATGTGTATGGTAGATTTTATTCTTTTTATCAAATGTTTAGTTAAGGAGGCTTTATTGCATAAAATAACATCCTTATGTAGCACACAGTAGATTTAGCTTTTCTAAGACCATTTTTTATCATTCCATATTTCAAATCAGTCTATCCATTGGGGATTTTATTTTGCAGAGCAGTTCTGACTTAATATATTGTTTACTTCATAGACAAATCCTTAAGAAAGAAGCATTAGACTATTACTATTCGAAGCCTAGAAACTGGCAGAGCTGCTTCCCAAGAAGTAGAGGGGAAAATGGTTTATTCAAAGACTAAATTTGGCATAACAAGGCCTAGAGAAATTGGAAATGGACCTTCCCAACTTGTATAAGTTTGGGAAAGAAAGGCAATACACAAATGAAATCCACAAAAGATGAGAGTTAATCCTTTATCTTAGTAATATTATTCATAGATATTTATTATAGGAAGATAATTCAAAGTAAAAAAATAAAAATTCTATGAACGGTACAGCATAGTGCAAGACTGCACTTAGAAACAAAAAATCATAGACAAAATGAGTATCTCACAAGAGGCTTGTACAGAGTCTCTGTTTACAAAGAGACACTTGTGAATAAGACCAGCTGACATATAAGAGAAACCGAAAGAAGAAACAGACTATAATCCTCATCCTCCAACACTAGCCCTGCTAAATTCTTTCAGCAGCAAAACTATTCATAGAAATGCATTACCTGAAGAGTCCTCGCTTTTTCCTTCCTTTCCAAATTCGACTCATCTAAAATACCCAAGTTCCACTTTTACTACTTCCCTTTAATCTTTACTTCTTTTGAGTCGGTATCAATTTGCTACAACCTGCAATTCTCAACTTAGGGCAATTTCATTTTCCCAGCAATGTGTGGTAGAACCTAGAGACATTTTGGTTGTTACGACAGAAAGTGTAATAGTAGACTCTACTGGAAAAAAGGTCAAGAATGAGGCTAAATATTCTACAATTCACAGGACAGCTCTCACAACCAAGAACAATCCAAAATATCAACGGTAGAAGGGTGGATAAACTTTACAATAATTTATATGATGACACAACAGATTAGAATATTTTGACAATAAGTAAAAATAGGTAAAATATCTGAAAAGATTCCCATTACAATTAGTTATCAAGGAAACACAAATTAACTAACAGGATAATATAACTTAAAATCCACCAGAATGGCTGTCGTCCAAAAGACAGATGATGGCAATTTTTTTCTCAGGGTACGGAGAAACTGGAGCTTTTATACACAGCTAGCTGAAATGAAAAATGATGTTGCCACTGAGGAAAAGAATTTGTCACTTTCTTAAAGCATTAAACCATAAAAATGTGACTAAACACTTCTATACCCAGTCATTAACCCAAGAAATATACTAGAATGCCTACACATGTACCTACTAACTTTAGTCATGATAGCTAAATCTGGAAACAACCCATATGTCCAATATATACCTACTGAATGCACATAATGTTAGGGGGCATCTTAAAATGTTATACGTCTATACATCAGATGAATAGACTAATTAAAAGGAATGTATTATTGACAGGTGAAACAGAATAAGCAACCATCAAGAATACACATACGCTGGATGTGGTGGCTCAGGCTTATAATTCTAGCAATTTGAGAGGCTGAAGCAGAAGGACTGCTACAACTTCAATGCTAGCCTGGGCTATGCAATGAATTCTAGACTGAGTGAGATCCTGTCCTAGTTTGTTTCTCCATTGCTGTGACAAAATACTCTGACCAACTTGGGGAGGAAAGGGTTTATTTTATCTCACATCTGTCAGGTCGCAGTTCATCAGTGAGCCCAAGGTAGGAACTCAGGGCAGAAACCTGGAGGCAGGAGCTGGAGCACAGACCATGAAGGAATGCTGCTTACTGGCTTGCTCCCCTGAACCCTGTTCAGCCTGCTTTCTTATGCAACACAGGCCATCTGCCCAGGGGTGGCACCACCCATAGTGGGCTGGGCCCTCCCACGTCACTCAACAATCAAGAAGGTGCCCAACAGACATGGCCACAGGCCAGTCGTATGGAAGCAATTCCCTAATTGAGGCTTCCTCAACCCAGGTGTGTCAAATTGACACTAAAGCTATCCAGCACAAATGACCCCTTATCAACTAGACACACAAACACATCACTATTAAACCATAGCCTTTCCAATTCTTATCCTCAAGTTATGATGTCAGCATTAATATCACAACATAAGACAGCACAACCTTAAAAGCCCCACAGTCCTTAAAAAATCCAAACACTTAAAAGTACACAGTCTCTTTTAAAAGTCTCTTAACTGGGGCCTCCTGTGAAATACAAAACAAGGACTGTCTTATTTCAAAGGGAAGAATCAGGCACACCTAAGCAAAACCTAAGTTCAGCAAAGTAGCTCAAAGCTGGACATATGGGATCCAGTCATGATGTTCTGGGCTCCAAGGGGTTCTGGCAGCTCCACTTCAATGACTCTGCAGTCCACAACACACACAGCTTGTCTTGAAGAACCAGGATGCTCCATGCCACACCTACTGCTGTTCTTGGTGGTCGTCCCATGGTCCTGGCATCTCCAAAAAGCTGGTGTCTCCACTGAAACTGAGGCTGCACCTTCACCAATGGCCTCTTCTTGCCTCTTGGGGTGCAAAGCCAGAGATTCTCTCCCTGACTCCTTCAGTCCTGGAGCCTTCACTGCAGCTGAAGCTGCACTTTGACCTATGACCTTTCCTGGCCTCTCAGGGTGCCAAGCCTCAGTTGCTCTCTGTGATCCCTGCATGCTTTCAACACCAGAACCATGCAGGAGACTGTTACGCATAACCAAGATGGAGGCTTTGGTCCCTTCTTGATCACAGCTTCTATGTGCGGACCCTGAGGAAATACCACCCAGAAGATTTCACCACCGTGATGCTGGTCTCTTGTTACTTACAGCTGATTTTTCAGCCTCAACTAACCAGCATCAATTGTCCCAGTAAAGCAAAGGTTTTACTTAAGGTTCTGGTCTCTTCTTAGCTTCAGCCCCAGTCAACCAGAACCAAAGAATCTCAATTCAGAATATCATACAAACAGCCCTGATAGTCTCTGCTTCCCTTTGAAGCTTCACAATCCAGGCCTCCATTGTCTACAACTCTTTCAGCATAACTGTTCCAAGCTCCACAGCTTTTTCAGCCCAAAAACATCAAGGTCAGGTCTGCCCCAGCAATACCCCACGCCCAGTACCAATTTCTGTCCTTTGTTTCTCCATTGATGTGACAAAATACTCTGAGCAATACCAACTTGGAGAGGAAAGGGATTATTTTATCTCACATCTCCCTGGTGGCAGTACATCAGGGAGCCCAAGATAGGAACTCAGGGTAGGAACCTGGAGACAGGAGCTGGAACACAGGGCATGGAGGAATGCTGCTTACTGGCTTGCCCCCCTGGCCCTGCTCAACCTGCTTTCTTATGCAACACAGGCCCACCTGCACAGGGTGGCACCACCCACAGTGAGCTCAGCCCTCCCACATCACTGAACAATCAAGAAGATGCCCGACAGACATGGCCACAGGCCAGTCCTATGGAGGAAATTCCCAATTGAGGGTCCCTCAATCCAGGTGTGTCAAGTTGACACTAAAGGTATCCAGCACATATAGTATCTCAAACAAAACTTAAAAAGACATCCATTTACTTGAATAAAAAATAAGAGAACAAATATACTAAGTGAAAGAAAACAAATGCAAAAGATCATAGACTAACTTATTGCACGCCTAAGAAATTTCTACACAAAATAATGACTTAAAACAAGTACACCGAAACATTTTAATGGGATAGAAATCATTAAAATAAAAAGAAACTACATATTGTGGTCTTGTTCCCGAAGGAAAACCAATAGAAAAGTGATTAGTGAGGTTTAATTATTTCACAAAAATTAGAAAGACAACTACCCATCTCAGATGTTAAAAAGCTATGATCATGAGAGAAAATAAAGAACTTTGTCTTGTGATCTGAAGAATAATTCATATAGGGCATATCTTAATATACCTGAATATTATCTGGAACCTGGAGCTCACACAAGTTAATGCTTCTTCCTACAAAACTGATATGGTATTCAGAGCATGTCTAAAAGTCCACAATTCTTTCCACATTGCTCTAAATTCGCCACCAGTTACAACTCCATATAACAGTATTCAAATACATAGGAAGAAAAGAAGTCACAAAGAATCATTAATATAAATATATAGCTATTTGGGAGTAAATTTCATTTTCTACATAAAATAATTATGCAAATTAAACCACAGTGAACTACCACTTATGATTCACTAGAAAGAATGTGAATTTTTATTTCATCTGCCAGAGCAATAAAAAGAAAAGTATCATTATTTGGGTCCTGAGTAATATTGAACTTAATAATTGGTAACAGAAACAGAGAGAATCCTATTTATTTATTCACTATCCTGTTATCTTTCCCTCTGGAGGCAAAGACTATAAGACCAGAGAGTTGGCTCAATGGGTAAAAGTGCTTGCTACCAAGCAGGAGGACCTGAATTTGATCCCTTCAACCAGCATGGTGGAAGAAGTGAACTGACGCCTGCAAGTAGTCCACCAACTTTCACACACACACTGAGGTACATGCACAGACATCATATGCGCACACATGCACATACACACACATATACACACACACAGACACACAAGCACACAAAGTACACAGATATGTCATAAAATGTTTTTAAAAAATTGTATTCTTGCATATGTTTGGGGTCCATATACCTGTATTCTGTTTAAAGGAATGTCGTGAGAAGAAATACAAAACAGTTTTAAATGGGAAATTGTTTTAAACCTTCTGGCCATAATTGCCTCAGATTGAGATGAGTAAATATTAAGGTTTACCTCCCCTGGGTGCTATTTACAACAATGTGCTTAGTTGTAAAAAGTCATAAATTGCACACTCATGGTTGTTCATGTTTTTGCAAGCTTGTTATTTCAATTACAAGTGTGTCAACCATGACTTTATTGCCCAGTTCCAATTTCAATGACTACTTTTGTAATAACTGTGCTGGATAGGTTTAGTATCAACTTGACACACCTGAGTTGAGGGAGTCTCAATTGGGGAACTGGCCTGTGGCCAAGTCTGTAGGGAACTTTCTTGATTGTTGTGCCATGTTTGAGGGCCCAGCCCACTGTGGGTGGTGTCACCCCTGAGCAAATGGGCCTGAGTTGCATAAGAAAGCAGGCTGAGCAGGGTTCAGGGGAGCAAGCCAGTAAGCAGCATTCCTCCATGGCCTATGCTCCAGCTCCTGCCTCCAGGTTCCTGCCCTAAGTTCCTACCCTGGGCTCCCTGATGAACCTGGGAGATGTAAGACAAATAAACACTTTTCTCACCAAGTTGGTAGTGGTCAGAGTGTTTTGTCAGAGCAATGAACAAACAAATTAGAACAAAGACTGAAATGTGGGAGAGCAGTGGATCTCCAGAGATTGCCAGACATGGAGTTGCGTTCCTATAGCATAGCTAACATAACTTGTCTAGGATACAGACAGACACTTTAGAGTACTTTGCCTCCATGCAAGGTACCAAGAAAAAAAATTAATCACCCTGCCTTCAAGATCCAACTACTAAGTAACAAGACATTATTTTTCCAAGTATGGTACTTGGATTATTTTGTCAGAGACCTAAAAGTTTGACTAAAGTATTAGTATCTCATACCAGAATTCCTTGACAGAGTAACTGGGGAGGCAAAACTTTTAATTAAGTTTCTCGAATAATTCTTATACATATTAGAATCTGAGAGCTAATAGAATATGATGGGGAAAATCATAATAGCTTACAAACACTAAACCATTATACCCTTATTACACTGAAAATATACATTATCTTTTGTCTCAGATTAAAGGATAGCAGTCTGTTCGTCCCCATTATGCAGTCATAAAAATAAAGAAAAGTAGTGCATTAGGTTGTGAACATCAGAGGTCCAGATCCTAATTCTAGTCCTAGTATTATTCAATAAATTACCCAAGCCAAGTTATCCAAATTATAATAGCTTCACTTTACTCTTCTGTAATATTTTTAAGAATTGGCCTAGAATCTAGAGTTTCTATATATTTTACTGAAAAGCCATCATTAAAAAATGCTATATGAGACACTACACAGAAAACAAAAGCACAGCTATTTTGTTTGGAAGGCCACACACACAGTATATTGGACTGCCTCATAGGATTCTGACTGCAAACGCCCTTGAGGGTATTCCATAGAAATTTTACGCTGCCTAGATTTAAAACCTCTGGTCTATCTAAGATCCTAGATTCCTTACACTTTCTTAAAATTCTGTTTTGATGTTTTCTTTTTGAAAGGATCTTGCTATGTATCCCAGGCAGACATTTAACTCATAATCCTCCTGTATCCCAGGGGCCTGGTTCCTCCAAAGGGCAGGGCCTGCTTCAGAGAACTGACTGAGGAGCATTAGCCACGGAGGAAGGGGCTTCTGGGAGCCATCTTGGGACAGGAGCCTACTGGAACAGGGTGGCCAGGCTGGAGAAAATGAATGGCCCAGCATTTACCGACCTGGGGCGAGACTACTGGCCCAGGTAAAAGCTATTGGTGACTATGGACCGGCCACTGGAGTGATCTGGAGTGGCAGGCTCACTATCTGGAACGGCAGGCTCTGAGCTGCAGCGCAGAGCTGGGCACAGGTTTTTGTCTGTGAGTTACTCCCCACCGCAGAAGGTATAAACTATAATAAATTCACATAAAAATATGTTATATGGTTTGTCTGATAGTGCAAGAGACCCCGAGAGAACTTGGGTGACACCTCCTTTCTCAATTTCTTGAGTGCTGTGATTCTACGCATGTGCCACAATATCCAACTTTTCTTGAAATTTTGACTGTCATGAATAACCACCCTTGAATGTCTTTAACATCATCTCTAAATTTTGTTCTGATTATTTTTTGTTCTTCAGACAACATCTCACTATGTTGATCTGCCTGGCCCAGAAAATATGTAGATCAGGCCAGCCTTGAACCTACAGAGATCCACCTGCTTCTACCTACCGGTGCTAGGATTAAAGGCATGTGTCACCAGGTCAGGCACTGTGCTATTTTTAGAACTCTTCTATCTCCTCTGCTCCCATTTGGAAGATAGTGGGTATGCTAGAAGTAGAGGAAGACAAATTTAAGGAGATCTATAAACCCTGATGATTATGGATGCTTTAAGGTGCCATAATTAAATTTTCATACAACTTTGTGTTCCTTGAATAGACATATATCTATCGATTTTTTTTTTGAGACAGGGTCTTTATGTAGCCTATGGTGGCCTAGAACTATGTGGAACAGCCTGACCTTCATCTCACAGAGATCCATCTGCCTCTGCTTCCCAAATGCTGGAATTAAAGGCATGAGCCATCATACCTGGCTTCCTATCTACTTTTGAGTATAGTTCACACTGAAGTTCTTAGATGATGCTACACAACTCCACAGTGCTGCCTGTCATCAGAGCTTGAAGATCACTACATTACTTAATACTTTGTTATTAATCCCACAATTTCACTACTCCAATCACTTTTGAAAGTTCCTAGAAACCATTTTGCATATTTCTTCAAATTCAAGTTCTACTGCCCATTAATAGAATGTTTTTAATCTTAATTTTTTTCTTCCAAATAGTTCATATCATACAGTCATAGGTTCTGATCTTAAACTCTTTTATTCTTATTAAACTTTTTAAAAGAAATATTTAATTTTTAAAAATAATTTGTGTGTGTGTGTGTGATTGTGTGCTTCCGTGTGTGCGTGTGGGTATATGCACATGAGTGCAGGTCTCTGCTGAGGCTGTATAGGAGGGCATCAGAGCCCTGGGACCTGCAGTTATCAGCAGTTGTCAGATACCTGATCTGGGTGCTGGTAATCATACTCAGGACCTTTGCAAATGCAGTAAGAGATTTTAACCACTGGACAATCTCTCCAGCCCTCTCAGGATGCTAAAGTAATAGGGTGTTAGGATCAATAACCTTTTATAGAAACTTTACTTCTCAAGTCCAATCATACAAGTACCATTGTATGAAAGTTGAACAGGTAGCTTTGCTTCTCCTGACACATTAATGTTGCCTAAATACATAATTCAGTATAAAGCAGTATAAAGATATATATATATAATGCAAAGAAATCTATAAATTAGTTTTAAATGGCAACATGTGTTTTAGGTCAGCAAATTTCTACTGTAAAAATTAAGACAGTAAATGATAGGTAAAAGCAGGATAGGTGAATTAAGTCACAGACAAGAACTCTTGTGAGATAGAGTTTATTAGCAGTGGAAAAAGCACACCAGACAGTTCCCTTTGGGGAAAAGCTGTCTATCCACAGATTGTTGCTGGGGAAGGCGGGAAAATGTTTTTTAAAAAGTTAGAGGGGAGAGAAAGAGAGCCCAGGCCTTATCAGGAGAAAGTAGCCTCTGTCAAACCTCCCCCTTCTGTCCTCTTTGATCAGCAAGGATCTGGGTCAAAAGGTGTCTGTTTATCCTTTAAGATCATCAAAGAGGAAGCATGCTGTGGAGTCTGTTTATCTTGTCTTCCAAGGTCAGGGTTCTCATTAACTCACTTCCTGCATTTTCAGGGGCCCTGTAGAACCATGAGGCCCTGCTGCATTGGGGAGGGAGTTCCTGTAGGTCCAAACCCTAAAGTAAACATTTTCTGTTTGCAGGCCATGCCTCTCCCTCTCAGCTTCTATATCTTCCTACAATGGTTAGAGACAGCACACAAATGAGTGGATATGACTAAGTTCTAAAAAGTATCATTTAAAATATATAAAAGCAGGTGGTGATCTGGATTTAGCCTATAGGCCAGTTTCTAAAGTGAAAATCTTATGTGCAAGGGGAGTGGTTTATAAACAAACATGGGATGATGACATAACCTACATACTATTTTCTACAATAGACCATAATAGAAATCCAGTTTTCTGATTATCAAGTATATTATCCCATGTACACATGTGATGAAATAATGAGAAAGAAATTCTTGCTTTTGGATTTTCATTTAAAAAACGGAGAGTTGATTTAAATTTCTAGAGAAATCTTTTATGTTTTTAGAATCCCATATATTATTGTCTATGTATATATATATATATATAAATAAATAATTTCCACCCTTTCCACTCCCCCCTCCTACCACTCTCTCCCTCAGTCCCTCAGTATCTGTTGATTGCTCTGTAGCCCTTCATCTAGAGGAGAGACCCTGTGTCATTTCCCCTATCCACATTGGCATGCCAACTGGTGTCATTATGCAGGTCTTCTTACGCCAATATATTGTGAAGATTTCATGGATGCAGTTTCCCTATCATGTCTAGAATGTATTATCTAGCAGCAGGCATCCTATTCCTCTGGCTTTTACAATCCTTCCCCTTTTCCACAATGTTCTCTTAGCCTTAGGTATAGGAGTTTCATTGTTTATGTATCAGTTGGGGCTAGGCATCACACAGTCATTTACTGTTCGATCAATTGTGGGATACTGTAATAACCTCCATCTGTTGCCAAAAGAAGTTTCTTTGATTAGTGGTGAGAGATACATTTATCTGAATACAAGGATACATATTTAGAATATAGGAAGGCATTACTTTGGTCTAAGAAAAAGGCAATAGTAGGTTCTTCTCTATGACTTCTCCAACCACATGTACTTGGCTATGTTTAGTACCATGCATGGATTACCTTCCATTGAGTGGGCCTTTAAGTCCAATTAAACAGTTGTTGATTATACCCAAGATAAAAGTGCCACTATTGAACCAATAGAGAATTTTCTGGGACAGTCGTTGTTGCAGTTCATCAGATTTACAGCTCTGTAGGACCACTGATTGATTTTCTCCCTTGCCAGCCTGCATAGCACCTTCTGATACTGTGAGAGCTAGTCTTAACGGAGGAGGCTTTGAGGTCAGTTCCAGTTCCATTGTTTCAAGTCCTGTGTCTGAAGTATGTAGTGCCTTCAGCAATAGGGTCTTACTTTAAGTTGTGGGAGGCAGCCAAAAGTATCAAATTTCTAAAAATAAATCTTAGTTTCATTTATTTTAGAGGAAAGACAAGACTGGAATTCAACCCAAGGCTTCATACGCCCTAGATAAGAACTCTATTATTGTTCTTCACCCCCAGCCCTATTTTAGTCATTTTACTATTTTATTTTCTTTCATGAGACAGACTATGTAGCCCAGGCTAGCCCAGAACTCAATTCCTCTTGACCCAGCTTCCCGGATAGTAAGATTATGAGTGTACAGCATTGAACCCAATTTACCCACTGTAACTAACAGGCTTGGATTAAAGAACATCAAGTATTGTTTCTATATATCTTTCCCTCCTACCACACTATCATATACATTTGTCACATTACCTCACATTGGCATCTGCATCCTCTGAAATGGAATTTCTGAATACTCCAGAAACTGGTGATGAGTTTTTTGAGCATTTTCCATATCTTTTATTCCATATATACACATACATGGATATATGCATTGTGTATGTGTATAAAGCCTGAGATATATTTATCTAATTAAATTCTAACCACACGGGAATTATTTCATTAACACTTTTGATAGTAAATGCTTTAATCTCTTAACAAATACTTCCACCTATTCGATTTATTGAGAATTAAAATTTATCTACCAAAAGAACTGTTTTCTATAGACATTCTTATCTGACAAGGTACAAGTTAGGCACTAGCCACCTGTAGCTATTTGCCTTTAAATTTAAATCAACCAAATGGAACTGAAACTAAGATTCAGTTCTTCAGTCACATTAGCTGGGGTGCAAGTGCTGGAGTGGCCATGTGTGACTACTGGTACCATATTGGATGGCAATATAGGATATGTCCATCATAACAGGAAATTCTATTGAACAGTGCTAAGGTGAGCAACTGAGGAAGCTGATAAAGTAGAAAATCATAAGCACTGATATTTAAACACTTCATTTTATCTTAATGTTAAAAAAGATTTTTTTCAGTCACTTTTTGTGTTGTACCACAGTTTGGTCTTTGAGATCATTTACTAGAGTGTAAAATCTTATTTACTACATGTTTCATATTTAGTGAATCGTGTTTGTTGCAAGGTTGACTGCTTTAAAAAAAATCATGTGTGTGTGTGTGTGTGTGTGTGCGCACACGTGTGTATGAACATATGGACTGCAGGCATGTAAATGCACCCGTGTCATGGAATGGCCATGGAGATCAGAAGAGGGCGTTAAATTCCCCTGAAACTGGAGTTATCCATGGTTGTTAGCCACCATGTGGGTGCTGGGTATCAAACCCTGGTCCTCTGCAAGACCAGCCAATGCTCTTAACGACTGAGTTGTCTCTCCAGTCCCCATAGTTGATTGCTATGATTAAAAGTCGAGAAAGAACTTAAGGATGTTTGTAAGGCAACTGAGTGCAGAAAATCTATAGATTTTTATGACTTTTTTTTCAAATTTCTACAATAATTTCAGAAACCTAATTTCATAGACACTGTTTTCAATAATTAATTTTTTAGAATGTTATTACGTCTCTTATTTTTTATTTATTTTGTATGCTTTTACTGAATTTTTGTGTATTGTATGCAAAACATCTTAATCATCTTTATGATCCTTCTTCCATCTGCATCCTCCTTAGCCACCTATCTCACTGAATTTCATGCATTCTGTCATTTATGTTAAGGTCTACTGAGTCACGTTAGTGATGGTGTCAGCATGTACAAGACCCCTGAAAACTCAAGCAGACAAAAACCCAGCATAGAACTGGAGAAATGAGCAGCAGGCCACAATCTTAGCCGAAGAACTATCGGTAGCTGATTACTGAGGGTGAGGAACGGTTGACCTTCTTTAAGAAGGTGAGTATAGATAGGCTGACTGAGGGTCATCTGGGTACGCTAACTTGACTCAATAGGACTTAACATAAATAACTTTTGAAACAACTTTTACAGATATATTTTATTATTTTAAATTCTGTTCATGTGTGTCTGTAGGTGGGTGTGGGCACATGCATACAGGTGCTAATCAAAGCCACAGGCTTCCAATCCATCTGGCTGTTGGAGTTATAGGCAATTGTGAGTCACCTAAGTGTAATGAAGATTTTTAACTCTAGAACAGAGTGGAGACCTTTCGGCACAGGGTAAAATGAAGCTCCTTCAAGATTACAAAGTTTCCTCTGACTCAGAAAAACAAACAAGTGAACAAGCACATTTCTAATAACCCACATAAGTGGAGCCAAGTTTGAACCTTGGAGTATTCCTCCAAGTTTCAATTAAAATGTGGTGTTTTCTATTAAAGGGGAGAGAACAGAAGGAAGAGGGTGACTTCTGGATACACAGATCAACAGAGGTTTCAGAGATAAAGTAGCACATAACAAAATATATTTTTTGGCATGGGATATTGTGAATTTCCTAGTCAGGGTCTTGGCCAACAGGAAGAGTTTTAACATTACAGACAGGAGGAAGGGTAAGGTGATAAGCTTTTTCAATTCAAGGAGAGTCCTACCTTTGTATATTGCAGCACACTTATTCTTCATATACTGTGATTCTGACATCCTTCCAATGAAGGTAGCTAGTTTTCCTGCTGCTTGAAGAAAGGCTAATCCTCGTGCAGAAGTAACACTCTGTGCCTTCTGGGACTCCTTAGAAATGTTGTAACCTCGTTTGGGTGGCTCTCCCTTGGTCCATGAACACTTATGCTCTGAACTTAGACAAGTTTGGAAGTCTGATTTACCATTCTGAGCTACACATTTACAATAAATGGAGCAGCTAGAACCAGAAACTGCATTTTTGGCCAGCGTTCAGCAAACCTTTTCTCCAAATGGCTAGACACATTAGTAGATCCGTAGTGAAGTGCCTATCAATCAGCTTTACACGTAGATGTTCCTAGTGTTGCATGGCTAGCTTATACTTTTGGTAGAGATGTAGCTCAGTGGTACAACACTTCCCTGGCATGCACAAGGTCCTGAATTTAATTCCTAGTACTGAAAAAAAAAAAAAGGAAGGAGAAGGTAGGGAAAGAGGAAGAAGACGAAACAGTGAAACAGGCATTAAATATTTGAGAACCGTGGAGTCTTACAGGGCCGTACAGCCCAGGCTTCTTCCATCTTGTCATCATGCCATCATCGTGGTGCCTTTGACTTGACTCAGGTCCAAGACACGGTAGCACTAGGTCTGCATTCCATCAAAGGGAAACAGTACAGAAATGAGTTACATGGAAGCCTAGCCGCAAAACAGTCTGGAAACTATGTCCAGCCAACAAATTGAAATTTTCTAGTATTTCCAAACAAGGGTCAAAATCTGAATGGTTTTGTATATCCAGAAGGTTAACAAAGTTTGTTTATAATTTTATAGTAATTTTTAAAATGACAAATATGCAATGGGCTATATCTGGGCTGCAAAGCCTAAAATATTTACTGCCTTGCCCTATACAGATAAAGGTTGTCTAGGCCTATTTTGGAAGAAGGGAAGAGGAGATACAGGAAAAGAGCAAGAAATTCCTGCCACATTGATAATCGGCTTAACACTGGGAATGATCAGAAATATGTAAACAATTAAAAATAACATAATCTCATAGAGTTAGTAATTTGGAGTTAATTTTATGAATCATCTTCATTATATAAAAGATTTAGCATACTTTGACATATTAGCCTTGTCACTAAGCTGAACAGAATTGATATGCTTAAACAGAATTTAGAGCATTTCATAGAGATCATTGGCTTTGTAGGTTTGCTGTATCATATATATTTTTGTCCTATGTACCCCATGCTGTCCTAGAATGTGGGGTAATCCTCCTGCCTTTGCCAACAAATTATATTGCTTGCAAAACACTTTTAAATCCTTGGAAAGCTTTGATTGTTTGCACATTGAATTGTTCTATCAGATCACTGGAAGTATATCAAAGGAAAATATATTAAGTGTATAACTGCAGTGTGAAATATTTAAGAGCATTAACTACTTTGAAAGTGGATCTTATTATTTAAGAAACTATAATTTGTTTGACTTGAATGAGCTAAACACTACTCAAAGAAAACATGAAGGGCACTGTACTTAATTTTACATTTAAAAATAGAATAAAGAAGGTGTGGAGACACATGCCTGTAATTATAACACTTGGGAAACAGAGGGAAGAAGAACAAGGGTTTAAGTATATCTTCAGCTACATGGTGGTTAAAGGTCAACCTGGGCTAAGTTATACCCTGTCTTTAAAAAAAATTTTAAAACCCTCTGTGTGTGTGTGTGTGTGTGTGTGTGTGTGTGTGTGTATCAAGGTGGATCTGATTATCCATATATGCAAGTACCAAAGTACTGTGCCCTTATTTGTTCAGATAATCATGCCATTATAGATTCAAGAAAGTACTGCTTGTTCCATGTCAGACTCCCATGGCACTCTCAGTGGAGAGGTGATCTAGCTTTATGGAGAAAATCTCACAATAAAGTATTTCCCTGAGCTATTCCTTATATGCTAAAGGACAGTGCTGAGCCCTATTTATTTTGTGTGTGTGTGTGTGTATGTGTGTGTGTGTACTTGTGTGTCTGTATGTGTGTGTGTGAAAATTATATACAGAAGTTCAAACACAAGTTAGGATATTTCTCAAATATAAGTCTAAACAAATAAATACGAAGAAAAAAGCCAAGCTACTGTAAACAACATTTGCTATATGCAGGGGTTCCCTCCAGACATCAAGCTGATCACTGGCTGGGAAACAGGTCCATAGATAATGTCAAAGGATGAAAAGGCATGAAAGGTACTGTAACTTAACACAGAACAAACAAGAGACACATGCCAGTCTGAAGAAGATTTGAGTTGTTTTGTCCAATCATCTACAAGAATGTTTTCTTCCTGGCTCTTTGTGGTGTTAGTTAACAAAGGAATTTCAGACAACCAGCACTATTCAAGCCTTGCTGAGTCCCATCCTATTAATGAGAGCTACAGAAATGCCACTCAGTTCAACTGGCAGATGCCATGGTACTGTTTTCTCTGAAGTCCTTACAGAGAATGGAAAATAAACGCCAGAGCAATGAACAATCACCCACTGAATTCAAACACTGTTTCATCTTAACAAAAGTATCTTTCAGAGAGAAATTCTATTTAATTTTGTCACTTTGAGATTATATCTGCAAAATTTTTAAATGCCTAGTTTTGACATTTTAAAACCTTCATATTTTCTGGAAGTTTAACATTTCAGTGTTTGATATTTTTAAATATAACTTACCATTCAACGTTACTGCTTTAAATTTAGCGAATGCTAAGGCTGTCATTTTTTGTCTCATACATCTAAATTCAAACCCCAGGTTGTCTGGTTTGATTTCCCCTTCTCATAGGGTGTTGGGGTAAGGTGTGGATTTCCAATATTAACTCATGATGATTGCCTCTGCAGTCTGTAGCGTATCAGCCTCCCCTTCCCATTGGGAAAACTGCCAAGCTGGTTTCAAATGCATGGTAAGACACTACTCCATCTTCTTGGCTCACCCTTTCTTCCCAGTCAGCCTTCTTTGCCAATCCATGTGTCAGTCTGTCATCAGGGGAGGTGCTTCTGAAGGCAGGACCCTAGAGCACCTTGCTTGTCACCAGCAATACTATTTCTGCCATCTCAGCAAGATGGTCAACTTCATCAGGAGCAAACTTTCTCACAAATCTGCATGCCCCCTGCTATACACACACCCAGCACAGTACCTAGAACAAAACAGGTGTCAGGAAATGTTTAGAGAGGTAGACAGGAAAAGGGGATAAGTGTGTGTTGTCCTACTTTCCTTTCCTGTTACTGTGATAAAATATCCTGACAAAAGCAACTTTAAGAGTGAAAGGGGTTATTCAGCTCACAATTCCATGTTACAGTTCATCATTTCTGGGGAAGTCAAGGCAGGTAGTAACAGCCACATTCAACAGCAGAGAGAGAATAAATGAAGGCAACAGTACAGGACCCAAATCCAGGAAATGATGCAGCCTCAACAGGCTGGGTCCTTCTCACATCCATTAACATAATCAAGACAATCCCCCACAGATATGCCCACAGCCAAACCTGATCTAGAAAATCCCTCATTGAGATTCTTTTTCTGGGTGACTCTAGACTCTGTCAAGTTGACAAACTAGACATCAGAAGAAGGAACTGCAGCTGAGGAGGGGGTAAAATGTGGGAGAAAGAACCATGGTACTGTTCGCTGTGAAGGTTGAGGAACTCTTTCTTCCCAGGACCTCCACTCAGGTATAGCCTGGCTCTTGGCTTATGGTACAGATGATAATGGCAGGATGAGACACTATGAAGCAAATGGTCAGCAAGACAAATTCCAAGTTAAAGGCAACTGCTGCCAAGCATGACAACCTCAGTTCAATCCCAGGTACTCACGTCATTGAGGACAGAACCAACTCCTGCAACTGTGTTCTGACTTCTGCTCACCATCCGTCTCACACACAAATATATACACAAATGCAAAAAAAACACATAAATAAACAAACAAAAAAGAAAGTACAAGATAGTAGGTATCCAAGGAGTAGGTGAGGACTTCTCAAGACAGAGATTGATACTTAAATGTCTTGCAATAGCTATATCTATCTATAGATCTCTCTGTCTATATATATAGTGTGTGTACATGTGTGTACATGTATGAATAAATACATATGTGTTTATGTATGTGTGTATATGTGTAAATATATGTGTGTATATATGTGTGTGAAAATATATGTGTGTATATTGATGTGCATGTGTGTAAATATATCTGTTTATATACATGTATCTAAATATATATGTGTGCATGTGTGTATGTGTGTAAAATATGTGTGTGCATGTATATATATATATATATTTACACATATATATGTATGTGTAAATATACATATATGTGTGTGTGTATAAATATACATGTGTTTATATTTAAGAAATTTCTGGCTTTTGAAGTTACATTATGTGATGGATGCTATTTATTTATTATTCTAACTGAATTTTTGAGATTTCCATACAATATCATTTAATGGTATTTAGATCCCCTCCCCTACCCGCACCTCCCCTTACTGACCTCTATCCAATTTAATGTACTCTATTTATATGGAGTCTAATTTGAGTCCTCAAATGTCTTTCAGTGTAGGTTCAACAGATGTAATTTATAACGAAGTTCAAAGTTTAAGCAAAGTTTTTCTTCCTTCCAAAGCTCATGTAAAACAGAAAGAAAAAAGATTGTAAGACCACAAGGGTACAATTTCCCTGACAGCTGGTCAGTAACTCATATGAACTCATAGCAATTTTGGCAGCATGTACAAATCCCTTTCTAGCTCAAACCAGAAAATTTTCCACCATAGATGTGGTGAAATGGGTAAGAAGCCTCAGTCCTATCTGAGAAACTATTGGTAATCAGTGACTACGGGAAGGGAAAGAGTCTCTTTCAGGGATGTGACTCTTAGCAGTCTAACCAGCCTCTAGTGGATGGAATCACACTGAAGAACA
>NW_008355477.1:2150875-2154428 GCF_000622305.1 Nannospalax galili
ATATATATATATATTTCATTTAATCAGGCAGAGACCAGTAAGGGGTGGTGCGGTTAGGAGAGGGGCTGTAAACACAATCAAAGTATACTTTATGAAAATAGCAAAAACTTTAACAAAACAGATATATGGGTAACGAAATAGTAGTATATTTATAAAATGGTGTATTATTCATCCTTAATAAATTAAAATATATGTTGAGGTAATGCCTGTAATCCCATAATCTAGAAGGCAGAGGCAGGAGGACTGCCTGGTTAAGACCAGTCTGGTTTATACTATAATACCCTGTCCAAAAGAAAAATAATGACAACAGGGGAAAATTGGAAAGATGAGGGGGAGAGCACCATAGTGGTTGTCAAAGGTTGTGGAGAACAGGCAATGATTAGTTACTGTTTAATGAATACAGTTTTCCTTTACAAAGAAAAGGTTTGGGAGACAGATGGTGGAGTGGTTGAACAACAGCATGAAGGTCCTCAGTGTCATGGAACAGTATCCTTTACAATTATCTAAATAGTAAATTGTATGTTTATCATAGTAAACACACATTTGAATAATTGTTAAAATGTCTCTATATATCATCAGCTTAATGAAAGGGAGAGTGCCTACAGAGACAAAAAAAAAACAAAACAACCAAACAAAAAAATCAAAGATTAAGGAAAGCTTGAAAATTAAGTGAAGTGAACAACAGGATCTCCAAGCAGCAGAAAAGGGATGCACATGACTCCAGAGGAGAGCTTACAACGAGGTCCATTAGTACTGATCTGTCTTGATCAGAAAAACTCCAGCTTGAAGTATGTGACCATTAATGCAGAGTCTAATAAACTGGTCAAAAGGTTGAGAAAAAGTGACTATTGAGTGCTCAGCTCTAAGGATGGCATCTATATCACCCCTTTCAAGACTCAGGAAACACTGGGAAAGAGAAGGCAGAAAGAATTAGAGGATGAGATAGTAGGCTGTGAAGCACTGATAAGAACAGGAGGTAGAAATTGCTATGCAGTTTTAAGTCAAAGACCTCAAAAGAACAATATCCAATTTCTTTCTCAGCTGACAGCTGGAAATTCCCTTGGGTCTGTCAGTAAACTTGTCCCTAACAGAGGCTAGAGATACCAGAACAATCTAATCCAAATATGTCTCTGTTTCCATCATAACTAGAGGCTGGGGATGCCAGTAAGGGGGCCTGGATACTATTCTTACCTGTTTTTTTTTTTTTTTTTTTTTTTTTTTTTTTTTTTCCTGAAGTGATACCCTGTTCCTAAAAGACATGCTGTTGGATAGGCGTGTCCTCAGTAGGAAGCAGTAGCAGCTGAAGGTCTGAATCCTAAGAGATCCCGTAGACTGGGGGAGATAGTCATCTATCTGGTTAGCTTCAATTGCCTGAGAGGGAGGGTCTAAGAACAGAGGCTGAGAAAGCCGAGAAGTCAGGAAGTTGCCTTCTTGGTAGGACTGGGGACGGCACTGGCAGGGCAACTGTGGATCTCAAAAAGCTCAGCCAAGATGTAGGGAAAGAGCCCATGGATGCATGCCTTTGTAAGTAACTCTCTTTCAAATATCATAAACTTCATTAAAAAGAAAAAAAACTCAAATGGGATGCATGATGTTGGTTTTGTCGGTCCGGCATTAGGACAGCATGGGCCTGGGAGCTGAGAGAGTACACGTGGGTCTCCCAGGAGAGAATTCGGTATTACGCATGCTGAGGACATGACAAGAATTTTGAGGCACCTGGACACCTGGACTGATAATTGGATTGACCATTTCATCTCCCCCTCTTCTCTTCCTGCCACTAAACCCTTATTAACTCCTGAGTAATGAGACTCCATGGAATCCCACTGTCGGGGGCCCCTCCTGCTGCATAGGAGCTCTGCTTTCCCTCTCCTAAGCTCCCTATAAAAAAATACTCCTTTCTAAAACTCATTCTCTGTGGTCTGGGAATTTCATTCTTCAAATTCGCAAGAAAAGAACCTGAAAGCCTCTGGTTTGAGGTGACCTTGGTGGCCACTGAGTTTCTGGGACCCTAACCTTTCAAGCTAAGCACAGCAGAACTTAAAAGACTTTATCGCTCTCAACGACACCCTGCTGTTTCTGGATCAGTACTGTCTGCTGGACTTGACATAGCTGTTACACCCATAGAATTACAGCAGCAGTGGTGACCTACACCATACTAGGCCCATTAACATTCCATCACAGATGAGGAAGGGGTTCCCAAGGTTCCATCTCTCCTCTGGAATCTACAGAGAGTTAATGGCTGCTGAGGGGATAGAAGGGAGTAATATTCCTCAGTGGTGTAACCACTGGTAAGCTGCCCATGCTCCAGCAAATGACCCCTCACTCTTGCTCTTGCAAGCATCCTAATTAAGTGCAATGAGGCACAAATAATAATATATGAAAACAGAAAAGGGAACTGATGAGAACAAGAAGGGATGTGGTGGGATGGGGAGGAGGATATATGGGGGAAAATATAGCCAAAGTAGATTATATAATACTTAAGTATGTACAAAATTGTAAAAGAATAAATTTTAAAAATAAATTGGAGCTAATGTATGTAAATGTCATAAAGAATTTCTCCTTGCTAATGAAATTATAAGATGGATTATGAGGTATATTGTTCAGGTTTGTGGGTGAGAGAATAGATCAAATTGAATTCAAAGGATCTCCACTTGTAGAAGAACGAAACTAAACCCCTAACTTTCCCCCTGCACAAAAGTCAATTCCAAATGACTCAAAGACCTCAATGTAAAGCCTGAAACTCTGAAACTATTAGAAGAAAACATTGGGAATAATTTACAAGACATGGGTGTAGGAAAGGATTTTCTAAACCAGACATCAATTGCCCAGGAAACAAAGGCAAGAATTAACAAATGGGACCTCATTAAACTAAAAAGCTTCTGTACATCAAAGGAGACAACCAAGGAAGCAAACAAAAAAACCACAGAATGGGAGAAAATATCTTCACCAGCGACACATCTGACAGAGGTTTAATAACCAGAATTTATAACGAACTCCAAAAACAGAGAACCAAGACTAGAAGCAACCCAATTAAAAGATGGGCTAAGGAGCTGAACAGAGAGTTCTCAAAAGAAGAAGTAAAGATGGCTATGAAGCATCTTAAAAGATGTTCAACATCACTAATAATTAGGGAAATGCAAATTAAAACCACTTTAAGATTCCACCTTACCGCAGTCAGACTGGCTAACATCAAGAAAACAAATGATACCAAATGTTGGAGAAGATGTGGGGAAAGGGGAACACTCATACACTGCTTGTGGGGCTGCAAACTGGTTCAACCCCTGTGGGAAGCACTGTGGAGAAATGAACCTACCATTTGACCCAGTTATACCACTCCTTGACATATACCAAAGAACTCATCCTATTGCACAGACACTTGTACATGCACGTTTGTTGCTGCTCTCTTCACAATAGCTAAGAGATGGAAGCAACCTAAGTGTCCCTCAACTGAGAGTGGATAATGAAAATGTGGTTCATTTATATGATGGAATTTTACTCAGCAGTAAAGAAAGATGAAATCATGAAATTTGCAGGTAAATGGATGGAACTAGAA
>NW_008355477.1:2155490-2155960 GCF_000622305.1 Nannospalax galili
TGTTGGCCAGGGTGGCCGAAGGGACTCACAGATAGTAACCCAGCATAGAACTGGGAAAATGAACAGAAGACCCCAGTCTTATCCAAAGGAATATTGACAACTGAATAGCGCTAGATGAGGAACAGCTGACCCTCCTAAAACAAAGCCCTTTAGATAGGCTGACTAGATTCACCAGAAGGACAAGTAGTGGGGAAAGGGTGGGGGTGCTGACAACACAGCAGACAGTAGCAGGGATATCAGAGTATAAATAGGGCTCTAGTAGGGGGAGGGAGGCTATGGGAGGGTGCTACCTGGGAAGTGTGTCTATAAAAAAATTCTTCAAAGCATAAAAATTTTCTCCTTAATAACTAGTAGATGTGAAAAACATTACCATTGAAATCTACCTGATGACTTTATATTCATGCTCAGATGCCAAAGATCTCAGAAAGTAACTGACTGTGACTAGTAACAATCAGATATATAGTAATTAG
>NW_008355477.1:2156135-2188478 GCF_000622305.1 Nannospalax galili
ATTTACAGCCACCTTTGAAAGAGTTATATCCTTGCCCTGGAATTTGTTATTGAATATGTCAATGCTGTTGTAATGAAATGCTTCTTCTAAATATGTTGTTATTAAATCAATGATAAATTGAGAAAAAAAGAAGAAAAAAAGTCACATATGTTTTGACCTAAAGCACGGCTCATTAACTGTTTTCAGAACCTTTTTTGAAAACATTTTCCGAAAGGGGATCATTTTCTCTAGTGGAGTAGTCTTCATGACTGTTTTGATTTTTGTCCTTTATATCAAAGTTCTTGATTCTCCACCAGGGACCATTACATTCCAGAATTCAGGACCTGAAGGTTTTGTCCTCTCTCCAGCTCCTTTAATTTCCACTGTCTTTCTACACTGCCATACCATAGCCTTCTGGTGGTTAAGAAAAAATTGATAGGGGTTCACCATGGTTCTGTATTTCAGTACCCAAAAGGAAGTCAGAAGTCAAAAGCACACACACACACACACACACACACACACACACACACACACACACCTACTTCACGTACCAGCAGGAAACAGCTGTATAACTTAGGCTATCTAACCTCTGCTAGTCCATGTGTGACTGGTCTCATTGAAGCTGGCCTCTGCTACTGAATGCTGGTTTGACTGGCCTGTATTCTTTCTCACTCCAGCTCAACTAATTTTGCCTTTAAATTTCATAGTATGGAGGCTGCATCGAATTTTAAATTGCATGTCAATTAAAAAGAAAGTAGGGGACTAGAGAGATAGCTCGTTAGGTAAAGGCACTGAATGCTCTTGCAGAGGGCCCAGGTTCAATTCCCAGCACCCACATGGTAGCTAACAATGGTTCCAATGGTTTATAACTCCAGTTCCAGGGTTTATGACACCTTCTGTGGGCATTGGTGCACTTACACACATGCAGGCAATACACTCATACACATAAAATAAAAAGAATAAATAAAATATTTTAAAAGGGGAGCAGATGGAATAATGTTTAATATCTTTCTTTTTCACTTGCTTTTTACCCTTCATATAATATCTATTCAGGAGCAATTTTGAAACTTTTTTCTTGAATCCAGTAAGTTTAAACACATAGATATGCTCAAATTCATAGAGTAACTAACTACCACACAACTGTAGTAAACACATAAAAAAAAGCAACTGTCATGATAGAGAAACCTATGGAAGCACAGCAATAGCTTTTACATTCTACAGTAGTAACATACTGAAAAATTCACCTGGTTTATTATAAGTGAAATTATTTTAAGAAATGATGAAATGGATATTCTTTTTTATTTTATTTTATGCAAACTTATGGCATGAGTGGATTTTACAGTTATTTACTTTTAAATTATTTATTTTTATGTGTACAAGTCTTTTATGTGCATGTATGTAAGCGTACCCATGTGTGCAATGCCCATGGAGGCCAGAACAGGACATTAGATCTCTTGGAACTATAGCTATAGATAGTCGTTAGATGCCATGTGTGTGCAGGGCACAAAAACCAGGTCCACTGCAAGAGTAGCCACTGCTCTTAACCACTGAGCGATCTCTCCAGCCCCTACTTATTTTATTTTTAAGGCTAAATCAATAGTTTATTTTATATTCAGCAATACAATTTACATATTAAATAACACTATAATAGAATGATTTGAATTTATTTGGTTTGTTTGCTTGAGTTTTGAGAAAGGGCTTCCCTGTAGCCCCAGCTGTCCTGGAGCTCACTATATAGACCAAGGTGGTCTCAATCTCACAGAGCTCTGCCTACCTTTGCCTCCTGAGTGCTGGAAATAAAGTTGTGCACCACTATGCCAGGCTATTTGATATAATTTTAAACAAAAATAAGGGGAAATTTTTCAGATTACAAAACCACTTACCCCCACAAAAAATATTTTAAATCATTTTTTTCTAAATCAGTTAATGAAACAAATTGTATTCATTGACTACTCATGTCTAATTTCCACTGCACTAATGGTGAATGGTATTAAAAAGAGAGGCAAACTTTCATAATTACTTCCTTGAAGGAACAACATGCTGGATTATTTTGGATTGCAAAAATATTTCTTGATAATTCAAAGCACAGAGTTGAATTCACATGTTCACCCCAGTTGTGTGTGTGTGTGTGTGTGTGTGTGTGTGTGTGTGTGTGCTAAGACAGTGCTGAAACCAGAAAAAAATACTTCATATCCTCTTTAGTGACTCATGTGTCCTTTTGCGTATGTTGTGTCCTTTCTCACCACCAAATATTACCCTCCGGGTATCTCTTTAACCTGAGTTTTCATCAGCTATTCAAAGTTGAGAGCAATGAAGAAATGGAAAAGATTCACCATTGTCCATAAATGAAAAAAAGAGCAAGGATTTTTATCTTTTTGAGAATCAAGGTCCTAATTAATCTGAAAGCCAGGAACTCTCTCCTCATAAAATTACCAACATATATATTGAATGAACAAGCTTCTGTAAATAATTTAAAGAGAACGTGAACCATCAACCCTCACTTTCCAAGTCTATCTTTTATACAGAAACACATCACAGAATAGAAGAACTTTTCAAATGGTGGTTTGCATATTTAGGTTAAGTGAGCAGATAGCCAATATTTGCAGAAAAAAGGATAACTATATAATGTATAAAAATACATGCAGTTATAAAGAGTTTACAGGTCTTTCTTACAGAAGATTCCAATTTATTGTAACTGCTACATAAATTAATTTCTGAAGCATAAATTCATTAATTTTCTAAAGTATACAAAGTACATGATATTAATTTGGGGAATTGTACTTTCAAATATCCAGCATAAAACTGGTAATATAATTAGTCTCAAAATTATACATTATAATTGATCACTATTCAACAAAAACTCCAAAAAACATAGGATATCTGCTTTCAGTTTTGTAAATCCTAGGTTACTATACAGCAGATATTTAAAGAACATATTTTATGATTGGTGGTACTTATTTTATATACTTATTCAAGATAGATTGTACTAGTTCACAAGAAAGCTGAAAAACATGATACTTTGCGAACTATACTAATTTTAAAAGTCAAAATTCCACTAAAGGTTAATTGTGATCATTAATCTCACAAAGAGTTTTACCTTCAATAATTAAAATCAGAAAATTAAACACCTTATTAAAAGCCAGATTACTTCAATTAGCCAATTCTAAATAAGCAAAATGAGAATGATTTCTGTGTTTTTTTCCAGTGGATTCATAATTTTGCAAATCAAAAAGCTGAAATATAATTTTTCAAACTCTTACAACTTATAGCTAAAATATAGGTATTAAAAGTATGATTGTATTTAATGGAGTGGTGAGACCCTTAATTTAAATATTGTTTCAGCTTTATTAAAAAACTACTAATATTCAAGGCTGGAGATATAGTTCAAGGTAGGATATTTGGCCAGCCTGTATGAGGCCCTGGATTTCATCTCAATCGTCACATAAAACAAAATTTTAAAACATTGAAATCAACCTTAATTTTTAAAAAATCTCTAAGATTCATCATTTCATAAATCATGTTTATGAAAATGCTCCTCATCTTATCATGGGCTCACTTCCCAATAAATCCATTGGAAGAGACAAATATCATAAGGTGAAAATATATATAACACATCTGTCCTAACCAATATCATTTACCATTGTAAACACGAAACTGTCAGTAGTAACATGTTATCTGCCTGTTTTTATATTATTTAAAAGAGAGAATATAAATTTATGCATAAAGAATTCTTTTAAGAACAACTAATCATTGGTTATGTAAAAATAATTTCATTTGGCATCAATGCATTGGAAAGAATACAAAAATGAATAGGACACCAGAAACATAATTTTAATGAAAAATGTGTTTCTACCATTGAAACACATTCACAATCTCATCTAATTGGTTTTTTATTTTGATTTTCTTTCTGTCTCTTATTATACCAAATCTTTTTACCCATTCTATTCACCCTTTTCTATAAATATTAATCACATTATAATAGCTATTTTAAATTCATTGTCCGCTAATATCAATATCTGAATAACATGTTATCATCAGATGTCAACATGTTTTGCCATTTCCTGATATATAGAATTATGCTTTCCTACCTCTTTCCAGTCTAGCTATTTGTGATTTTATATTGGGCATTACTAATGATATATAGAAACTGGAAACTGTTATGAAGAGTATTGAGTTCTGTCTTATCAGACAATTCCATAGGACCTTGATTTTCAGGTCTTCTTAACATGGATATATTTCAATCTCACTCTTATTTCAAGACTAGTGAGTTCTCATTTCTGAGAAATGGTCCTTACTAGTAAGGTGTGGTTATTTGGGGAATGCAAAGAAAAAATCTTAAATTTTTCAGCAAGCCTCTATTACTGGGTAGGCTATAAATATCAATATCTATCTTTTTATCACATAGTAGAATAGGTTCCTTCATGTTATCTTTTCAACAGGGACATATGTAGCCCAGGCTGGCTTTGAACTCACCTATGTAGTTGAGGCAGACCTTGAAATCCTGATCCTCTCAAGTGCTGGAATTACAAGCATGAGCCACCACGAATGGTATTCAGCCATATATATATATATATATAATTATAATGTTTGTTAATTTATTTACTGTGTGTGCACATGTATACAGCAAGTGTGTGTACATGAAGGTCAGAGAAACAATTTACAATAGTTGTTTCTATCCTTCCACCATGTATGTCCCAGGCATCAAATTCAGGTCCTCAGGCTAGGTGAAAGGTGCCTTTACCCACTGTGCTATATTATTAGTCCTGGCTTTAGTCTTCTTAACTGCTCAGCTTTGCTTTCTGTTGTAGTCCTTGGACTAACACATACAAATGGAATCTTAGAGTCAGTCAGGGAATCCTATAGTTTTGGACATTCCCTATTTCCACAATTCTACTCTCCACTTCCAAGTAATTTGACAGTCCTGAATTTTAACCTGTGGCCCTTCTACTGACTAAGAGTATCATTGCATGCTTGAGTGGTACCCCTGTGTTCTACACAAACTAGGAATCACCCTCAGGGGAAAATCCAGTTAAATGTGACTTTTATGTAGTGTGCTTTCCTTTCAAGGATTATAACCCATGAAGATTTGACTTGCTTTTGTTGATCTCTAAACAAGTTTTAAACTATATTTCACAGGTAATAATTCTGAATTTATAATTATTATCAGCAAGATGTTTGGTCCACTGGTGTTTATTATACTACAAACTGCAATGCCAATATTAGAATGAGAACCTGAGCAATGTGTTTTTGACTGAAAAAAAAAAAGAGAAACAAAATGTTATTCTCTTTTTGTCTATTTCACAGTCTTGGTTACAATACTGAGAAATTTCTTTGCATAGCAAAGAGCTTGGGATTTTAGTAGTCATGTTTTAAATAGAATATTAATGTGGCAGTTTTCATGCCAAAAACAGAAATTCTGAAGTGTTTTCTCTCTGCATATGGCATTATAGGTCTTGGCAATCCTACAAGGTATATCCATCTCTCCGTGGTGTAGATCTAGCATCAAGAAAATGGAAATTCTGGAACACTGCTATTTTCCTAAGAAAAAAAAATGACAACTCACGGTAAAGGAAGATTAAGAAAGTACAAAAAATGAAGAATGCAAATCAATTAAAAAGGGAAGATTATAAATATATATTTAACATAAGAGACTGTTTCCTTATTTGATAGCATAAAACATCATAGTATAACCAAATAAGATCATTATAATGTTTGCCACAATGTTTTCATCAGCCAAAAGTTCTAGTTGTGAGAAATACAAAGAGAATGTGGATACCACAAGATCAAAAGTGATTAATTAAAATATGTTTGGTTATTCATCATAGCTATTCATAAACAGCAGGGGTATGCGAGTCTGAAGCAACCCACCCACAGTCAGCAATTTAAGTCACATCACAAATGAAGAAAGTAAAGATGCTACAGCTGCCACTACTGAGGTCAAACACCAAAGCTTGCACCCTTGATGCTAAGATGATGAACATGAACAGTCTCTAGTACAACTGTAACAATGGGAACCTATAACCAGGCACAATGGCTGCTGGCACGATGACTCATCCTCAGAGTAGATTCTGACAAGGAGATATGACTTGCCAAGAGGTATCATGCCAAACCATATAACTCAAGACTGTATGTTGGTATGTCTTTTCATTGAGCAAGTGTCACATGGATAGACATAATGAAAGATGAAAAGATAGTTTGGTGTCATTTTCAGATTCTATATTATGAGTGCTTCTGCCACATGACTTGACAGGGCCCTCTCATGTGTGATAGTAATTTTGATACTGATCTTCCTCCTCCCCCCCAAAAAATGTCTCATAATATCCTTGAATCATCAAAGAGATTAAACAAAAACATTTGTTAGAAATATATTCAATTCTGGGCCATTTGCTTAACATTTAGACTATTTCATATCATTTAAGCACCACAAATTTTAAAGATGATTTCTTTGCATTTTAAAAATATTTTATTTATTAGTTTTATTTTGATTTATGTATGAGTGCATTGCATGTTTCTATGTAAGTGCAACTTGGTGGTGCAATGCCCACTGAAGTCAGAAGAGGGTGTCAGATTCCCCTGGAACTGGAGTTATGGATGGTTGTTAGCCACCATGTGGGTGCTGGGAACTGAACCTGTTCCTCTGCAAGAGTAGCCAGTGCTCTTAACCACTGAGCCATTTCCCCAGCCCCTGATTTCTTTCCATTTGCAAGTGTTGATTCTGACAATTTGAAAGATCATACATGATAAAGACCAGATTAGTTACCAGGTTTAACTAGGGTCAGAGTCATGTGTTCTTAAAGAAGGTTATGGTATAGTGTACTTGTTAAAAGATCTATGTGCCAGGGCTGGAGTTTTAGGGGATCCAACACCTTCTTCTGGCCTCCAAAAGCACTGCCCACACAACTGCACTTGTACATGCATGCAGAAAAAGCACTCATACACATAAAATAAAATGAGTAAATTAATTAACTTAAGAAATTATGCACCAAATATTGCCCATTGTATCTTACATGAATGACTAGCACAGAATCTAGAGCTCTTTCCAGAACTTTGTTATTTACATGACTAAATTCTTAGTTCAACTCTAATGTCCCTGGCAGGTCAAGACGGAATCTTCCTCTCTCTTTGAATCTATAATTAGCCCACATGGTGCCTAAGCACAAAAGGGAGACTCAATCCTTGTTTGCTGAATAAATTGCACAAATCTTAAAAATTCATCTCTGCAATGAAAGGCGTAATGCTGAGGTAAACAGAACTGCCCAGTGAAGCTGCATAATTAAACAGTTGCCCTGTAGGATATGATGAAGGAAACAATACAATACACCATTTTAATGCAGAGAGTTGATTCCTTTAAAGAAATAAATACCCCAATATGTAAGCCATCTTAAAAAGGCTTTCAGCATTCTAAGTCAGTGGTGCAGTAACACCCTGAGAGTATGTTGAATGAATTAAACTCTTTTTCTTACCTCATACACTCTATCGTCCTTTTAAGCTACTCATTTATTCTGAACTGTAATTCCCCTTGCCGAAAGTCCTGGCTTAGCAATTTCTTCAGATAAAAATAAAAATCCTCTTAACTTGAAGGGGGAAATTGTGCTATATAAATTTCTTAGATATAAAGGACAATTTAACTCGTATTTCAAAATTTATTACTCTATATTTTTACATACTGTTGATTCCTTAAGAGGCAATAGATGAGGACTGTATGGAAGAAGGCATTTCATAACTGGACAGTTAATAGCTGGACCAGGTTGTCAAAGTTTTCTCTCTGTAAATCTTTGAAAATTGGATAGATCCTCATCTATCTTGGATAATTTAGTGTGCTGGGTACACTGGGAACAGGCTTTGTGGCCTTCCAAAGTCCTTTCCAGTCTGGGTTATCATCACCTTCATTATACAAAAACCTTTCTTTAGCATCTAATTAGCCATGATTTTGTGACTATCTTGGTCAAAGAATACTATGGGGACAATTTTTTTAATACTATAAGAATTAATTTGCAGTCTAGAGCAGTCAAACATGCCACTCATCCCACACTCAGCAACAGAACAATGAAATATAATCATTAGCTCAATTCATGAACAGAGCACTTTACAACATGTGCAAATTGGAAATAAGTAAAACAGGCAGGAAGGGCAAGTGTATGTAAATGAGCAGGATGAGATTTGGAGAGAAGAACTTTCTATGGCAGCAGCTTCTCTGCAGTGATTAGGAAGGTGATGTGTACTTGGCAGAGGGCTGGAGAGAGAGTAAAGGGAAGAAAGATATCTTCTGGACGTGTGATGAGGCTCTGGAGAAGGAACTTCCAAGGGCCACAGCCAAGTTAACAGATGCATTGCTCTCAGACTGCAGGGAAGAAGGTGCCTTTGAAGGGCAGGGAATCTCCAAATGGATGGAAACCAAGTTTCTGGGGAGAAGGAAGGGAGAGGGATGCACTGCCAGCACCTTCAGTCCACACTAAGAAGCCAGGGGGAGGTTTGACTTAGTTTTCAGGAGGTTGTCTCAGAGGTCATGGGAAGACATAGTGTATGCAGGTGGCAATGGCTTCACTAAGTCACTGAAAGCAGGTAGTCTAGCCCAGGACCAAGACAAAGAGACCCAGCCCTGAAAACGGACATCACTCCAAGCACTTGCAGAACAGAGCAGGCTTTGTCAGTGGTGACACTGCAGTTCTTGAGGGATGCAGGTCTGTCCATTGCAGGTTAAGCAGCAGCCCTGATCTCAACCCTGAGTACTCCCCCTCCATTTCAATATGAAAGCCAACATTGTCTTACATATCACAAAATGCCCACTGAGGCTACCTGGGGAAAGTCCAATATGCTTTATTCAAATCATAGTAATGCAGAATTGAGAAGAACAAGCCTCATTTACACAGAATATATAATTATGAATTATTATTAATATAATTATGAAGCATCAACTAATATTCTAACAAATAAATATAATTAAATTAATGCAAAAGAATACATATCCACACTGTACTCCAGATCATTTTCTAAAACTGATCGTGTGCTTTGCCACAAGGAAAGCCTAAAAAAGTTATCAGGAAGAGAACTGACAGGTAATATAATCTGACAAGAGTCTATAAAGCTAAAAATCAACAAATAAAAATTGCTAAAAGTAAACAAGAAACAGAATTATCAAATACTTCAAATTAATTTGATATCAAAGACAAGATAAATTTAATGATTTTATATATATATGGATTTATATAAATTTATTTTCCTTGTCTGATAATTGCATGAATGCATATAATGTGTTTTAATCAAATCCTCCCCATTCCCTCTTTTTCAATCCTCTCTTTTTCCTAAACCACTACTTTAATCTCCAAATTTTATGCATTTTTTAAAAAACTCATAACTTATATTTTTAAAAATCTTGGCATTATTACTTGTTGGCCTATGACCACAAATTTTTAGAATATTGTATTCTACAATGATCACCATAGTTTTACCATATGCCTTATCTCATTACTTTAAATAGTGTATACAACTGATGGATGTTTAATGGATAAACCACTTTAGGTTCTATTTTTAATACATTTAGTCTTGAATGCTGCTTTATCTGAAATAAATATCCTTATCCAAACCTCTATTTAATAAACATTTCCTGCCACATCTTTGTACCATTCCTTTCTTTTGAAACATCTACATCACTTTATTTAATATTTGCATCTTATATCTACACTTAGCTAAATTTCATAAAGTTGAGTGCTTTTATCTGGGAATAAAAGATGTCAGCTCTTCCAAAAATGCAATATTGAAAAAAATCTTTGCATGTGCAGAGAGAAGATCACAGTGGATTGAAATGCTGAAGAGCACGGAAAGGTGCTTGCCTTCAAACCTGACAACCTACATACTAAGTGACAGGAGAGAGTCAGTCTTTGTAAGTTGTCCTCTGACATCACACACAAGACCTCACACAAGTACACACACACACACACACACACACACACACACACACACACACACACATTACATAAGTGAAATTTTAAAAAAATTCTGGGAAAAAAATTTCTTTTGGTCTAAAGTATTGTATCTGTGAGTTTACAATTGCTAATATTATTGTTATTAAGCCCCTGTTGCAATTAAGGGTTGATCAGATGGATTCTCTTTGAAGTAAATGTGTGATCTTGTGAAAGTATAAGTAGCCCTAGGGAACAGAATATTAAAGGCACTATTGGTTGATAATATTAATACCCATACACAAATGAAGAGATTAACAGAATCCTTCTGCGAATCAAGTACTTTTCATTTTTGTTTTGGAAGAAAGGAATTAAGCTACAGTAATAAAGATACTATCTCTTGTATTTAGTTCTACCCCAACCCTTCAGAACTCTGTTATCAGAGTCATAAAGGTCACAGCCTGGGCCTTTGGAGTCCTAATAATCTAGGGTCATCCACCTGTCGCCAATAAGCCAATTAAACATATGAGTAATTGTTAAAAGCAGAGAAAGGAGATTTATTCAGCATGTCTACACTGTGAAGAAGCACAAAGAGGTCTAGGTCTGATGATGCCCCCAGTTCAACCCTTCTAGATCCTAGCATGAGGTTTAGTTTTAAAGAGAGGGCAAGAAGTATGTAAGGCCAAGAAGTCCTGGCGAGGGTACAGTCCTGCCATTACCCAGGTTGTCTTGCTTCTGGTCTCTTCTGAAAAGTGGTCTGACAATGGATCAGATCTGTGTGAAATAATCTTCCTAGAAGAGTAGTTCCTACTTTGGCTGTGTGCTGGATAGCTATAGTTGTCATCTTAACACACATAGGTAGAGGCAGCCTCAGCTGGGGAATTTCCTCCATTGGACTGGCCTGTGGCTATATCTGTGGGGCATCCTTTTGATTATTGAGTGATGTGGGACAGCCCAAACCACTGTGGATGATGCCACCCGTGTGTGGGTGGTCCTGTGATATATAAGAAAGCAGGCTGAGAATGGGCCAGGGGAGCAAGCCGGTAAGCAGCATTCCTCCATGGCCTGTGCTCCAGTTCCTGCCTCCAGGTTCCTGCCCTGAGTTCCTACCTTGGGCTCCCACAGTGATGAACTGTGACCCAGGAGATGTAGCCAAGTAAACCCTTTCCTCCCCATGTTTGTATTGGTCAGAGTGTTTAATCACAGTAATGGAGAAACAAACTAGAACATGCTGGGACCAGATTCCTCCTCCCAGTTTCTTGAGATATATTGGTTCAATAGTCCCATAGCAAAAGAGAGGGGCACAAGTGTCGCTTTAGAGCATCTTCATTTCTGCCAGGAAGAGAAAACAATTCTGGAGTTTGCTGGAGTCAGATGTGTGGGCATCTATAGGTGATGTGTATAATGTTTTGTTCATATATTACAAGAATCTTCCTGAGAATGACCCATTTAGGTGTTGGGGGCTGCTAAGATTCTGGGTGTCATTTTTTTTGTATTTGCTACTGTTTATGATTTCTTGATACTAAGTAGTTTCCTTCCCTTTCATTAATTCTTCCAACAGAGTATAAGCAGATAATTCTCTATACTCAGATCCTTCCTGCTCAACATACATAGCGAGAGTCAATTCAGCTTACCTTATTCAACCTTGATTTACACTTATAACTTTTCTTGTTGAAGGCCAGGGGAGTGATGTAGTATAGACTACTTGCCTAGCAGGTTCAAGGATATTGGTTAAGTCCCTAGCACTGAAATAAACAAGGAGTAAATAAAGAAAAAATAAGAACATCATTATGAAGAGGGGGACACTGTAATGGTTTTCTATGATAGACATAAATTACAGTAGCTGACCTAAAACAGCAGAATCTTATTCTCCTATCATCAAAGTTTCCTTAGATCATGCTCCTTCTTTAAAATCAAGGGGAAAACTTTAAAAGCAGTAATTTTTCCTTGCCTCTGCCTCCTTTCTGGTGGTTGTCAGTGGTCCTTGCAATTCCTTCACTTGCAATTTCCTTACATCATTCTTTCATTTCAACATCACCTGGCATCTTACACTTTGTGTCTCTGTGCTATGTATCCACACGACCTTCTTATAAAGAAAGTAGTCAATAGGTCACATTCTACCCTGATCCAGCATGCTGTGATCTTACCTTGATTACATCTACAATGCCACTAATCCCAAATAAGGCCACATTCACAGGTACTAGGTGGACAAACACCCTTGGGTGACACTACCCTAACAGTCGTCAAAGACAAAATTTATCACGTTTCCTTTTCTCCCAAAACCCATTCTGCCCTAAGGCCTAGAGCCCTAGTTTGATGAGAGGGATACCTGACACTCAGAACACTTATAAGTTACATGATTCCTTATAAAGGCAAAACAAGATGCTGGAAAGATGGCTCAGTTGCTAAGAGCTGCTCTTGCATAAGATCCATGTTCAATTGCCATCAATTACATGGCAGTAAACAACCATCTATAAGTCCATTTCCGTGGGTTCCAAAGCCCTCTTCCTACCTCCACAGGCATGCGTGACATGGGTTCACTTATATACACACAGGCAATACAGTCATACATGTAAATATAAATAATAAATTAAATATTTAAAGATAAAAAAATCTATAACAACTTCCATCCATGCTACAAACAGGAGATAATTTATATGGAATATTGTTCCATTTATCTAATCAGCAAAGAGTTATATTTCCAGCACACCCAGCAACCTCAAACTATACCAAAGAAGTGCAAGGGACTGATGCTCCATTAATAATGTTATTTTAACATTTTGATACAATAGACTATAAAGAGAAACTTTGAGGATTCGCTCAACCATGACATGTGCTGTCAGTAAGATGCATAACTGCACTGCATCTGTGACCAACTATTCTGCAAATCTCTCTTTATCCAGGATGAGAATTAAAAGAAAATCTAGTACCCAGAAGGAGCTATAGTTTGGCAGGATTTGAGAAACCGAGGATCATGCCAAAGTATCATGCTTGAAAGGGACAGAATGAAGAGAATCATCAATTGCAGAGCAAGATGACAAATCTCCAGGTAATCACTTGTACCTGGGCAAACACTTCACAAATCACATATGTCATAAGCATGTTTGTTGTCCCTTTACAACTGGAAGAAGAGTTCTGTTTAATTTTCAAATGAGATCTCTAATAAGGCCACCAACAGGGATGTACGAACCCCTGAAGCATTGATTTATTCATCTCTGTTATCAGCTATGGGAATACCTGTCCCCTGACACTGCCATCTTCCCCTGTCCCTCCCAGAAAGCACTCACTAGTAAACAGGGTTTTTCCCAACTCACCCTAAAAAAGGGCACAGAAAAAAAAAACTATGAACTTCTTGGCACATTATTTATTGAAGGTTAAAGCTGAAAGCACCTCTGCTTTGCTAATGTAATTTGCCTTCATCACTGTCTCTTATAAGTGGAGATATTTGAATCTTGAACATAAAAAAGTCAATTGGAGGATTCACCAGAAGTGGGTCAGCATGGAAGATGTTGACTACTCCACGTGCTCTAGCCCTCATTCTTAGCCAATTATTCACAATCACTTTAGGCAGGTGGCACACAGCATACTCTGATTTTTAAAAATGCTGTTGTTGAAGGACTAGCTAAAAGCACGAGGTGATTTGTAATTAATTTTCAATACAGAAGTGGATATTTTTCTGATTATAAAAAGTCTTAGATGCTCTTATAAATACTACCATGAACCAGGCATGGTAGTGCACACCTTTAATCCTAGCACTCAGGAGGCAAAGACAGGTGGATCTCTGTGAGACTGAGGCTAGCCTGGACTACATAGAATGTTCCAGATCAGCCAGGGCTACAGGGAGACCCAGTCTCAAAACACAAAATCTATGGTGAAAATACAAGTAGGAAAAAGGGAAAAATTACACAAATCTATACTCCACCAATAAAATAAGTTTTCTACCTTCATTCCTTTACATAGATGATAGATAGATAGATGATTGATTGATAGATGATAGATAGATGATAGATGATAGATAGATGATAGATAGATGATAGATAGATGATTGATTGATAGATGATAGATGATAGATAGATGATTGATAGATAGATAGATAGATGATAGATAGATGATTGAGTGATAGATGATAGATGATAGATAGATGATTGATAGATAGATAGATAGATGATAGATGATAGATAGATGATAGATAGATAGATGATAGATAGATAGATGATAGATAGATAGAGGAAGTGAGAAAAAAGAGAGAAAGAAGAGAGAGCAAGAATATTTGTGTTTTGAGGGAAAACTGACTTGCTTATGTTCTAAACCAGAGAATAAACCTTTTCAAATTGCCTGATTATCATTTTATCCTTCAAAGATTTTGTAACTCCATACCCTTTTTAAAAATCATTATTATTGTGCATGTAGATGACAAGTGTGTTTAATGCTGGTGGAAATGTACCATAGTTTGTGTAGAGATATCAGAGGGCAACTTTTGGGACTCTGTTGTCTCCTTCACTTGGGACCTGGGGATCAAACTCGGGTCATCATGCTTTCATGGAAAGTTCCTGTACCCTCTGAGTCATCTTGCTGGCCCATAACTCTCTAAGTTTAAGTAACCAATAGAAATGCAAAACAATATCTATAGGCAATCAAATAAGTTCTATACAATAGAGGTACAATTAGCTCCTTTTCCTGCTGTGTAAGAAGTTACTTTTGCAATTAACTTGCAAATTCACTTCAATATTCATGATAGATACATGTTTCTTTCCCCTTTCCTTTGAACTATTGTCATATTTCACAAGTTCACTCACCAAGTTAAATAAAAATCTTTGCCATATGCTCTTTTTATATCTCTATAAGAGATATTATTTTACATTGCTTTGAAAACCATAAATACATGTTCTTTACACATTTTAATAATAGGATTCTGCTATAATATTTTTCTGTACCTTGCTTTATCATTTTAAAAAGACTTATTAATTTTATGTGAGTATTCTTCCTACATGTATGTAAGTGAATCACATGCATGCCTTGGACCCACAGAGGCCCTAAGAGAGCATCAGATTCCCTGGAACTGGAGTTATAGAAGGTTGTAAAGCTGTTGGACATGGGAACTAACTACCAAACTTGGGTTCAACAGCAACAGTTAGTCTTAACCACTAAGCCATTTCTTTAGCCCCCTGCTTTACATTTTAACAATACAGCATGTAACTTTTCCATAACGATTAGTACAGATTTAGAATGACCACATAGTATTCCGAATGCATGAATGATGTAGACTGGGCATTCATATGGATGCTATTGCAAATGATGCCACAATGAACATCCTTGAACAAAACTGCAGACCTGTAGAATTATTTTGGCAGTATTCCAGAAGTGAAATTGCTTCCTGAAAGCACTTTCAACTTTAAATATAGAAATCTACTACTGGCAGGATGCATATAGGTATGCTCCTATAAACAATATGATAGAACCCAATCTTAGTAAGGTGGTTTAACATGTTGTCAGAAACTGCTTTTGCTCAACACCATTGACTCCTTGCTAGCTTGGCATCATCATTTTTATTTTCCACCAGTCTTCATTACTTGGGGTCACCTGCTTACTTTTAAATGTAGGCATGTTAATCATCCGATGGTTGCTTGTCTAGAAACCTGTGATACCTAATTTATCTCATTCCCCTTCAAGGTTAAAGGTACAAAGAATAACTGGATGTTTTACAATGTCCTGTTCCATATTCTCCAAAAAACACCTAAAGATCTCCTAGTCATTGTCCTTAACATTCGGTGATGTTGGATTTCAGCAATAGCAGAGCCTCTTGGGACAGATCACCGCCAAAGGAAGACAATCAGTTTCAGTAGCAGTGTTGCATTGGGAAGTAGAAGTAACCATATCCTGGGTACTAGACTGCTCTCCTCAAGTCATGTCAGGAATAACAACTTCTTTGGACCACCTTGCAGTGTCAGAAATGTGATAAATTCAGACATACCCCTGAGATAAGGGTAGTTATTTATGAGAGTGAGACCATATTCTGCAGAAATCATAGCAACCAAGTTGATCCCCTAGAGCAAGGACACCACTAATGACTTTTTCCAACCATCTTGCAGAACCGGAACTGAGAAAGTGATCAACTAGAGCACACCTTGACCAGGTCCACATAATTATACATGCTACTTCCTGCCCCCTCAGACCCCAAGTCTTTCTCTATTTAAACCCAAACCTCGCGCCAGTATCTCAAACATGAACTTAGGGTCCCTGGACCCCTTTATCTGTTCTCCTTCCCAATATGCTGATTAAATCTCTTCCCTCAGCTTTTCACCATTACCTGTCTCTATAATTGGCATATTGGGGAAGGCGGCAGAGCATAGCTCCTTAGGACTCCTGGAGCTGGAACGTTTGCTCTAAAACTGCTTACAGTGCCAAATGGAACTGCCAGCAGGGTTAAACCAGTACTCAGGGCTTTTTAAAAAATCATTGAGTGATGGATGGGCTCCCAACATCTAAGACTCACTGATCACTGACTACTCTTAGTCTCTTAGCACTGTAAGTATTCAAAAAAGGAATCACAGAAATACACGTATGTAGTTACATACATGCACAAACACATTTTCCTCACAATATTTAAATTCTACTTATTGAGTAATGCAACGGGAGTGAAAGAACTGGTGGGGAATTTGCTAGATTAACCTAAAGCTCACATATTGTATGAAATACCTTGCTTCTCAGCTATTTGACAGGAAAAAAATCATCTAGCAAGCTGTATTTCCTAACAGTAACAACTCATAGGAGCAGGCATTATGTTCCGAAACAAAATTTAAAAGAAAAAAGAAATATACCTCCTATCGATCAATCAAGAGAACCAAGAGATGATGTAAAAAAAATCATTTTCATGCAGGAACCACCTTTTTAAACACTGTATTTCATATTTATGAAAATTCATATTCACCCAACACAGTTAAAATTGTCACTCTAGGAAGCACAATATCCCATCCTTTCTAATTTTGTTTCCGGTGAAATGCTTCTATGCATTTATTTCAAAACAATCTTTTTCCTTTTAAATGAGTCAGAGTAATTTGAATGTTCAAGGGTTCTTTTAATTTTATGACCACAGTGACACAAAGCCTGGAGAAGTGCACAGAGTCTAATGGAAATGACATTTCAATGTGCTAAGAGAGTCAAAGAAATGCAGAACTAATCAAACTGTGAAGGAAGTTAAACATCTCAGTGGGGAAGAAGTCATCTATGAGCAACTGGAAGAAGGATGTTAAATGCCACTTGAATCTAAGACCTCACTACTCAAGTGTGGTCACTGCACACTGCGTGAGAACCCCTGCAGCCAGCAAGAGAAGCCTGGTCACAAGCCAGTTCAGCCCTACTGAATCCAAACCTGCATTTTCAAAAGACCCCCAGGTGATTCTTGTGCACTTGAAATACTGAGACGCCCAAGTCAAGAAATCATCCGGATATTAATAGAAATTGTAGTTTTCATCAGTGTCACATAGTTGAATAAAGACCCAGCTGATATTAATATGATGGTATTAAGCTTAGAATTAATCAGTAAATATTTGATATTATAAATACTTTATATTATTTAAGAGAATTTGGCATAACAATAGGGTAGCCTTGGAAATCTAATTTAAAATGCATGTTTGTATAACTGGTTCAAAACTGATGACCAACTTACAAACTGAAAAGTTGGTTTGTAAGAGGGACTAAAACATCTTAAAGAACAAAATACATCCATAAGTTGAAACAGTTAAATTAATAAAAGTAACTAAAATACTTGGTAGGATTTGGCAGATGAAGGCCTTGAAAAGAAATATAGAAATGTTATTTAAATGTTTAAGGATATTTAACCACATTATAGAAAGTCCCATAAAGGTGGCTGTAAAATTTTGATTTATAGAGTTTTCAGAAGGGAGAAAAGAACTTGTGTAAATTGAAAATACTGGGTATCAAGTCTCTCTGTAAAATTACCCTTAAATAACCTTTTCTATGTGTAAAAGTCATTTGCAACACTAAGCCAAGAGAATCACCTTTCCTGCCAGGCATTACCACTAGGGTATTTGAGAGAACACAGCAACACTGTTGTCTAAGCTCACCCTTTTCAGTTCCCTGTTTCGGTTCCCAATTATGAGCCCATGTCTCTTTCTGCCTTCTTCCAAGTTTCCTGTTTCCATTCAGAAAAGATCAAAATACCAGAAGTAGGACCCTTTTGTGCAGCCAGATCCTACAAATAATTAAGTGCTAGTAGTCTGAGAAAACAAGAATCACTGATATAGGGTTAATCATTTACAGGTTGTAAATCAGCCACTGTGTCATTGGGTCAGTAAAGCTCCATTGAAGCCCATGTGGGAAGATTATTAGTACATTCATGGAAAATCTCAGTGGTAAATTTTCATTTAAAATATCTATAATCAGAGCTTGAAATGGTGGTACATGTGTATAATTTCAGCATTGAGGAAGCAAGGGTAGGAGAACTGCTATGAGTTTGAGGTCAGCAATGATTTACACAGTGTGTTCCAGACTAGTCAGGGCTATGTAACAAGGCCTTGTTTTGTTTTTAAATAATAAGAACAGAAAAAGAAAAATACAAATAACTCTACACGTGCATTTGAAAAGAGATGATACATATGAGGTATACATGGTAACTTTTCTGAAAGTATAACATTTGATTAGAATGCATTATTGCATTTCCTGATGGAAACTGTACAGCATTTCCTACACATCTGTAAAAACAGTTCAGAAAATATGATCTTAATATTCCTAATGGTTCAATTCAATTGTCAGTATGTTTCTTCCATATTCATATTGTAGGTAATTAAATTTAAAAAGAAAAGGAGAAACACATATTCAAATGTCTTCAGATATCCTGCTCAGAGGTTCTGTTTCATAAGCAATCTGTTTATGTATGTCTATGCTCCTATACAGTTATATATATGCATATATGCATACTGTAAATATGCATTTAAACACCTCATATGATTTTAAACCCAGCTTATTACTGCAATAAGAAATGTTGTCTGCTTCAATATCAATCACCCTATAATTGGCTCTTTTAAGATGCATACAAGGTTAATGAGATGGGAAGTCTACACCAAGCCTAATTCAGGCTTCTGTGGTTAAGAACTTCCAATGGCCCAAATGCTAATAACCCACCCAATTCTCTTATTTACCTTTTCATCCTTGATTTTATTTCTGTAATATTGTGTCCTAAATAAAAGCTCTTCCTTGATACATACTTGCTCCTTCATAACTAAACCCAAAGTAGAGCATGCGGTGGAGTCAGGGACTGCAGACAGTCAAGGAGAGCCCTGGCAGTCATCAATGAGAGTGTGATCTGGCTGTCCTAGCATGTCTAACCACCCAGTACCTTCTTATCCTGGTAAACATTCATCATCCCTATTGTGCCACTAATTTAGCAACTGGAAATTAGTCAAAACAGAAAATATTTACCAGTTAGTCTAGAGAGATTAGAAATAGGGGTAATTTAAAGATTATTGGGGCAAGGTTATGAGAAATCTGTTAATAGAATGAGTATCTCATCTATAAATTATACCCACATAGAAATTAGAGTCTAACAAATATCCAACTTTTAATTTACACACTATACTAAAAGTTCCCATTCACGTATTCATCGGATTTCCCTTCTGGGTCCACTACTCATTCTTGCTGGCAGGGAAAGATGGATGAACAAACCAAGACCCTGCCTTCAAAGAGAGGATGATCTGAGATACATATTCCAATAAAAAGCATTTATTAAAAAATAAATCACATTACAACAGAACTATGAATGTATAAATCTTATCAGGGAAGTGCCAACCCTGCTCAGGTAGTACCTGCGGAAAGGTGAGGTGCAGGGTTGGCCTTTGGCTAGCTTCTGGGAACTCAGATTCTGAAATGTTCTCCATGCTCTAGGGTTGTTGCACCTGTATGCCTTCTTTAGAGAGTTTGGAATTTAAGCAATTGCAGCTACTGGTGGTGAAAATCCCTGGGCTCTAAATCTCAGATAGGCTTCCCCTAGTGAGAAAAACTAAATATGGTCCTTTCCTTTTCTTCCATGGATGTGTAAGGGGGTTTCTGTGGACACGTTCAATGGCAGCATAGCAATCTTGTTCATGGATTCCTCTAAACAGCTCATGTTCTTTTCCTTAGGAATCCCACCATGTACATGTGATGGGTAGCCATACTAAATAAATGAGTCTACAAGGAACACTGCATGCAAAGTTCCACAGTTTCCTCTTAAATGTCACCAAAAATGTCGGTTGTCATTGTGATCTCCCAACCATTCTACTGTCTCAACAATTTACCACTTGAACTGGTATTTATACATTAGTGCCTTTTCTAGTTTATTTATCCATTGCTGTAACAAAATACTCTGGCCAATAACTAACTTGGGGAGGAAAGAGTTTATTTGGCTTATATCTCCCAGGTCACAGTTCATCAGGGAGCCCAAGGTAGGAACTCAGGGCAAGAACCTGGAAGCAGGAGCTGGAGCACAGGCCATGGAGGAACACTGCTTACTGGCTTGCTTCTCTGTCCCTGCTCAGCCTGCTTTCTTATACAATACAAAACAACCTGCCCAGGGGTGGCACCACCCACAGTGGACTGGCCCCTCCCACATCACTTAGCAATTAAGAAGATGCCCCACAGTCATGGCCATGGGTCAGTTCAATGGAGGCAATTCCTGAATCGAGGCTCTCTGTACCCAGATGTGTCAAGTTGACAACTAAAGCTATCTAGCACAATAGACCCCTTGTCAACTTGACACAAAAACACATCACTATTAAACCACAACCTTTCCTTTCTTGTCCCTAAGACATGATGTTAACATTAATATCACAACATAAGACAGTATAACCTTAAAAGTCCCACACACCTTAAAAATCCAAACACTTAAAAGTCCATGGTCTCTTTTAAAACTCTCTTAACTGTGGGCTCCTATAAAATTCAAAAGCAGTTACAGTCTTATTTCAAAGGGGAAGAATCGGGCACACCTAAGCAAAGCTTAAGTCCAGAAAGTAGCTTAAGGATGGACATCTGGGATTCACTCATGATCCTCCGGGCTCCAAAGGGTTTTGGCAGCTCCATTTCTTTGACTCTGTGGTCCACAGGACACAGCTTGTCTCACAGACCCAGGCCACATCCATTCCCCATCTGTTGTTGCCATTGATGGTTATACCATTGTCCTGGCATCTCCAAAAACCTGGGGTCACCACTGAAACTAAGGCTGCACCTTCACCAATAGCTTCTTCTGGCCTCTTAGGGTACAAAGCCTCAGATTCTCTCCATGACCACTTCAATCCTGGGTTCTTCACTGCAACTGAGGCTGCACTTTCACCAGTGGCTTTCCCTGGCCTCTCAGAGTGCCAACTCTCAGCTGTTCTCTGTGACCCCTTCAGGCTTTCAACACCAGAGCCATGCAGGAGACTCTTACACATTACCAAGTCCTGATTCCAGCTTGAGATGGAGGCTCAGGCCACCTCTGGACCTTAGTTTCTATGTGCTGGCCTGAGGAAACAAGTGCCAGGAGATTTCACCACAGTTATGCTGGTCTCTTGTTACTTAGAGCTGATTTTTCAGCCCCGGTTAACCAGTATCAATTGTCCCAGTAAAACAAAGGTTTTACTTCAGTGGTTCTGCTCTCTTCTGAATCACAGCTGAGTCTTCAGTCCCAACTGACCAGAAGTCACATATTCTCAATTCAAGATATTACATAAACAGCCCTGACAGTCTCTGCTTCCCTTTGAAACTTCATAAATCAGGCTGTATTATCCAAGACATTTTCAGCATAACTGATCTAAGCTCCACAGCAATAAACTCTAAGTACACGGTGACTTTTCCAGCCCAAAACTCCAAATGCTTCCACAATCCTCCCCAAAACACCAAGGTCAGGTCTGTCACAGCAGTACCCCACTCCTGGTACCAATTTCTATTCTAGTTTGTTTCCCCCATGCTGTGACAAAATGCTCTAATGAATACCAGCTTGGGAAGGAAAGGGTATATTTGGTTTACATCTCCTGGGTCACAGTTCCTCTAGGAGTCCAAGGTATTACAACTCAGGGCAGGAAAGTGAGGGTAGGAGCTGGAACACAGGCCATGATGGAATGCTGCTTACTGGCTTCCTCCTCTGGCCCACACTCAACCTACTTTCTTATATAATACAAAACAACCACCCCAGGGGTGGCACCACCCAAAGTGACCTGGGCCCTCCCACATCACGACAATTAAGAAAATACCCCATAACATGGTCATAGGCCAGTCCAATGGAGGAAATTCCCCAACTGAGGCTCCCTCTACCTGGGTATGTAATGGAAGAAATTCCCCAATTGAGGCTTTCTCTACCTAGGTGTGTCAAATTGACAAGTAAAGCTATCCAGCACAGTGCCCTTCCAGACACTGAGTCCATATATTTGAGGGTTTGCAGGAATAAAATAGAATTTCAAATTCAGTGACCTAAATTGTAAAGTTCATTTCACCTTTGACTCACCTACCCACATTGCCAGAATTTAATAAAAAGTAGACAACTAGAGAGTATTTAACATGTAATATACACTATACATGTGACATGTATTTGAATTTAAAAGTTTGAGCTGAACATTAAATGACATCAAAAAAAAGGACAGAATTAAGCCAAGGGCAACCTGGCTTCTCTTAACCTTTCAGTTACAATCCTTCACTCAAATTGAATGAATTTGGATGGAAGAGTAAAGCCGGCACTGGGAACTTTCATTTTGTGTTGATATTGTTTTCAATAACTAAATGTAGGCTGTGCTATCAGCACTATTCAAGTGTTGTGCTAGGAATAGAAGTGTGAGAAGAAGCAGTATTCCCTCTGCAAAGCCCCATTTGGCCTTTTCAGCACAGTTTTGCTCTTGTTATTGTTTTTGCTTTAGAGATTATAAAACTGAGTATTCAAGATTGAATTAGAAAATGCTGCAATCTTTTGTATAACATTTTCTTTAAAACTTACATCAATAAACCTAAATCTTATGGAATGGCACATCAATATAGAACAATTATCTTCAAGCTTTCTCCTCTATGTCCCATACCTGTAATACACACTTGATAATGAGGTATCACACCCAAATCATTGCTTCCCTCTGTGATCAACATGAAGGACTTTGCACCTCACCTTTGCTACATTCCTTTATAAACAGAACTATATATATATATATATATATATATATATATATAATATATTCCACTTAATGCATATTCTAGATATAATGAGTTTATACTGAAAGACCCCTAATGAGGTAGGCAACCATGACAAACACATCAAATTCATTATCATTTCTCAAGATCTGTACCAGATAGGCCATCAACCCTGAAGACCTGAGTTCGATCCCTAAGACTTAGACGGTGGAAGTAGAGAATTGACTGTGGCAAGCTGTCTATTAACTCTCACACATGTGACATGATGTGTAAATACACACATACACACAGAAACATGAACCACACAAAATAAATAAATGTAAAAAGCTTTGCATTAATTCTACACAAGCCAGGTATGGTGGCACAGGCCTTTGATCCCAGCACTTGGGAGGCAGAGGTAGGCAGGTCTCTGTGAGACCAAGGCCAGCCTGGTCTACATGGAAAGTTCCAGACCAGTGGGGGTACAGGGAGACCCTGTTTCAAAGAAGAAAATTGTACCTGAGGGCTTGCTAATTAGCATAAGAGATTGAGAGATGAGTTTCACAGATGAGACAACTGGTGTTCCAGAAATGTGGTACCTAGGAAGATGGCAAAGTCCTTTCTAGGAAGACAACAAAGACTATAACCTGAGAAAGTATTAACATCGAGAAAACCAGCACCTAAACAAAGAGTTTCTGAATTAAATTATTATTATGTTTGGTTTGTACACAATACCTCACCCACACTCACTTAACAGTTGAATTGTGACAGATCCAACAGAACATGTTTATTCCAAAGTGAACTCTTCAGCCAGTTGCTGACTTCCCAAGAAATAATATATCTATACTTTTGCTTTTATATTTACTTTCTCTTTTCCTTTGTGTTTGGCTCACTAGTTATCTAGAGGTGATAAACATTGCCATTGAAATCTACCTGATGACTTTATAGCCATACACAGGTGCCAAGGATCCAAGTGCAACCGATTATGGTTAGTAATACTCAGATACATACAGATTAGTGATGCATGTGCCAACAAAATGAAATGGAGATCTTTTTTAAAGGTTAAAAATTCATTCAGTTTTATGTCTTACAATGATTATACTGATTTCAATATTGTATAACTGTATTAACTCAACTGTGAACCTAGAAACTTGCACCCACTTGTGAAAGAGATGTACTCTTGCTCTGGAGTGTGTTACTGAATATGTTAAAGCTGTAGTGAAATGCTTCTTCTAATCATGTAGTTATTAAAAAATTTTAAAAATGATTAAAAAAATTTGATGTGACATTTGTTTTCCTTATCACATTGTAACATACTATCCAGTAGCCAGGATGTGGAGAAAAAGATAGATTTCATCTATGTTTATTTACTAGCCAGATTTTCAGAAAAAAATCCTGAGAAACAGCTTCTAAATTATCCAATAAGTATAAGTTCTTCTGGCACTACTCTTTGTCATTTCATACTGACTTGGAATCCTATTGTCTCCATAGGTAAATATGTCTGCTTAAATAACAAAACATTCACTACCTAGATATCTTTGAAATTAAATGAGTATTTGGTAATATTTTAGAGAAAACGTAAGGCTTGATTACCAACCATACAAGGCAGGCATCAAGCTGCACACAGAAAATGACAGTTTCAAAGTCAAGAGGCTTATTTGTGCAGTTTCGGACGTGTTGCATATAAACTGACAGCACAATTTGAAAAACAAATCCATCAGATTCCAACTTGGACAAATAGGTGTTAAAATAATACCTGACCTGGAACATGGAAGCAAAAGTTCCTATTGTTTTTCTTTGGCATTGCTTTTGTTCTTATTTTAAACCATCGTTGTCAGTGCCTTAAAAGGAAGTTGATGTCTAGCAGGATAGCTCAGTGGGTAAAGGCTCTTGCTGTGAAAGTATGAGAACCTGAGTTTAGATCTTCAGAATCTCCATAAAGCCAGATGTGTTAGTATGTATCTATAATCACAGCATTCCTAGAAGATGGGAGGCAGAGAAAGGAGAATCTCCAAAAGGTAACAGGCCAGCTGGCCTGGGGTATACAAAGATAACAAGAAAACTAGTGTCAAATAAAGTAAAAGATGAGATTGATACCTGAGGCTGTCCTCTGATCTACATACGTGCATTGCACCATGGCATTTGAGTGGCCTCACTCATACACATGAACATGCACATACATCAACATCATATATGTGTACATATTACAAAACAATACAAATTCTGAGGCCTTCTCCCATGCTTGCTGAGTCACAGGCTCTTGGAGTGGGGCCCAGAAATCTGATTATAACAAGCCCTCTAAATGCTTTTGAGCTGACACTAAAGTTTGGGAAGAGCTATTTTTCAACATTTGGCATACAATGAATCTTAGAAACACTGAGTCCAGATGGATATACACTGTACTCTTTAGAGATGACAAGCAGGTGGAAAGGAATTTAATTCCATTTCTTTTTGCATGAGTTTGTAGGATGCGTCTTTCAAAGACTTGATGGAGCTTATTTGAATTATTAAATTTGTGAACACTGAATGACAGATAAATTTATTTTCATGGGATCTATAGCATGGCCTATAGTATGTATCTATAGTATATCATAATATAGAGCCTTATATTTACAGATAAGTATGCCAATGACCACTCTTCAAAGAAGCTTCTTTTGCAACAGAGACCATTTCAGAGTTCCACAACTGGTCACACACAGAGAATAAGTGTCTGTGAGATGTTCAATCCTAAGTGACTCATCTGCAGTGGACCCTGTACACCTAAAGCTCACAGAACATAGTGGAATAAGCGATAGAGAGACTACTAATGCATCTCTCAACTCTCATCAATGAAGCTCCTTCATACAACAGAGGACAATGAACACAAAAGGTCATAAATGGACAAATCATAGAGAGTACGAGTTTCTAGAGTGCGGATCCCTGGACAGGACTGCTATATTAAATTCCACCTACCCAAGGCTCAGGGACCATTGCAGAAGAGGGGGAGGAAAGATTATAAGAGCCAGGGAGGAGGTGCATGACCATATGGAAACAGAATCCTACAGGTTTTTGGGACCTTGCTCATATGCTCTACAGCAATGGTGTCAGCATGCACCAGACCCATACAAACTCAAGCACTCAAAAACCCAGCATAGAATCGGGGAAATGGGCAGCAGGTCCCAATCGTAGCCAAAGAACCATTGGCAGCTGATTATTACTGGGAGAAAGTCAGTGTATCTTCTTTAAGGGAGTGACTCTAGATAGTTTGACAAGACCCTAGTGGATGTGCTTTCATTGAGGGACATCTCAGGACACAAACTTGACCAGCTAGGCTTTAGTATAAATGACAGAATGCATGAATGGAATCCAGTGTGGGGACTATAGGAGGCTGTGGATAGGGGAAGGGGAATAATGATGATTAAGAGTCTTACATGAAATATACAAAAAACAATAAAAATATATAAAAATGAGGTGGAGAAGTGACTAAGGAAGACACGTGACATTGACCTGTAGCCTCCACACTCACATGCACCTGCACACATAAACACACAGAAAAGTTATAAATCTAAATAAATAAACATTTAAGGAACTCCTTGGAGCAATTTTTTAAGAAACAAATATTCCTAGTGACTCTCATGCACTTTGAATTTAGGGCAAGAGGAATCAGTAAGTACTGCTTCTTTCTTGGATAAACACATGGTGATCCATGGTACAGAATTACTGCAGCTTCTTAACAGGGAGAAAACTGACTTGTGATTTTTATAGTCATTAATTTGTGTGCTCCTGGAATTGCATGAAACAACAAAAGTCATGAACTATTCAAATTACCTCCTCTTAACATTATTTATGATATGGGGCCTCCAAAGTGGAACTATGGATTTCCTTTTATAATCACATAATCATCTTTAATATGTGAAGCAATGTGAGGCAAATAAAACATCATCTGTAAGACTGCTGATCATCTGTCATCCCATTTAATCAAACCAGACTTGACAGTAGTGATTTCTTATTAGAAGGGATTTTTATGACCCTAGGTAATAGAATTCAAAACTACCAAAATATAATGATTTCTTGTGAATAAGCAATAAAGTTGTAGTGATATTTGATGAATGGAGACCCTGGGAACAAATTGAGTTCCTTAAACTATCACCACTCTTCACGCTCCATTTTATTCCTCTGTTACTTACGGGATGCCAAAACCGCTTACATTTACTATGGCATTTTAAAAATGACTCGGTGAACATTTTGGCCCTTTGAGGTGTTTTCTATTCCAGGAAGTGGGAGTGAGTAAGCTAAAGGCAGAATGGGCAATTTTGGGTGTAGAGGAACCCTTGGGAAAGTCAGCCTTGGTGTTACGTCTGATAGTGGAGAAGGTTCTGGGACTTAAAGTGTTCCAGTGATTCTTTGTAGGGTGTTACCATGGGTCTCATGCTAGATAAGTATCTGAAGATTTCAGATTTGGTGGATGAAGGGTATGTCCTGGACATCTACACACTCCCCAAAGTGAGTCAATCATTTGTATATCTGTGATCAAAACCATTTTTTTGAGAGCACACATATCACTTATCTTAACATTTTGAGTTTAAAATTTTTTTTCTTAATATTAGTTTGTTTTTTGTTTGTTTTCACTTTGTTTAGCATTTTTGTTTCTTTTGAGATAATCTTGGCCCATAGTCTTAAGCAGCTTGACATTCACTACATAGCCCATGCTAAACTCAAACTCATGACCTTTCTGCCACAGTGTCCCAAATACTGTGATTACAGGTGTGAACTTAAGATTTAAATGAAGGATTCTAGGTATGATATGAGGAGTTATATGTTGCCTCACCTGTCTGACAATGAAATATCCCTATAACATCAGATCTTCATTTTTAAATTTTTGTTTTTTACATTTATCATTTATTTGTGTGTGTACATATATGGGTACACATGTGTCACACCTCACATGGGAAGGTCATAGAACAAGTTGCAGCATTTGGTTCTCTTATTCCAATATGAGTCCTGGAGCTTCAATTCATGCTTGGCAGCAAGCACCTTTACCCTCTGAGCCATATTATTGGCCCAAATATTGATTTTTAAATAAAACCTACAGCAATAAATGTGTGATAATGACCTACTCTGTGGTTTCTAGAGGAAAAATACATCAGCATGATTCTTACTGTAATTTTATGCAGTTCTGGTGTTTTGTCTTTCAACCTGCTTATTTAAGTCTGAGTATGTAATGGAGGTATTTATGCTTTTCAGAATGTGTTTGTGAATACTCACCAGACACAATAATTTACACTATGAAATCAGACTCAATAAATGTCTGTCATACAATGAAGGTGTGTCTGGAAATTTACAGGCACCTCAATGTCATCTCTGCAGATCCAAAAAAAAAAAAAAACCCAAATATTTCTCAAAAGGCTTCCTCCAAAATGTATTTGTTTGATGGTCAGGATTTTATATATCTCTATTCCATAAAACTATACTACATATTTTTAAATTTTATTCATTCATTCTTTCCTTTGAAACAGGGTCTTGCTACATAACCTTGGCTAGCCTGAAACTCATTATGTAGATCTGCCTTCAAACTTGTAGCAAACCTCTGCTTCCCGGGTGCTGGGAATACAGGTATGTGCCACCATGCCCGATGATATAATTTAACTCAGAATATTTCTGTTAGCAAAAATGACAATGTAGCCTGAGACTGTAAAAATTCCAACTATGTTTTAGACTATGTTGCTAGTGGATACAATCATAAACACTCTATTTTTCCCTGTCCTCTATTTCCAGTGACTACCTAGATAATATGATTCACTTTTCATATGCAGTCCTACTAAAGAATAATGAAAAATTATCAGAAAATTATACCTCCTAATTTTCAAGGAATTTAAATAGAATCTTCCTTTGACTTAGCCTACCAGACACACCATTTGAGAGAAAACCTGGAAAAATTTAATGAGCTAAAGACAGGCGCCTCAGCCCAACTTTAATTTCTCCCTTGGTTTAGAAAAGCCAATTTAGAAAACTCCAAGAGTATTTTCAATGTTTCTATTTATATTCTGAAGAACACTAGACTGGTGCGTATGTCTTGAAAAACTACATGGCTTGAGTGCCTATCAGTGAGAAGACAGGTTAAAGCTGTCTCTGAGGAAGACATCAAGGAGATTAAGTCCTTGAACTCTACAATTTATATGAAAAACCTTGAAGATTGGGACTGAAGGTATAGCTCAGTGATAGAAAAAAAACATTGTTAATGTTTAAGGACTTAGCATCCATCCGTACCAGCTCAAATGAACAAAAACTTCATGAGTAACCAAAGGTAAGCACAAACTTGTAAAATGATAAAACACATACTGAACGAAAGGGGGCCTTGGTGTAATTACTAGGCAGTGTTTCAGTCTCTGAGTGAAAACCCAGAAATTAAGATGTTTCCTTAAAATAGCTTTTCTTTTCCCCAATGTATCAGAACTTCTGGATTTCACTGAAGTACTTTGATTGAGATAGACAAGAAAAAATAAAAAACAGTGAAAAACTATGAGCTATTTTTAATTAGTGTAAATGTATGCATTGTGGATTTATGAAGGATGAACCATGCTAATTAAGGACACATTCCTGGTGGAAGTTGACCAATATAAATGAAAGTGGATATTTGCTTAGCCAAGCATATTGCTAATTGATAACTTGTTTATGTGAAGAGGATGGCAGGACATCCTCGTCTCATTTTCTCATTTAGTATTCTTATTGAGTGGTCCAGAAAAGTGCATCTTGTGGATCTTGGCAGGTTTTGTTCTGGCCAGGTGAACATTTGCTATTATTTTCAGATAGTAGCTCATACAAAGGCTTATACGCCCTAATGATATTTTACAGATGAAAATATAAAGCTCATGGCTAGAGATAGTTTAGTACATACAGTGCTTGCTTTGAAAAAACAAGAACCTAAATTTGGATCCTGAGAGCACATGTTAAAACAAACAAACAAAAACAACCCCCCAAATTGTGTATGTGAATTGGGGTTAAGGAATGCTTGTAATCTTAGAGCTAGAAAGGCAGAGACAAGTTCTCCTTGGAGCCCAGGGTCAGTAAGCCTAGCATAGCTGGCAAGTCACAGGCCAGTGTCCAAAAACAAGATGGACAGTGTTCTCCAGGAGCTGTGGTGAACCACTAAAGAAGCTCACTGTACTCAACTATCCCTGTCTCCTTTGATAAACTGACTTTAATACAACTGTTTTTTTAATTCAATATCCCTAAAGTATCAGACTTGACAGAAAAAACAAACAAACAAACAAACATGGTTTTATATAGCCAGATGGAAATGAACGTATTGGCTGAATTGATTTGTGCAGTAGTGAATTCATTGCAATTTATTCATGGTCCTGGTCCTCCCTGGTCTGGTAAACATACAATTTGACCAATTTTTGAGCTGAGATCATTAAACAGTAGGCTGGTGCAGCAGAAAAGATTGGACAAGACATAAACATACAGTCACATTCATGTCTGTATATATGCATATTTCTTACCAAGGTTGATATGAGAAGCATAATTAGATTGCAAGAAATCTTCTTCATTGCCTTAAAATAATTTCCAAGAAGGGAAATACTCGATCATGGAATCATGACATAGTGTTTTAAGAAGTTCGGGCTAAAGGAATAAGTATTAATACTTAATAGTAAATACCTATGCCACAAGCAAATCATAATATATACCTGAAAGAAACCGAATTTTAAATTTTAACATTGAAATAAATGGGGCTTTTATTGGAAAGATGATTTAGATTTTCATACTTTGAATCATTTGAAATTATGCATTATCATTCGCTAAAGAGGGTAGACATTTTGGGTAGTCATGATGGTGTATGTCTTTAATCTCAGCACTCAGAAGGTAGAGGCAAGAGGATCTCTGAGTTCAAGGTCAACCTTGTCTAAATAGCCACTTGTAGGCCACCTGGGGTTACAGGGAGACTATGTCTCAAAAATAAAAATACAGTAGCCACTTACTGCTGGACAACCATATGCCATCTATTCCTCTTTCTTCAAGTACCCCCATAACTTGATCATTATCATTTGAAGAAAACTCCCACCACTTGATCATTATCATTTCAAGAAAGTCTGTCCTGAGCTCCAGGGATGTATATGTCATGTAGGGCTGGCCAAAGGGAGAACAACCATGGATTTGGGTTCAGAGTTGAGAAAAATCTTTCAGAATCCATGTAACATTTGTTGGTAACACCAGGAGGAGGGAACACTCTTTTGCAGCTACAACAATGTAAGCCTCAAGTTGCCAATGAAAAAGAGACTGCCAAAATGAAACAGCTTCAGAAAAATGACCTTGAATGCTAGTAATTTTGAGAAAGAAACACCTAACTTTTGTACCAGGTACCAAAAAGTATATATTCAATCCTGCCTATTGTCCTTGAACCACCTTTCAATGGAGCCACATTCAAAATTACATCTATTCTCCTGGGACCTTTAATTGAGTGAACTAACAGATCCCTTTTTCTGTTTAGGCAAGTTTGGGCTAGTTTGGGTTAAGATTTTTCCCACATGCAAGGTACTTATAATCTCAACTATGATAACAATTTAGATGCTTATCTTTCTAGCCTGTCATCCAATTCTAGAAGAAATTCTTCAACCAGCTCATGAAAAGTTATCCATCATTTGCCCCAAAATCTTGCGATTTGGAAAACTCACTACTTTATGAGGTAGTCCATTTTGAACAAATTATAATATTTTTAATGTTTTATTTATTTTTAATTTATGTTTATGTGTGTATTTCCTGCAAGTAAGTAAGTGCACCCATGTCATGCAATGCCTGCGGAAGACAGAAGAGACTGTCGGATCCCCTGGAACTGGAGTTATGGATAGACAGTTGTTAGCTGCCATGTGGGTGCTGGGATTTAAACCTTGGTCTTCTGAAAGAACAACTAGTGTTCTTAACCACTGAGCCATCTCTCCAGCCCCCCCCTGACTATAATATTTTAATACTCTTTTTCTAGGTTCTTTTTGGATACATGTATACCTATTAATCCTAGTTCTAGTTTCTGGATACTCATCTAAATAACTCTTTCTGCCAACTGACAGGCCTTCAAATACTGAAAGATATCAATATTCATGTCATCTCAAAATTCTGTATTGTTGTTACACCTATTTCCTTCCATTCTTATTTTAGTCGTTTTCCAGAATTATAACATCTGAAGCACTACATAGGTCAACAATATGCAGACTGAGAGCTGACAATATTGTCCAGTGGCAGGACACTTGCCTAGCATGTGCAAAGCTATAGGGTCAGTCCTTACTCCTTCAAAACTGTAATCATCATCATCATCATCATCATCATCATCATCATTATCCAGATTGAATTCAAACCCCACTTTGAACATAATGGT